>NC_090823.1:100462625-100774986 GCF_000390325.3 Nicotiana tomentosiformis | reverse complement strand
CACCTAGAAAATATGCTTATAGGAGTTAGGTATGACGATAAAATCAGCTCTAAGTACCAAACATTAGAGATCCTGCCTATAGGATATAATTACTCGCCATAATTTGTTAAATCGCTCAAACACTGCTTCACGTATGCTATTGCTAGAAAGCATGAATAATTCTTGGCTTTCCTCCAATAGATTTCATTGTCACTTAGTGATTCATGCTTAGACACAACATCTATAGGTTAAATAACTGGAAATCTGCAATCTCAAATCATCATGCAACAATCGTATAATTATTTGGAGATAAGCAACGCCTAGACTTTAAAACCTCTTATATGTTTTAATGCATAGTCACATAGAAATCATGTCTATAGGGCTTAAGGTTCTTAATTCTGAAACGGCCTAACATGAAAACCTATTTCGCGTGCATTTGTTGCTTAAGTGTGGAGGCTAACTGGAGCCCTTAACTGCCATATTTGAAGTCCAATATGTCTTTTGTTTGTCGCCTAGTTTTGCATTTTTGAGCAGCCTAGATGAGGTTTAGAACCATCCAAATAGAGGTCCAAAACCTCCTGGACCATAGGTATGGGACGGGTAGTGCACGCGTAGAGTACAACTTAGAATTAAATTAGAGCGCTCTTAGGTAAATAACTTTAACATAGTAATCGGGTAGCAGGAGATGATAGTCTGTGCCCGATGGATAATATGAGTAACACCCTATCTCAAGAGAGTTACGAAATATTATTTATGTTGCACGGGGTAATCCTTTAGGCTAAAAAACTTAGGACTCCCCCCCCCCTCCCCCCTTATTTCCTTTCTTTTCTATTAGAATGAAAAAAATAGTTGCACCTCCCTATTTAAGATCTCTTTGTAATAAAATTCTTAGATTTTGTACTCTATTTGCTTACTTGATCACATAGACTAATCCATATAATTTAAGTTCGACCGGTTCCCACAGTTGTGGACCTCGAGGAGTGCCTAACACCTTCTCTTTGAGGTAACTTGAGCCTTTACCCGATCTTTGGTGGCGTTGACTAGTTAAAATAGAGTTATTTGCAAATAGGTGCCCTAACGCACCTTAAAAATCATTAGGTGGCGACTCTCCTCTTTTAATACCTCCTTAAAAGAGTTGTCACTTGTCGAAGCCCGCTTTTCGCGAGGAAAAAAGGGGGCGCGACAGTGTCTCCTATACCTTCTTCCACTTAATTAATGCCATATTTGCATTTACGATAGAGTTTCACATCATGACATGCACCTAATTCATACATCACACATTGTACACTTACCACTAAGCCAAAGTCCTAGTAGTTTGCTTCGTATCTCATTACTATATGAATTTTACAAAAACAAATTAAGGACCTTTTAATATGTTTTGGATTTAGGCCACAAAATTCGTTGAGCTGCCCCTACACGAGAGGTCTGTCTCGACTGTTTTTTGGTTTATACGACTCATGTATTTCTTCATGAGCTGTCAAAAATAACTACATACCAAATGTACTTAATTTTAGTAGTAAATATAAATGTCTAAAGTTGCTCAAGTGTTATAAATAGAATTGTATTTAAGGTGAATGTCTATATTTTAGAGAGATTTTAAGGATTATTACCTGGTGGCTAAGTCACTCTTTCCCTATAAATAGAGGGGGTTCTATTCCATTGTAAATCCTCCCAAATCAATAAGAATTCTCTCTCCGTACTTTTCTCTGCAATACTTTTCTTCCTCTTTTGTTATTTTATAACACGTTATCAGCACGAGACTTTACCGTCTCAAGAAGCTCTTTGAGAAGATTAAGGTATGACTGATATTATGAAAAGAATTTCAGGCAAGAATTATATGACATGGGTGTTGGATGCTGAAATCCATCTAGATGCAATGGGTCTTGGAGACGCCATTAAAGATAAAAATAAAGCATCTACCCAAGATTGTGCTAAGACCTTGATTCTTTTTTGCGCCATCACCTTGATGAAAGCTTGAAAATAGAATATCTCACCATCAAAGATCCACTTGTTTTGTGGAATGGCTTAAAAGAAAGATATGACAACTTAAAGTTGGTCACTCTTCCACAAGCACGATATGATTGGGCTGATCTAAGGCTCCAAGATTTTAAGTATGTTTCTGAATATAATTCTACGATGTTCAGGATTACTTCTAAATTGAAACTCTGTGGAGATAGTATCACTGACTATGATATTCTTGAAAAAATGTTCACAACATTTCATGCCTCCAATATGGTCTTGCAACAGCAGTACCGAGAGAAATGTTTCAAGAAGTACTCTAAGTTGATTTTTCTTCTTCTTGTGGCTGAACGAAACAACGACTTGCTCATGAGAAATCACGAAAATTAACCCACTGGGTATACACCATTGCCTGAAGTGGATGAGGTGTATTCCCATTATGCTAAGCATGGAAAAGGTCGTGGCCGTTATTATAGCCAAGGAAGAAATTTTTCTGATGTTAATCATCCCCCAAAGAAAAATAATCACCAAAAGTGGAAAGGGAAAGATGAGAAGTCAAAGACAAAGGGTTCAGAAACTGAATGCTATCGTTGCGGTGGAAAAGGGCATTGAGAAAATATTTGTCGTACACAATGAATTTGACATCACCCACTTAGATGTGGCAGACTTCTTTGAGCACCCTCATGGAAAGATATACCACTTGATGGATCTGTGGTTAAAGATGTTTGATTTTTTTATTTTTGCCTATTCATAATAGCTAGCAAATAAACATCATGTAATCATAATTCATTACATGAATAGTAGTCATTAATATCAAGTAGTAGTATTTATTTTATAAAATGGTGTTAGTTCGTTTTAATTAAATATAGTAATATTATTTCCAGTATATAGCTCAAAGTAAAATATTACTGTTTCCTTATACTTGAGACTTACGAAAGAATATTGTTTTCTTTTTCAAGTTTTAGTTTTCTTAATTGAAGTGGTAGTAGTAACACATTGGTACAACAAGTCCAAATTGACTAGGTTTCAAAAATGCAATCATTACGGAATAAGCAATTTGAACAAGCATAAATATTTCGTTCAATTCCACAGTGACTACAACAGTGCTCGTTCAATACTATATTCGTTCTATATTCGTTTTATGTTGTCAATCCAGATCCAACCGCCCTCTATCATTGATTTAACTTCGTTTCTTTTTCTTTTTCTTTGAAAATATTAATATTTATTCGTATATTTATTTTATATGTCAAATCATGAGAAGCAAATATGAATATCTCACACATCAAACTAGGATCAAAGTCCAATTGTAAAAATATTTATTTTATTGATTCATGTACGACACATATAATATTCAAAGAGAAGAAATACTTCTCTCATTTAAGTATGTGTAAGGCATATGTTACTACAATTTCTGATAGTAGTAATTTAATTGAAGGCTCTAGAAGAGCAACTATAACTCTGCCTAGGGGAATAATACTTATCATAGATAATACAATGTTCTCCTCAAGTCCAAGAGGAACTTGTTGAGTTTTAAAGATATCCGTCGAAAAGGATATCATATTGAGACAATAGATGAGAATAATTTTGAATATCTTACCAAGAATGTCTCTGGCGAGAAAAGGGTTATTGAGAGGTTTCCATCTTTTATCTTGTGGCCTGTATTGGACAAAAATTAGTGCAATTGAGGCACATTCTATCATAAACCAAAAGGTTACTGATTCCAATACTTTTGTACTTTGGCATGATCAATTGGGACATCTTTGATCAATTATGATGAGACGAATTATAGAAAACTCAAATGGACATCCATTAAAGAATTTAAAGATTCTTTTAAATAATGAATTTTCTTGCACTTCTTGTTATCAAGGCAAGTTAATTATTAGACTATCACCAACAAAGGTTGGGATTGAGTCCCCTGCATTTTTGAAACGTATACAAGGGGACATTTGTGGACCTATTCACCCACCTAGTGGGTCGTTAGATATTTTATGGTTTTAATAGATGCATCTTCTAGATGGTCTCATGTGTGCCTATTATCATCTCGCAACCTCGCGTTTGCAAAATTAATGGCACAAATAATTCAATTACGGGCATAGTTTCCCGATAATCCAATTAAGTCTATTCGACTTGATAATGTTGCTAAGTTTTTATCCCAAATATTTAATTATTATTACTTATCAATTGGGATAAAAGTGGAACATCCTATAGCTCATGTTCACGCTTAAAATGGCCTTGCAACGTCTTAATTAAACGTCTACAATTGATAGCAAGACCGTTACTCATGAAAACGAGGTTACCCACTTCTGTTTGGGGTCATACCATTTTGCATGCAGCAATGCTAGTTCGTATCATATCGACAAATTATCATAAATATTTCCCATTGCAATTAGTTTTGGGTCATGAACCTAATATATCCCATTTAAGAATTTTTAGATGCGCAGTATATGTGCCAGTAGCACCGTCATATCGCACCAAGATGGGTCCCCAAAGAAGGTTAGGAATATATGTTGGGTTTGAATCTTCCTCCATTATTCGCTACCTAGAAACATTAACGGGAGATTTGTTCACTGCTCGATTTGCAGATTGTCGATTCGATGAGTCATTTTCCCCAAAATTAGGAGGAGAAATTGGTGGAACCAAACAGAAAATTTTGTGAAAAAATCCATCATTGTCTCATCTTGATCCACATGCTTCTATTTGTGAAAAAGAGGTACAAAAGATTATTCATTTGTAGAAAATAGCAAATCTAATGCCAGGCGTATTTACGGATCTGAAAACGATAACAAAATCACATATCCCTACAGAGAATGATCCACTCCTTATTGATATCCCTATTGGACAATCTTCTAGTGTCATATCTAATGAGTCAAAAGCACGCCTAAAACGTGGTAGACCATTGGGTTCTAAGGATCGAAATCCTAGAAAAAAGAAAACAAATGATCAAGATGACACTACGAAATAGTCTCATGAAATGATTTAACCAATCATGAGATTCATGAGGAAATCACTGAGCCTGAGACTCAAGAAAATAAGGAACTATCAATAAATCCAATCGATATTGAGACATATTTGAATCGATTAGATATAGTGGTGGATTATGTCTTTGCATATAATGTTGCATCTAAAATTATGCAAGATAGTGAAGATCTTGAACCTCAATCTGTTAGAGAATGTCGCCAAACACGTGATTGGCCAAAATGGCAAGAAGCAATCCAATCAGAGTTGAATTCAATTGCGAAACGTGAAGCTTTTGGGCATGTAATCCAAACACCTAATGGTGTTAATCCTGTTGGCTATAAATGGATCTTTGTACGCAAGAGGAATGAGAAAAATGAGGTACAAAGATATAAGGCTCGCCTTGTTGCCCTAAGGATTTTCACAAAGGCCTGGTGTCGATTATGAAGAGACATATTCACTTGTTATAGAACATTTTGTTATCTCATTAGTTTTGCTGTCCATGAATAGCTTGACATGCATTTAATGGATGCGGTTACAACCTACCTTTATGGCTCACTTGATAATGAGATATACTTGAAAAATTCTTGAATGATATAAAATTCCCGATGCACATAATTCAAAGTTTCGGGAAATATTTTCTATCAAATTGCAAAGATCTTTGTATGGTCTAAAGTAATCATGACGAATGTGGTATAACCGCCTTAGTGGGTATTTATTAAAGGAAGGTTATATAAATGATGCCATTTGTCTATATGTTTTTATAAAGAAAACAACATCGGAGTTTGTTGTACTTCCCGTATATGTTGATAACATAAACCTTATTGGAACTCCTATAGAACTTCAAAAGGCAATTGATTATATAAAGAAGGAATTAGAGATGAAAGATCTCGGAAAGACAAAATTATATCTCGATTTGCAAATTGAACATTTGGCAAATGAGATTTTTGTTCATCAATCTGCCTACACAAAAATGTATTGAAACGGTTTTACATGGACGGAACACATCTATTAAGTACTCCGATAGTTGTTCGATCACTTGATGTGAATAAGGATCCGTTCCGACCTCAATAAAAGAACGAAGAGCTACTTGGTCCTAAAGTACCATAGCTTAGTGCAATTGATGCACTAATGTATCTTGCTAATACAACAAGGCCTGACATAATTTTTTCAGTTAATGTCTTAGCAAGATATAGCTTTGCTCCTACAAGGAGACATTGGAATGGAATCAAACATATATTGCGATATCTAAAAGGGACTACCGATATAGGCTTCTTTTATGGCAATAATTGTAGTCCCGATCTTGTTGGTTATGACGATGCTGGGTATTTGTCTGACCCACACAAGGCTCGATCTCAAACATGCTATGTGTTTACATGTGGAGGCCCTACCATATCTTGGCGATCGACTAAGCAATCAATCATGGCTACTTCATCTAATCATGCTGAGATAATTGCTATTCATGAAGCAAGTCGAGAACGTGTGTGGTTGAGGTCTATAATACATCTTATTCAAGACAAATATGGTTTGAAGTGTGACAAATGTCATGACCCAAATTCCATTAGAGGTCGTGATAACTTGGTATCAGAGCCTCTCCTTTAAGCAACTACTCGACTTCTGTTTTCTTACACTTGGCCTTCTAGAAGTTTTACCACCGCAAGACACCTCCCACATGTCCTTCCTCGTCCTTCGCTGCCCAGTTGTTGCCTTAAATAAAAATTCATCTCTGTAGCACCTGAACCAACAGATCGCCGCCATCTCTAAACCTCCTCGAAGATCATCTTTCTTGAGCCATCAACATTAGGATCACCGATTCGATTCTAAACCACATCACACTGCGACCTCTAACAACCGCTTCCCCGGCACCATTCACAATACTCTACCCCAAAGGCAATTTTGAAGAAGGCCATAACCGGCGAGCTTAACACATTCAATCAAAGACGATGACACCACATCACGGATGAAGATTCCACCATGCTTGAAAATACCAAGTCTCGTTACTCCATCAACCCAAACCTAACCATTCTTAGTCCGATTGCCTTTCCTCCGCTGGAAATAAAACACTGAACCTCTGAATCATGCATTGAGAAAAACCTTCTTGCGAATCATTCACTGCCCCGACACATAGACAAGTATTCTACCATTACATTAATGTTGTGCTATAACAACTCATAAATATCGTAGCAACCCGTGCACAGTCTCGAAACCATAGAAAATACTGATATTGAGCTGGAACAAAAGAACATCCTTCTACAAGGCGATGACATTAGCACAATCGAATATCCAGGGAGAAACATCCTGCACTACATCTATAGTTCCATTAAAATTCCTCGATTCCCAATTGATAACAAGCGCTTCACTTCGCATAAGATTGAATAGGAAAGAAACAAAGGCATATGCCTCAAAGGAATTAAATCGCACGATGAGGAATCAAGAAAAGGAAGTGCTCCTAACAATCCTATAGCCTCTCGAAGATAAGTACAGACATCTCCGTACTGATCCGCAAGACCATACTAGACTTGCTCATGACTCGTGAGACCTAAGTGAACCTAGTGCTATAATACCAAGTTGTCACGACCCAAATTTCATTATAGATCGTGATGGCGCCTAACATCGCTATCAGGCCAGCCAACAATAATTGATTAACTTAATTACTCATTTTAGTATTTTTGAAATCATAATTTCCTTCAATTAAATAGTAAGAGATAGACTTTACAAAGTAAATGATAGTATTTTCACAACTACAATACTGAACAACCCATAATCACTCCCAAAATCCGGTGTCACATGTACATGAGCATCAACTAAGAAATATATTAGAAATACAACTATCACGACCCAAAATCTAACCATGGTCGTGATGGCGCCTATCGTGTTACAAGGCAAGCCTATTTCCCAAAATATTACTACTAAATCGATTATAAGAATTTAATAAAACATTTGATTTTTTTTCATAAACTAAATCAACTATAAATATAATTATAGAAAATACGGAAACGAGCCCCAAACATCAGGGTGTCACTAAGTCATGAGCATCTAAAACTATGAACTAAGATATATAAGCTGTCTAACTGTCCAAAAGAAGAAATGACAAGAGGAGTAACAAGGTCCTACGGACGCTAACAGCTACCTTGCAGTCTCCAAAGATAGCCGGCCTGAACTCAACGATCGCCGCCTTCTAACTCACCTGGATCTGCACATAAAGTGCAGGGTGTAGTATGAGTACAACCGACTTAGTAGTAACAGAAATAACTAAGGAACTAATCAGTAGTGACGAGCTAAGCAGAATAATCCAATTATTATTTCCACAATTAAGTACAAACAGGAGTAGACATGTAATTTCATAAATCAGTAAGACTACAAGGAAAATTAACAGGTAAATGTAGCAACAACAAAATAAATGCAACCTCACAGCAATGTCACTCCATCACTCAGCACTCGCACTCAGCACTCAACGCTCAACACTCTGCACTCACTGGGGTGTGTACAGACTCCGGAGGGGCTCCCAAAGCCCAAGCGCTAAGCACGGACAACTCACGTGCCATCATATCAATACCTGGATCCGTACGGTCAACTCACGTGCTACGCGGACAACTCACGCGCTATGGTATCAATACCTGGACTCGCACGATCAACTCACGTGCTACGCGAACAACTCACGCGCTATGGTATTAATATCCTCACAACCAGGCCCTTGGTCTCACTCAATCATGTTCCTCACTAGCCTCACCATCATCAACAAATAAGGGAACACAATCCACATCAAGTATCACAATATATTAGCAAATAAAAGAGACTGAGGTAAATTTGTACAATAATTTCTATGACTGAGTACAAATAATTTGAGCATGAATAAAGCCTAAGCATGATCTCTAACATGAAGGCAGACAAGTTCAACAACAACTAACTACGTAAACACAGATGATGGCCATGAGGCCTCACGGGACGGACCAAGTCTCAATCCCTCGAGGTATACACCCACACGCCCGTCACCTAGCATGGGTATCACCTCCAAACAGTCACACGATATCAAATTCTCCGGGTTTATACCCTCAAAGCCAGAGTTAAAACTGTTACTTACCTTAACAACGTAAAATCCTACTCCGGGATGCCCTCGTCTCTGGACTCGGTCTCCAAAAGCTCCGAATCTAACCAAAAATCAGAATACTACTATCAACATGGTCTAAAGAATCGAATTCCACAATAAAAACTACATAAATATGCCAAAAATTCGAAATCGGCCAAAACCCGCCTCCCGGACCCACGTCTCGAAATCAGTCAAAAATAAAAGAATAATAAACCTCGTCCTCTCCCGAGTCTAACCATATAAAATTCATCAAAATTGGACTCCGTTTGGTCCCTCAAATCCTTACTTAAACTCTCCAAAACTCAAACCCTAACTCTCTCAATTTCACTTTGAAATCATCAATCAAATCCCAAAAACAAAGATGGATTCATGAAATATAACCAAAACTGAGTAGAGAACACTTACCCCAATCCTTATGGTGAAAATCGCCCCCAAAATCGCCCAAATCCGAGCTCCACAACTCAAAATATGACCGAATGAACAAACCCTCATTTTATATATTTTTCTGCCAGATATTCTGTCTCGTTTTTCATGCCAAACGATCCCGAAACTCCTTTTTATGTCTCCAACGGATTCCTTGTAAAATTCTAGTCAATTTAGGCTTTTGAATCACTCAATTTGACCTTATAATGAAGGAGATATGTTAGTTTCAATATTTGCAAATAGTGCAGATTTTTAAATACGCCGTCAGTGGCAATTTCGTAATTACTCTGAAAAAAATCTGGCAACATAATTCTTAGTAAAATGACTTCAATCAAAATAGAAATCGGAGCTCATTTGCTTAATGTGGTACCATTTATGCTGGAAGAAACGACGTCGAAACATAAGAAAAACGAGCACAACACAGCCCAAACCTATTCGAAACTCACCCGAGGCACTGGGGGCCTCAACCAATAATTCCAACAAGTCATATATCACTATCCGAACTTAGTTGAACCTTCGAAACACCCAAAACAACACCAAAACACCAAATCAACCTCGGATTCAAGTCTAAGAACTTCTAAACTTCCAACTTTCGCCAATTCAAACCTAATTCTACCATGGACCTCCAAATTATATTTCGGACACACTCCTAAGTCTAAAATTACCCAACGAAGCTAATCAAATCATAAAAATCCAAATCCGAATTCGTTTACTCATAAGTCAACTTCCGGTTGACTTTTCTAACTTAGCTTTCTAACTAAGAGACTAAGTGTTCATTTCACTCCAAAACTACTCCGAACCCAAACTACCAACACAAAATAACTCAACACAGCTAAACAATACACAAATAAGCAGAAATGGGGGAAACAGGGCTATAACTCTCGAAATGACTGGCCGAGTCGTTACAACAACATATGTTTCGAAGTACAATTAGACAGGAGAGGGTAGATAACTCTGATGGAGACTCGGTGTGCTGCGAATTTGCAACATGGGATGCAGCTCACCTAAATCCCCGAAATAGCCGTGCCTCCACGCCCATAAGTCTGCTAGACATATATGCACCTGCACAAAAATGTGCAGCAAGTGTAGTATGAGTACGTAAATCAACGCGTACCCAGTAGGTATCTAGTCTAACCTCGAAGAAGTAGTGACCAGGGGTCGACTCCGACACTTTCTATGGGCTAACAATAAATATTAATATTATACTTAAGCATGGATTATATGAAACAACTATAAACTCAATAACAATAAGTGAGTGGACAATTCTTTTATTAATAGAAAATTTTTCCAAATTTATTCTCGTCATTTAACAATTTATATCTCAAGCCAAAGAAGCAATATCAATTATAATTGGTTCCAAATATTTATCATGCGCAAATTATGCCGAGGTCGTACGACCCGATCCAATATAATATTTAAACTGTGCACTGCCGAGCGTCGAACGACACGAACCATAGATGCATCTATCTGCTACCGACGCGTTCGGCCCGCTCCACTAAAGAGAAAATACATTTACAACAAGCAATTCAAGATTTATTTAGGGAAAATTATTCAAGGGAATACCAAATTCTCATTAACGGTCAAGAAAATAAAGTTTAACCTTTTATAATTCCTTTATCAAGTTTCAATATGATTTAAGCAATTAAATTAACAAGTAGGGTACAAACATTATAAGTATAGCATGGTATGGGTCCTAGACTACCCGGACAATAGCATAATTAGTAGCTACGTAAGGACTCTCGTCACCTCGTGCGTACATAGCCCCCACAAATAGAAGCACATTTTAATTCAATTCGCCTATGGGATTAATTCTCTCTTACAAGGTTAGAAAAGAGACTGACCTCGCTCCGAAATTCCATAATCGGTTCTAAAGCCTTTCCAACAGCTCAAATCGATGGCCATCACTCCAAAACTAGTCAATAAATGTGCAAATCCATAAATATATACTCTAATACTCATTATAATCCAATTTACAATAATTTCCAACTCCGCTCGAAAAGTCGATAAAAATCACCCTCGGGCCCACGTGCCCAGATTCCAAAATTTTTTAAAGATAAACATTACCCATAGCTTCACGAACTCAAATATATAGATTATTCTCAATTTCATGCCCAAATTCGTGGTCAAAATCCAAAAATACCAATTTCTAAATTTTCCACCAAAACCCCAAATTTCTACAAATTTTCATAAATTTTCATGTTAAAATCTATGTACAATCCAAGTAGTTAACTCAAAATACACGGGAATCACTTACCTCTTTCATGTTGTTGGAACCCCTCTCAAGATACTCTCAAAAATCGCCTAAGTCCAAGTGGGAAATGAGGGAAATGAGCTAAGTCTCGAAATAAAAGCCCTTCCTCCAGTCGCAGACGTCGCATTTGCGACATCTGGTTCACAAATGCGATGGTTGCAATTGAGACAAAAGCATCGTAAATGCGAAAGAGAGCCACCCCTGCCAAGGTCGCATTTGCGACCAAAATCTTCGCAAATGCGAAGAGGGCAGATTCGCAAAAGTGATAAAACGTTCGCAAATGTGAACCCCTCAGAAATTTTCCACCCTCGCGAATGCGAACTCCATCCTCGAAAATTTTCGGAATCCGGTCACGTGGGCCCGAGGGTGATTTTTATCGACTTTTCGAGAAGTTGGGAATTGTTGTAAATTGGATTATAATGAGTATTAGAGTATATATTTATGGATTTGCACATTTATTGTCACGATCCAGAATTTCCACCATCGGGACAGTAATGACGCCTAAAATTTCACTTGCTAGGCAAGCCAACGTTAGAGAATCATTAAACCAAATCCTTATTTCCTTTCAGTAAATAACAATAATTAGCTAAGATAAAATATAATAAGTGCGGAATAATATAAAGACTGTATTATTACTACCACCCGGATCTGGAGTCATAATTCATGAGCATTCTAGAATCCACTACAAGTAATAGTCTGAAAAAAATACAACTATTTGAATGAAAGAAATAGTAGAACGAAAAAGATAGGCGGGGACTTCAAGGTCTGTGAGAGCCGATAGATATACCTTGAGTCTCCGGATAGTGGTCCAACAGCTAAAATCTCGATCAACCCAAGCCGGTACCAAAATATGCACAGAAAGTGCAGAGTGCAATATCAGTACAACCGACCCCATGCACTGGTAAGTGTCGAGCCTAACCTCGACGAAGTAGTGGCGAGGCTAAGGCAAGGCACCTACAAATCAATCTATACAGTTTAACAATGTATATACAAATAACAGTAATGAACAATTAGACAGGAGATATCGGGAGGGGGAAATAGAATACAAGTACAAGCCTTACTTCAACATTTGGTTCCACTATATCAATCTCAACTTTAAAATAAATATTCAATTATAACTAGAAAATCCGCAAATATGATAAGAACGATCAATTTAACAATACTGGGATGAACACGTAGCAACTAGGCATAGGAAAGAGACAGTATAAGAAAAACGGAAGAAAACATGGAAAACAGGTAAATTGGCTGCGCATAAGTACTCGTCACCTCACATATTCGCGGATGGCTCTACGCATTCGCGAAGGTTTAGCCCGTCTTACCTTCGCGTTCACGTGAAAGGGCTCGCGTCCGCATAGAGCTTTCCCCGGTCCCCTGCGCAACCTAGCTAAAGCTATGCGTTCGCGTTCGACAGGTCGCGTTCATGTAGAGTAACTCCCCCTAATACTCCGCGTTCGCGACCATGGTCTCACGTTCGCGTAGAGTAAATCCTCCCCTAGCCCAGGTTCCCCTTCGCGATCGCAAGAGTGACTACGCGATCGAGAAGCACAACATATCAGATACCAGGCACAATAGAAACACCAGATTTTCTTAAGTCTTAAACATCCCGTGGCCTATCCGAAACTCACCCGAGCCCTCGGGGCTCCAAACCAAACATGCGCACAAGTCTAAAAATATCGTACGAACTTGCTCGCGCGATCAAATTGCTAAAATAACACCTAGAACTACGAATTTAGTACCAAATCAAATAAAATTTTCAAGAACACTTTAAAATTTCTATCTTCACAACCGTACGTCCGAATCACGTCAAACCAATTCCATTTCTCACCAAAATTCACAAACAAGTCTTAAACACTATAATGAACCTGTACCAGGCTCCGGAATAAAAATACGGACCCGGTACTAACAATGCCAAACATCAATCAATTCTTAAAAATAAATAATTTTCACACTTTTAATTTTTATCAAAAATTCATAACTTGAGCTAGGGACCTCCAAATTCGATTCCGGGCATACGCCTAGGTCCCATAATTCGATACGAACCCACAGGGACTGTCAAAACACGGATCTAGGACCGTTTACCAAAACTGTTGACCGAAGTCAACTAAAATTATCTTTTAAGGCAAAAATTTTTATTTTCATCAATTTTCAACATAACAGTTTTTCGGAAACACGCCCGAACTGTGCACGCAAATTGAGGAGGGTGAAATGAGATTTTTTAAGGCTAAAGAGCGCAGAATCGAGTTCTAAAACATAAGATGACCTTTTGAGTCATCACATTCTCCACCTCTAAAATAACCGTTCGTCTTCGAACTAACATAGAAAAGTACATGGGCTGGTGAAAAGGTGGGGATATCTACTCTGCATATCGGACTCGGACTCCCAAGTAGCTGCCTCAGTAGCCTGACCTCTCCATTGCACTCGAACTGAAGGGTAACTCTTTGATCTCAACTGGCGAACTTGTCGGGCTAAAATAGCCACCGGCTCCTCCTCGTAAGTGAAATCCTTGTCCAAATGGAAGAGCTGAAATCTAATACATGGGACGGATCGTCATGATACTTTCGAAGCATGGACACATTGAATACCGGATGAACAACTGTGAAACTAGGTGGCAATGAAAGTCTGTAAGCCATCTCACCCACTCTCTCCAGAATCTCAAAGGGTCAGATATACCTAAGGCTCAACTTGCCCTTCTTTCCGAATCTCATTATACCCTTCATGGGTGATACCCGAAGCAACACTCTCTCTCTGACTATGAATATAACATCACGAACTCTACGGTCGGTATAACTCTTCTGCCCGGACTGAGCTGTGCAAAGTCTATCTTGAATAATCTTGACCTTATCCAAGGCATCCTATACTAAGTCTGTGCCCAACAACCGAGCCTCTCCCGGTTCGAACCACCCAACTGGCGACTGGCACCGCCTACCATATAATGCCTCATAGGGAGCCATCTAAATACTCGACTGGTAGCTGTTATTATAGGCGAACTCTGCAAGGGGAAAGAACTGATCCCACGATCCTCCGAAATCTATAACACATGCGATGAGCATATCCTCCAAGATCTGAATAGTACGCTCGGACTGCCCATCCGTCTGAGGATGGAATGTTGTGCTCAACTCAACCCGCGTAGCTTAAAATTATTGTGTTTTAAAAAGCTAACTTTGATTGCTTTGCATGGTCTCATTCTGATATGACAGGTATTCCATTGGATGTAGTTGTCCACAAGTTAGGTTTGGACCCTAATTTCCCTCTGGTAAATCAAAACAAATAGTCGATAGCCGAGATCATGAATAGGTTTGTAAAAGAAGAGGTAACGAGGTTGTTAAACATAGGTTCTATATATGAAGTAAGTTATCCTGATTGGTTAGATAACGTAGTACTCATACCTAAAAAGAATAATAAATATAGAATGGGTATAAACTATAAAGATCTAAATAAGGCTTTCCCTAAGGATTCTTTTCCACTTCCAAACATCGACCAAATGTTGTATTACCCTCCAGAAGTGCGAGATGAACTGTGTACCTCGATCAGAAATGATAGACACGGGCACACCGTGAAGACGGACGATCTCACGAATGTAAATCTCTGCCAACCGCTCCAAAGAATAGGAACTGCCACATGAATGAAGTGCGTTGACTTGGTCAGCCTGTCCACAATGACCCAAACTGCATCAAACTTCCTTTGAGTCCGTGGGAGTCCAACAACAAAATACATAGTGATACGCTCTCACTTCCACTCAGTAATCTCTATCTTCTGAAGCAAACCACCATGTCTCTGATGCTCGTACTTTACTTGCTGACAATTTAGACACCGAGCTACATAAGAAACTATATCCTTCTTCATTCGACTCCACCAATAATGCAGCCGCAAGTCCTGATACTTCTTAGCGTCATCCGGATGAATAGAATACCGGGAACTATGGGCCTCCTCAAGAATTAACTCACGAATTCCATCCATATTAGGCATACAAATACGACCCTGCATCCTCAAAACTCCGTCATCTCCAACAGTAACCTGCTTGGCACAACCGTGCCGTACTGTATCTCTAAGGACAAGTAAATGAGGATCATCATCCTGCTGATCCCTGATGCGCTCAAACAAAGAAGACCGAACAACTGTACAAGCTAGAACACAGTTGGGCTAAAAAATATCCGGCCTCACGAACTAGTTGGCCAAGGCCTGAACATCCAATGCAAGCGGTCTCTCACCAACTTGAATATATTCAAGGCTACCCATACTAGCTAAATTTCTACTCAAAGTATCGGCCACCACATTGGCCTTCCCGGGATGATACAATATGGTGATATCATAGTCTTTCAATAGCTCCATCCACCTCCTCTTCCTCAAATTGAGTTCCTTCTGCTTGAACAAATACTGCAAGCTCCGATGATCCGTGAATACATCACATGGCACGCTGTAAAGATAGTGCCTCCAAATCTTCAGCGCGTGAACAATTGTTGCCAGCTCTAGATCATGAACATGGTAATTCTTCTCGTGAACCTTCAGCTGCCGCGAAGCATATGAAATAATCTTGCCACCCTACATCAATACCGCATCCACACCAATACGAGATGCGTCACAATATACTGTATAAGATCCTGAACCTGAGGGTAACACCAATACTTGTGCCGTAGTCAAAGTAGTCTTGAGCTTCTGAAAGCTCGCCTCACACTCATCTGACCATCTGAATGGGGCACCCTTCTGGGTTAACCTGATCAACATGGCTGCTATAGATGAAAACCCCTCCACAAATCGATGGTAATAGCCTGTCAATCCCAAGAAACTACGGATCTCTGTAGCTGATGCGGGTCTAAGTCAGTTCTGAACTGACTCAATCTTCCTAGGATCCACCTGAATACCCTCTGCTGATACAACGTGACCCAAGAAAGCAACTGAACTCAACCAGAACTCACATTTTGAGAACTTAGCATATAACTGGCTGTCTCTTAGAGTCTGAAGAATGATCCGAAGGTGCTGCTGGTGCTCCTCTCGGCTGTGGGAGTAGACCAAGATATCATCAATAAACACAATCACAATGGAATCCAAGTAGGGCTTGAACACTCGGTTCATCAAATCCATGAACGCTGCTGGGGTATTTGTCAGCCCGAATGACATAACTAGAAACTCATAATGCCCATATCGAGTCCGAAAAGCTGTCTTAGGGACATCGGATGCCCTAATCCTCAACTGATGATAGCCAGATCTCAAATCAATCTTCGAAAACACCTGGGCACCCTGAAGCTGATCAAATAAATCATCAATCATCGGCAATGGGTACTTGTTCTTGATGGTGACTTTGTTCAACTGCCGATAATCTATACACATCCTTATCGATTCATCTTTCTTCTTCACAAACAACACAGGTGCACCTCGGGGAGAGACACTAAGTCTAATGGAGCCCTTATCAAGCAAATCTTGTAATTGTTCCTTCAATTCTTTAAACTCTGGCTGGGCCATGCGGTATGGCGGAATGGCGGAATGGAAATGGGCTGAGTGCCCGAAGCTAAATCAATGCAGAAATCAATGTCCCTATCGGGTGACATCCCCGGCAGGTCTACAAGAAACACCTCTGGAAATTCACGAACAACTGGCACTGAATCCATGGAAGGAACCTCCACGCTAGAATCGCGGACATAAGCCAAATAAGCTAGACATTCCTTCTCGACCATATGCCGAGCCTTCACATAAGAGATAACCCTACTCGCAGAATGGCCAAGAATCCCTCTCCACTCTAATCGAGGCAACCCCTGCAAGGCTAAGGTCACCATCTTGGCGTGGCAATCTAATATAGCATGATAAGGTGACAACCAATCCATACCTAGTATGACATTAAAATCAACCATATCGAGAAGTAGAAGATCTACACGAGTCTCAAGACTCCCAATGGTGACCACACATGAACGATAAACATGATCTACCATAATAGCATTTCCCACAGGTGCGAACACATACAAAGGAGCACTAAATGAATCACGAGGCACAACCAAATATGAAGAAAAATATGATGAGACATAGGAGTAAGTAGATCCCGGATCAAATAGAACCGAAGCATCTCTACTGCAAACTAAAACAGTACCTGTGATAACAACGTCAGATGACTCAGCCTCAGGCCTGACTGGGAAAGCATAACACCAGGGCTGGGCCCCACCACCCTTAACTACGTCCCTGGGATGACCTCTAGCTGGCTGGTCTCCACCTTTAACGGCCTGACCTCCACCTCTAACAGTCTGGCCTCGACCTCTGGCTGCCTGACCCCTGCCTCTGGCTGGCTGAGCAGGTGGTGCAACAACTGGTGCCGGAACCATGGCACATGGACTCTGATGTTGTGAGCTGCCCGTCGCCCGAGGGCAAAATCTAGAAATGTGCCTCGGATTACCATAAGTATAACACAACCTCGGTTGCTGTGACTACTGACCCTGAAACTTACCCTGTCGAACTGAATAACCACCCTGATAACTCTGGAGTGGAGGAGCACTAATAGGAGCTGGTGGTGCACTGTAGGCTAGCTGGTCGGAATAATGCATCTAAGGGCCACGACTACCTAAGGCACCATGGGATGCCTGGAGTGCTGAATGAAACGGCCTGGGAGGATGGCCTCTACGAAAAGTACCTTTGCCTCTAGACGAGGCACCGCTGAACTCACCGGAATAACGAGGTCTCTTTTCAGACCCCTCACCTCCCTGAATAAGAACCATCTCGACTCGTCTGGCGACATTAGCAGCCGCCTGAAAAGAAATCTCACTCCCAGTCTCCTTAGCCATCTGCAATCTGATAGGCTGAGCAAGTCCATCAATAAACCTCCTCACCCTCTCTCTCTCTCTATGGGAAGCAGAAGAATAGCATGACTAGCCAAATCTACCAAACGGGTCTCATACTGAGTAACAATCATACTGCCCTGCTGGACATGCTCAAACTGACGGTGACACTCCTCTCTCAATGTGATAGGCAAAAACTTCTCTATGAAGAGCTAAGAGAACTGGTCCCAACTAAGAGCAAGCTACCCAGTTGATCTGGTCAGAAAATAATCTCTCCACCATTTCTTGGCGGAACCAGTCATTTGAAATACAAAACAATCGACCCCATTGGTCTCCACTATACCTATGTTCCGTAGAACCTCGTGATAGCTGTCGAGATACTCCTGGGGATCCTATGAAGGAGAACCACTGAAGTGAACTGGGAAGAGCTTGGTAAACCTGTCCAATCTCCATAAAGCTTCAGAAGACATAGCTGACCCATCACCGGTCTGTGGCACAACAACCGGCTGAACTACTCCGACTGGCTGAACTACTGGAGCCTGATACTGGGGAACTATCTGCTCCGGAGCGGGAGTAGTGGGAGTCTGGGCTCCTCCTCCAACCTGAGAGACTGTTGGTGCCATGGGAAATGTGCCAGTCTGGGCCACACTCTCCATAAGGCCCACCAAACGGAAAAAGGCGTCCTGAAGTACTGGGGTGGCAATGAACCCCTCTGGAACCTGAGCTGGTCCGGCAGGAACAGTCTGGGCTGGAACCTCCTCGTCAAGATCTATCTGAGGCTCCACTGATGGGGCTACAGCTCGAGCTCTGGGCTAAGCCCTGCCCCTACCTCGACCTCGACCTCTGCCCCTCGTAGGAGCTGCCACTAAAGGCTTTGGCTACTGCTCAGCTGAGGAAGCGGTACATGCTCTCGCCATCTGCGAGAGAATAAGAGTAGAAAAGTTCAATCAGTATTGACTAAACAAAATCGCACGACATAGGAGAATATATGTGAGATTTGTTCCTAAATTTCATAGCCTCTAGAAGATAAATACAGATGTCTCTGTACCGATCCTTCAGACTTTACTAAGTTTGCTCGTGAATCGTGAGACCTAGGCAACCTAGTACTCTGATACCAACTTGTCATGACCCAGAATTCCCACAATCGGGACCGTGATGACACCTAACATTTCACTTGCTAGGCAAGCCAATGTTAGAGAATTATTAAACCAAATCCTTATTTCTTTTCAGTAAATAACAATAATTAGCTAAGATGAAATATAATAAGTGCGAAATAATATAAAGGCTGTATTAATTACTACCACCCGAATCTGGAGTCACAATTCACGAGCATTCTAGAATCCACTACAAGTAATAGTCTGAAAGAAATACAACTGTTTGAATGAAAGAAACAGTAGGACAAAAAAGATAGGCGGGGACTTCAAGGTCTGTGAACACCGACAAATCTACCTCGAGTCTCTGGATAGCGGTCCAACAACTAAAATCTCGATCAACCCGAGCCGGTACCAAAATCTGTTAGAAAGTGCAGAGTGCAGTATCAGTACAACCGACCCCATGCACTGGTAAGTGTCGAGCCTAACCTCGACGAAGTAGTGACGAGGTAAGGCAAGGCACCTACAAATCAACCTGTATAGTTTAACAATGTATATACAAATAACAGTAATGAATAATTAGACAGGAGATATCAGGAGGGGGAAACATGCTGGGGGGAAATACGAGATAAAGAACTACAACAGAATGATAACTGGAACAACCAATATATTATAAATCAAAAGGAACACGAATACAGTAAAGAAAAAATACACGGCATCACCCTTCGTGCTTTTACTCTCAGTCTCACCATAAATCAATAGAAACGGCACGACATCACCCTTCGTGCATTAACTCTCATATCAAGGCACGACATCACCCTTCGTGCATTAACACTCGCAATATGGAACGACATCACCCTTTATGCTTTTACACACACAATATGGCATGGCATCACCCTTCGTGCTTTTATACTCACAATATGGCACGACATCACCCTTCGTGCATTAACACTCTCCCTTACCATAATGAAATGCATAAGTAACAACAGAGAGATAGAATATAAGTACAAGCCTTACTTCAACATTTGGTTCCACTATATCAATCTCAACTTTGAAATAAATACTCAATTATCACTAGAAAATCCGTAAACATGATAAGAACGATCAATTTAGCAATACTGGGATAAACACGTAGCAATTAGGCAAAGGAAAAAGACAATATAAGAGAAACGGAAGAAAACATGAAAAACAGGTAAATTGGCTGCGCATAAGTACTTGTCACCTCACATATTCGCCGCTCACATGAATTTCACATAGCAAATAGTGTAGGGTTCCTAATTTCCTTAAGCCAGGGTTAGACACAACACTTACCTTGCTCCGAAGGCCACTTAATTCTCAATCACAACTTTTCCTCTAGAATTCACCTCCAAACCACTCGTATCTATTCAAAAATAACTCAATAATATCAAATATTGCTAAAGAAATCAATTACATTGCATAAAATAAATTTCGCAAATTTTCCTCCAAAAAGTCGAAAATCGATCCTGGGCCCGCTTGGTCAAAACCTGAGGTTCGGACCAAAATCTATTTACCCATTCACCCCCGAGCCCAGATATATAATTGGTTTTGGAATCCGACCTCAAATTGAGGTCTAAATCCCCAAATTTCCGAAATCCCTAGTTTCTACCCAAACCCCAAATTCTACCATGAAAACTCTAGATTTTAGGTTGATAATTCATGAAATGTAATGGGTAATTGAAAGAAAAAGGGTTTAGAATTACTTACTAACAATTTGGGGAAGAAAATGACTCTTGAAAATCGCCTCGCACCGTTTGGTTTTTGAGAAAATGAATTTTTTTGGCTAAATCCCGTGTTTGGATTATGTTAAATGCTGGGCGACAATGTTCATCGCGATCGCGTGAACATTGTCGCGTTCGCGAAGAGCAGCCTCCTAAGGACTTACGCGATCGCGGATGGCTCTATGCGTTTGCGAAGGTTTAGCCCGCCTTACCTTCGCGTTCGCGTGAAAGGGCTCGCGTCTGTATAGTGCTTTCCCAGGTCCCCTGCCCAGCCTAGCTAAAGCTATGCGTTCGCGTTTGACATGTCGTGTTCGCGTAGAGTAACTCCTCCTAATGCTCTGCGTTCGCGACCATGGTCTCGCGTTCGCGTAGAGCAAATCCTCCCCCAGCCTAGGTTCCCCTTCGCGATTGCAAGAGCGACTACGCGATAGCGAAGCACAGCATATCAGATACCAGATACAGCAGAAACACCAAATTTTCTTAAGTCTAAAACATCCCGTAGCCTATCCGAAACTCACCCGAGCCCTCGGGGCTCCAAACCAAACATGCGCACAAGTCTAAAAACATCGTACGAACTTGCTCGCATGATCAAATTGCCAAAATAACACCTAGAACTACGAATTTAGTATCAAATCAAATGCAATTCTCAAGAACACTTTAAAATTTCTATCTTCACAACCGGACGTCCGAATCGCGTCAAACCAATTCCGTTTCTCACCAAATTTCACAGACAAGTCTTAAATACTATAATGAACCTGTACCGGGCTTCAGAACCAAAATATGGACCCGATACTAACAATGCCAAACATCAATCAATTCTTAAAAATAAATAATTTTCAGACTTATAATTTTCATAAATAATTCATAACTCGAGCTAAGGACCTCTGAATTCGATTCCGGACATACGCCCAGGTCCATAATTCGATACGGACCCATCTGGACCGTCAAAATATGGATCCGGGCCCATTTACCAAAAATATTGACCGAAGTCAACTAAAATCAACTTTTAAGGTAAAATTCTTATTTTCATCAATTTTCAACATAACAGTTTTCCGAAAACACGCCCAAATTGTGCACGCAAATTGAGAAGGGTGAAAATGAGATTTTTAAGGCTTAAGTACGCAGAATCGAGTTCTAAAACATAAGATGACCTTTTGGGTCATCACATTTATTGACTAGTTTTGGAGCGATGGGCATCAGTTTGAGCTGTTAGAAAGGCTTTGGAACCGGTTATGGAATTTTGGAGTGATGTAAGTCTCTTTTCTAACCTTGTAAGAGGGAATTAATCCCACATGCGAATTAAATTAAAATGTGCTTCTATTTATGGGGGCTACGTAAGCACGAGGTGACGAGAATCCGTACGTAGCTACTAATTATGCTATTGTTCGGGTAGTCTAGGACCCATACCATGCTATACTTACAATGTTTATACCCTACTTGTTAATTTAATTGCTTAAATCATATTGAAACTTGATAAAGGAATTGTTAAAGGTTAAACTTCATTTTATTGACCGTTAATGAGAATTTGGTATTTTCTTGAATAATTACCCCTTAATAAATCTTGAATTGGTTGTTGTAAATGCATTTTCTCTTTTGTGGAGCGGGCCGAACGCCTCAGTAGAAGATAGATGCATCTATGGTTCGTGCCGTTCGACCCTCGGTAGTGCACAATTTAAATATTATGTTGGATCGGGCCGTACGACCTCAACATAATTTGCGCATGATAAATCTTTGGAACTAATTATAATTGATATTGTTTCTTTGGCTTGAGATATAAATTGTTAAATGACGAGAATAAATTTGAAAAAATTTCCTATTAGTAAAAGAATTGTCCACTCACTTCTTGTTATTGAGTTTACAGTTTTTTCATACAATCCATGCTTAAGTATAATATCAGTATTTATTGTTAGTCCATAGTAAGTGTCGGAGTCGACCCCTCGTCACTACTTCTTCGAGGTTAGACTAGATACTTACTGGGTACGCATTGATTTACGTACTCATACTACATTTGGTGCACATTTTTGTGCAGGTGCATATATGTCTAGCAGACTAATGGGCATGGAGGCGCGACTATTTCGGGGACTTAGGTGAGCTGCATCCCATGTTGCAAATTCGCAGCACACCGAGTCTCCATCAGAGTTATCTACCCTCTCCTGTCTAATTGTACTTCCAGACAGATTTTGTATTTCTAATATATTTCCTAGTTGATGCTCATGTACTTGTGATACCAGATTTTGGGTTGTTCAGTATTGTAGTTATGAAAATACTATCATTTACTTTGTAAAGTCTATCTCTTACTATTTAATTGAAGGAAATTATGATTTCAAAAATACTGAAATGAGTAATTAAGTTAATCAATGATTATTGGCTGTCCTGGCAGCGGTGTTAGGCGCCATCACGACCTCTAATAGAATTTGGGTCGTGATAATAAACTACCCACGATTTTATATGAAGACAATGCAACATACATAGCCCAATTAAAGAGAGAATTCATAAAAGGAGATAGGACAAAGTACAATTCACCAAAATTATTTTTCACACATGATTTTCAAAAGAATAGTGATATCAATGCGCAACAAATTCGTTCAAGTGATAATATGGCTGATTTGTTCACCAAATCTCTACCGACATCAACCTTAAAGAAATTAGTGTACAAGATTGGGCTGCGAAGGCTCAAGGATGTGAATTGATGCTCTTATCAGGAGGAGTTAATACCGTTGTGCTCTTTTTTCCTTACAAGGTTTTTTCCCACTAGATTTTCCTTGCAAGATTTTTAACGAGGCAACCAAAAGGCGTATTTCTAAACATGTGTGCTCTTTTTACTTCTCTAGAATTTTTTTCCACTGTGTTTTATTTTAGTTAAGGTTTTAACGAGGCACATTATCTGTTGAATGGACATTCAAAGTGGAGTGTTATAAATAGAATTGTACTTAGAGAGATTTTAGGGATTATTACTTAGTGGCTAAGTCACTCTTTCCCTATAAATAAAGGAGTTCTATTCAATTATAAATCATCCCAAATCAGTAAGAATTCTCTCTCTGTACTTTTATTTGCAATACTCTTCTTCTTCTTTTATTGTTTTAAATATATTATAAGACTATTTTAAACCACGTTCAAACATAAGGGACTATTTTGTATTTTTCACATTTCTCACGTAAGTTCAGACTTTGGACCAAATACTTTGGTGTGGTGCTAAAACCAAGAACTTGCCATTTTCTCCCCAAAATCACTCACCCGCTGGCGGCTGGACTGCTGCAAATTCCTAAGGGCATCATTTACAAGCCTCCGGTGATATCATTTCCCGGCAGCTTCAGGAAACCCTAATAATGGCTTCCCCTATACCGCCACCAAGCTCCGCCGCTTCCGGCGGATTCCAAAACCCTAACAAGTCATTAAGCTTCTTTGCAAACGCAATGAAGAGAAAAGACAGTTTCATACAGTTCTTCGCTATGACTGGAATCCTTCTATTGAGCGTTCGATCACTCGGGCAAAAGTATCGGATACATGATCTCATGGAGGATAATGCTGCGCTGGAGGAAGAACAACAAGGACTAGTTCAGCGAATGCATCATATCAGGCAAAGCTTGCTTGCTGAAGCTGCTCTTGACCCCACTGGCCGCTTGGCTTCACGCCTTCGCCGCCTTTTCGGTGAAGACGGTTGAAGATTTTGAGTCTTGTTCTATGTAAGTGTTATTCCCTTACATTATTGGTTTGATTTTTTTGGAGACTTAGATCTTTTTGAAATGAAATGGGCCCAAATAAGGCGGATAATTTTTTGATTAAGAAAATAATTGAACATTCCTATACTAATGGAAAAGAATGGATAGAAAAGAAAATCAGTGTTTTTGTTGTTGTTTGGTCTGTGACTTTCCATGCTAAGCGTTAATTAGTGTGACTTGATTTGTATGCTATTGGATAGTGTGTGGTCTGTGACTTTACCTGATTCCTTAGAGTCTGTGGATTGTGTAAAGATGATTCTTTGAATGTTTCGGTATACAAATAATACCATTGTAAATCAGGACTTTTATGGAGATAAGTGAGATCTGAATCATACATGTGTTTGTTGTGTGTATTTTATCTTTTTGGGGAGTTTACAAGTGTATTGAGCAAAATAACTATAAGAATGAAATCAGAAAGTAAAAGACTTGATTAGGTGGACATTTTGCACAATTCCAGAGCTTCTGAAAGGATAATAAGTTAGCTATGCTTTGTTATAATTCATCTGGGCATCCTTGCTCAGCTGATCATGTTTCAATCACAAATGTCTCTTCCTTGATACACTTACGGTCCACTTTCTTTTTGGTGGCTGTCTTAGATGTTTGTGTTGTTTTGAAGTCTCCATCATTAGATACGAGCTCCTAAGGGTTGCTGGTTAAGTTTTGTTAGAAGATTGATTCCTTTTGTTAGCTTTTATCGATTTTCATACTTAAATGGTGTATTTATGGGTAATTGATATTCCAAATTTTGTAAAATTGGGTAAGTGTAGGTCCGCACTCTGCTCATCAATCTGTTTTGTTTAGACATGCTAATGGTTTTGATTATCTTTGACTCTAATCCTGCGTCAAAGTTTCAGATTAGGAGAACAATAAATAAGATGTCTGTGTGAAAGATTCCTTTGAGACAATTGTTAATGAGGCTTCCTGTAACTTTATGCTGACTAAATGCAGTAGAAAAGGCATAAATACAGCGATTTTTCCTGTCAGGCTAATTGGTGGACTTGATTCAAATTTGTTGTGATGTAAGAAGCTCAGTCTCTCTCTATCTCTCTTACTGGGATAAATATGTAGAAGTGTTGTACTGCCTGCCAGCATTTCATTTCGAATTGAATGTCTTTCAAATAAACTTTTTTCCCCTTAATAATAGAAGTCTGATCGAATCATTTCACGGACATCCTGCTTGTTGTTTATATCCAATTGTTCTTTTTCTTTTCCAAATTTCTTATACTTACTTTTCCAGTTTCTTAATGCCTCCCATCTCTATTTGTACTCCTCCATTTATGTGACAGGATTGTGTACTAGTATCAGTGTTAGTATTGTCATAATATGAAGATTCTACACATTTTGGAACATCAACAACAACAACAAACCTAGTATAATCCCATAAGTCGGTGGGGAGGGTAGGAGTCCGGAACCAAAAATGCGCTATACCTGAATCTAAAAAGACAGATAGGTATAGCGCTTCTAATATATGCGCTATACCTATTTCAATATTAATAACTTACAACTTGTTTACACTTCCAACGTCTGCGACCTAGATTACACATCCAACATGATCCAAACCACCAAAATTGGGCATATTCCAACTGTTGGTTGGTTCATAACTTGTAAAATTCATATCTGGCCGGTATCCCCTTTGGAAGATACGAGTGTTAGTACAAATATGATACATAAAAAAAAATCATACTACAACAAGGAAAATTGAAATATACCACTAGGCGTGTGAATTATGTAAACTTGGGGAGAAATTATGTCCTCGCTCCTCATTCACCCGTGGAGATAAGTTTAGATCTGGCCAGACTCTTTCAAAGGTAACCTGTTCGGATAAAACCGCTTCAAAAACACCACCAGATGATTGAGCGTTATCCCTATTTTTCGGAACCTCAATATTGTGGGCGTCTTCAGACTTGACGTATATTTCCAGCATTTTTATTACAAGAAGTTCCCGGTGTTCATCCGGAGTCCTCAAAAAGTCTTTTAGAGTTTCATCGTCTTCGATGTTAAACTCAGCATAACAAGCAACCCCTTGTGGAGTTAGCGAATATGAATATCTTCCGGTTACTTTAATATTAACCGAATATTTACTCACACTCATTCTTTTACAAATCAAAGATACCAATTTATTGTACTCCAATGTGAGTGGCAACTTAACAATACACTGTGGAGAACAACTATAATGTACTGAGTTATTCTCCCCGACAACCTCCCCCACAGTATAATGCAACTCTAATTTTTTGCTCTTTAGACATTATGGCATAATGCAGAAAAAATTAAGTAAACAGATATTTCGGAATGAGTAAGCAAAATACAAAATATTTCGGATGCTGAAGAATGAAATTTCGGAATGAATTTTTGAAAAAGGAGTGCATGTCCTTAAGTAAGCAAATATTCTGTGCGAGGGGTACAATAATTGGTGGGTATTACGCATAAATTACATGCGCTATACCCACCAATTATTGTGAGCAATTATTGTGGGTCAGTTAATTAACAGGTATAACGCATGTAGTTCATGCGCTATACCTTAACGGACAAACGTGCCGTTAAGGTATAGCGCATGTATTTCATGCGCTATATATAAAAAGGTCACTAGTTGTTTTTTTCACCTATTTTGGTGCTTTGAGTCCTAAAAGACATCATTCTGGTTCTGGACTCGGAGGGTAGTCTCTAAATTCTGTTCCTGATAATTGAACACCATTATAAGTACATTTAATATGCATTTCTCTATTCCATTCTTGCAAATCTTCAGACCATTCAGGAAGTTGCAGACCTTACCTCTACCTTATGAAGGTAGAGAGGTTGTTTCCGATAGACCCTCAGCTCAAGGAGCAGTGATTTTGGAACATCATACAAAGGAAATCATATTATTACCTGCATCCTACGAATATGTGGCATATTTCCATTTTTAGAATGTTCGAAAACATTTCTGCTGTGGAACTTGCATAAGTTCTAAGGAATCAATCTTATTTAACACTTCATAGTTCTGATAAAAAAGCTTGCATAACAACCTATAGTTGTTATGAAGTTGCAAGTTTCGCAAAGGACATTATGAACATTCTGTTTCTTTTGTCAATGAACTAAACTTTTAGGGGTTTAAATCTGAATAGGGAGAATCCAGATAATATTCTTTGCTGAATCTTGAAAAGTAGCTACAGCTGACTGAGCTAAAATATTTGGTTCTCCAAGTGATGTTTTATATAATGATATGATAGATCTCTATGTTGATATGTGGATAACAATTCAACTTTGGATTTCTTTAATTTTACAAGTTTGTTTTACTCCGTGGAGGCTGAGCGGGATCGGTAAATAAACTGTAAAAGAGCTGGCCGTATAATTATGCTTCTGTCACAATTAAAAGCTTAAATTTTCCAGATTTGTCTTTCTTATTTGAATTTTGTAATTTTTTGAATGCCTTGATACTTCTTTTTTGGTCTGATTGAAAATGGAAACCAAGGAAACAAATCTTCAATGGATATATAGGAGGCAACTTTGTTTGATGTAAGGTTAAGTGAAGGCCGAGAGATTGCATCAGTTTAGATTATTATCTACAACTCAGGAATATAAAGTTTGAACTTTGAACTTATTAATAATTGTGTAGCATGCCATGTAAATGTGTACCGGGTCTGTAGCTCCACATTCAGTGTTCCTTAATTAGTCCTTCCAGGCTTTGCTCTAAAGTCAGCTTTTGAGGCTGTCGCGCTTTGACTCCATTAATTTTAGCCACTGTTTTTTTTTTTTCCTGTAAATTATATTGCATATATAAAGCCAAAATTATTTTTTATATATACATAGTATGTTGTATTCCTTTAATTTCTTTGTGTATTTTTTTTTTATATTTTGAATCCTTTAGTAAAAATCTTATGCCGCCACTACTATGGTTATAGCTTGAAGAGCATTAACGTTATATTTTCTTAACTGTTTTTTGGAGCAGATCTGTAAATGTGAGAGAACAAGAAGATGAAAAAGAGGAGAGCATTTGACGGGATTGATTCTTGAGAAAAGGAGTGACAGGATGCAGTGCAATTTCTGGATCACTCCACTGTTTGAAAGCAGCAAATATTTAAGTTCCACATATATAGGGATTAAAAAAAAATCATATGACGGAGTCTACAATTATGGCACATGCACGTAGTTTCCCCTCTCACTTTTCCCTACGCTTATGTGTTCACTGATGCAAATTTTTATTATAAGCTATATTTCTTTGGTATTGCTAATTTTTATTATAAGCTATATTAATAATTTCTATTTTAAAATAAGTATTGATGAAGTATGTTTGAATAATTGGACGACAAAATACATAAGAATGGGTTTGATTTTTCAAAAAAATAAAAAAAGATTTACAGAAAATTGAAAAGGTAAAGTAAATTTTCGATACTGGCTCGTGATGCAACAAAGAAGGATCACGATATGTACAAATTTGAATCTGTACGTAAATAATTCCATTAAATAATTAAGGCTTTGGAAATTTAAAGAAAATTCAAGAGAAAAAGAGTGGTGTGAAATTATAACCTCTAATTAATGATCATTTTTTACATTTTGAAATCTGTTCCAGTGACTACCAAAAGTCTCTCTAATTCAGCTGTGTGTTTATTTTTCAAAAATCACTTCTTCTTTTTTTTGCACTTTAAAGTCATTCAACTTTGTTATTCGTTACCCAAAAATCGTTTTTTTTGTTTTGTTACACAAAAATTAGTTTACTTTGCTCTAGTTATCATAGTTCAACTAATTATAATTTAGAGTTATGTTTGGTATTGCTAATTTTTATTATAAGCTATATTAATATTTGGTATTGCTAATTTTTGTTTTAAAATAAGTATTGATAAAGTATGTTTGAATAATTGGACTACAAATAGTGGTGTAGCCAAGAATTCCGTCAAGGGTGTTCAAACTTTTAAAAAATCAAATTTTTTTGGTTAATGAATGGTGTGCCAAATTTATAAATCAAACTATGCAATATTTAGCTAAACAATAAATAAACTTTTAATAGAACTATAGCTTTATAAATCAAAATTAAAATAACAAAAAGACAATACTAGAATTTTACTGATAAAAGTAAGCATAAAACCAAAGGAAAGAGAGAGTCGAGAGAATTTGTAGTTTGTAGAGAGATTTTGTTGAAATCTTTTTGTAGAGCTTGACTTTTAAATTATAAATTATTTAAGAAATAGTAACTTTTAGTTAAAAAAATACTTTTAAGATTAGTTATTTATTTCTATACAAATTTTAAGTTTTAAGAGTTATTTTACTAGGAAATGTTTTGATTGAAAAAGGATCAAATAAATCACACACGGTGGTCTCCGTTTAGTGTTGGCGAACAAAATAAGTAGAACTTTGAACCCGTGAATAACACGTCACTTTAAACGCACTGCTGAACTACCTCACTCAACTGTGTTAAGGGTGTTTAAAATATAATATATGTCCATATAGAGTAGTATTTAACTTATTTATACAGTATAATATTTCGGCGAAGGGTATGCGCTTGACCACCCGTGGCATAAGGTGGCTACACCACTGTGTACCAATATTTTTAAATCAAACTACACAACCTTTAGCTAAACAATAAAAATAAATAAATGAATAGAACTATAATTTTATAAATTAAAATTAAAATAACAAAGAGATAACATGCAACGAACCGACCGGTTATTTTGAATTTTAGCGTCCATTTGGTTGTTTAAGACTTTGAATAGTTTCATATGATGTATTATGACTTGAGTGTATGGCCGATTTAGGTTTTCGAGTGGTTCAGGATTGATTTGGAAGAATGACTCTTGATTTGGAAGATTTAAGTTGACTTTTGAGTAAATGGAGTCGGAACCAGGTTTTGATTATTCCGATAGGTTCGTATGATGATTTTGGACTTATACGTATGTTCAGATTTGCTTTCGAAGGTTCCTAAAAAAATTCGACACTATTTATCGAAAGTTGGCAATTTGAAGAACTTAGTAGTTCTTAAGTTTGACTAAGAGTTGACTTTGATGTTATTGTACTTCAATTGGTGTTCCGAGACTTTATATATATATATATATATATATATATATATATATATATATATAGTTGAATTGAACTTGTGTGCAAAGTTTGGAAGTAATCCGAAGTGTTCAAGTGTGATTCGGTCACTCTTTTGAAAGAATGAATTAATAACTTAAGAGAAATTCTATTTGGTTTGAGCCTTGATTCTTTGTTATGATATTTCCGTGGGTGTTTTGAGGCTTTGAATAATTTTGGATAATGTATTTGTACTTTTGGTATGATTTGATGGGGTCCCGAGGGGCTCGGGTGTGTTTTGGATCATTGGTTGAGAAACTAGTTAAATTTTTGGAGTTTGACCATGGTCAATATCGGGACAAGATGACCTCTTTTGTGTGTTTGGAGTGTGCAAGAAGGTTCTTAGCGTGATTTATGATTGAAATTCATATATGCTTTGTATCCGGGAGGTTCCGAATGAGTTTTGGGTGCTAAAACGAAGATTTTTTTATTGTTGTTTTTTCTTGATATAAATAATTACTTAAATACCATTTATGTTACTGAAGAAAAACAAAAAGACTCGGGAAGAAGTGACAACCAATTAGCGACGACTCTCATTCCTTCAAATATCTTTTATAATCTTATAACCTTGGATTCATCTTTATTCTTTTTTCAAATTGCATCACGCCTTTTATAGTGAGACTTGTATGATCACTTAGTCTCTAACTATAAATTCTAAGTATATTCTTCTCTTATCTACACAAGACTTTTATTTGCTTTGTGATGTAAGTAATATCTGTCTGATTAAGTGAACGTTATCAATAGCTTCTTATACTACCAAGTTTGGACCCAATACCTTAGCCTTATCATTTTTATTCATCTAATAAGGAAACGATATCGCCACAATATTTCACACAATGCCATCTTAGTGCTCTGACTAAAAGAGATAGTTGTAGGCAAATTTAGCTAAAGGTTGGGAATCATCCCAACTATCTCCAATAGCAAATATTCAAGCTCTCAACATGTCCTCCACGATTTGTATAGTTACACTCGGACCGCCCTTTCGCCTATGGATGGAATATGATACTAAGATCTACTTTTTGAAAAGACTTATAAAAGTGTGAGGTAAACTGTGATCCTTCATCAGCGATGGACATGAGAATCTCGTGAAGTTGGAAAAATTCTTTCTATGTATATTTGCGTATATCTCGCCCCACTATATGTAGTTTTGATCGACAAGAAGTGTGCCCATTGTGTAAACCGGTCTACAATTACCCACATAATGTTATAACTTATAAGCATTCAGGGTAGCCCATTCACAAAGTACATGGTAACTCTTTTCTTTTCTACTCTAGGACTCTGGTTGTTGTAGTAGGCCCAAGGGTCATCGACGTTTAACCTTGTCCCGTTGATAAGTTAAACAAATAGAAACCAAGCTAGCCACAAAAAAAATTATTCCTTCCCACCAATATAATTTCTTTAGGTCATGGTGCATATACGTGTATCTAAAGTCTTGGGCTTCATCAAAAATATATAATGCATCTCAACTTATCTACATTTGCTAAACATAATCTATTACCTAGTCGGAAAAAATGCCCTCACTGCCATAGTCATATCCTTGATTTTACCAGCTAGGACATCATCTTAGTATTTGCACAATCACTTATCCTAGTATTGACTAGCCTTTATGCACTTTATATTTGGCTTAACCAATAAACAATATTTTTTTTTAATTTTTCTCATTAAATCTAATACGTATACCTTCTAGTATATGCATATCTTAGTCCAGAAGTCTCCTTACAGGAGCTATATGCGTCAAACGACCCATTTGTTTTTCTTAATGTATAAGCCATAATATTTGCCTTTTCGAACAATAAAAATAGTACAGTTATATCTTTAGTAGTTCCCTCCATCGACATTACTAAATACTTATATCTCTGCTGGCTCTTGTGCTATGTATAATCTCATAGGTTTCTTCGTATAAGTAGTATCTCAAAATCCTAATAGCAAATACACTGTGGCCATCTCCAAATCACGAGTAACATAGTCTATCTTGAGCTTCTTCAATTTCCTTGAAGCATAAGCTATCACACGATCATTCTGCATGAGAAATATCCTAATCTTACCCTCGAGACATTACATAACATCGTGAACTAGAGCCTAATGGAATAAGGCTAATATTGGTGCAATTGTCAAACATACCTTGGACTTCTGGAAACTCGACTTAAATTCCTCGATCCACTAAAATTTAGTGTTTTTATATACTAATTTGGTGAGTGGTGGTGCTATTCTAGAAGAATCCTATACAAATGCCTGTAGTTTCCTGTCAAGCAAAAAACTTTGGCAATCTATGTAAAAGAAACGAGTCTCGACCATTTATGAATTGCTTTTATCTTCTCAGAATCTACCTTATTTCTATTCTTAGTTACAATGTACCTGACGAACATCACCAAGTCTAGACAAAATTCACACTTGAAGAACTTATCATTAAGTCGATGTTCCTACCATATTTGCAACATATTTCTTAGGTGAACTTCATGCGCTTCTTGGATACAAGAATATACCAGAATTTCATTACTAAACATATTAACAAATACGTCGGAAAATGACTTGAACAACCTATTCATTAAATCCATGAATGCAGCTGAATCATTGATCAGTCCAAAAGGTATTATAAGAAACTCATAGTGCTCGTACTAAATTTTTGAAAGTCATCTAAGGAATATATTCGTCTCTAAATCTAATTGGTGATAACAAGACCGAGGATCGATCTTCGAAAAATGGTAGTTTCCTGTAACTAATGAAATAGGCCATCTATATGGGAAAAATATATTTTTTTGCTTATTGTTACCTTATTCAATTGCTTGTAGTCGATGCACATCGTTAGAGATCTGGCTTTATTTTTTACGAAAATATCAGTGCATCCAAAGGTGATATGCTTGGTTTGATAAAATCCTTATCAATAGGTCATGCAACTTCTTATTTAGTTCACTTTGCTTCGCTAGTTTCATATAATATGTGGGTATTGATATAAATTGTGTCTAGTGCCAAGTCAATTAAAATTTGTTTCTCGTACTCGGGTTAGTCCTAGTAAATACGTTGAAATACATCAAAGAATTTTCTCACTATTTGTACTTTTTTTTTGCAAACTAAGAATCACATCTCTTGGATCCATTTGCGAAAGTTACAAGACCCTAACCACATTTATTCAATAATTATAGAGCCTTCATAATTGATATAACCTTGACCATCACTGGAATATGATCCCTTTTTTTTTTTTACAATTAGGCTTGCTGGGTATGTCAATCTAAATACCTTCGCATGGTAACTAAAGGTAATGCGGTAAGACGATAACCAATCATACCTATAAGCACGCCCGAATCAACAAGGTCAGGTACACTTTGGCTAGGTAAGGTATCATCTCTCTCAACTTGAATCTGACAAGCTTAATACAAAGTTTCAACTATCCTAGATTCTTCCATAAAAGTAGTAACCATTAAAGGATCTCATAATATCTTAAGATGTCATTTATCTAACTCTGACTTCCCATATAAAAAAATTCATACCGTGAGATTTCCTTTTCTCCACCTTCTTAAATGAATTCTTAGTTGCATGCCAATCATATCCAATTTCTAATTTTTTTCTAGCAAGTTCAACTTCCACAGAATTGGTTAAAGTCATCGTATGTGAGTTTACTTCCTTGTATAAATAGTTAACCAACCCTTCGACAAGCCTCTAAACCTAAGACGTCACGTACCTAGCCAACTGATAAAGTCTGATGTCCATATAAGTACATCCATCATCTGATTTAATTTTCTACGTACCTATCAGGTTTACGCTTTTGACTATCAAGAAAGAAGCGATTCATAAAAAGTTTAGTGAACTCATTTCTAAGTTGGTTGTGCCTCTCCGATTGGCATCCCTAACAATATTGTTCTATTTCATATATTTGTCATGTACTCAGTCTATAAGTTGCTAGCTCCACAGTCCTCTCGCTGGAACATTGTAAGGCTCATAATGCTTTAAATATTTCGCCAAAGACCTCTAAGGATCATCAAATTGTTAGAAACAATAAACTTTGTGGCTTCAAATTTTTTGGAACTCTATTAAGAATACATCTCTGCTCCAGACGGTCTTGCTAAGTTTAGATGCCTAAAGATTTTATAGCCCTAATCTATTGCCCAATTTTTGTTGTCCTGTCTACTAATTATATCCATCAAGCTCTCAATTATTCTCTACATGGAGGTAAGCATCTAAATGATAATAATCTCCTAGCTATTGTGATGGGCCGGTACTTAATTCAAGAGTGGACTCTATTACATATTTTAGCAGTATAAAATTCCCTAATTGTGGCACAACGACCTTTTGATTGGCTTAGTTTACTACTTCTGTTGCTTTCTTTTGCTGGGAGGAAATTGCGGTCCAGTGGCAATATTTTAATATTCTTGAACCTCTAGCCAAATTCTATTGTTGAGTGATTGGTCCTTGCCATATAGGAACATGATAAACGGCAACAGACTCAACTATTGGCCTTAATCGTCACACACGTATAAGAAAGAAAACAACAACACATCTTATCACGCCCTCGTAGAATCACGATTATGGGAATGACCGGCTGCATAATCATAATTGGGACTCTACTACAGACATGTGCTCCATTAGTCACAAGAATAACCTAAGGCTCTGATACTAGCTTTGTCACGGCCTATTTTAGGATCACGGCCAGCGCTTAAGAGCAAGTGCTTCCAAGTAAGTCTCATCGATATTTTTCAGAAAATCGATGAATTTTCTCAGTTTTAGGACTATCCAAAAGTAAACCTATCTTAGAAATCAAGAACACAATTAACTAATATCTACCAAAACAAGTTATAATCCTCATCAACGAAGCATTTTCCAACACAATAATATTAACTCCATCTCCAAAAAAGTACGATAGGACAGTCTAATACGAGTCACAAGTCTATATCAATAAAAGAATACTCATGACATCCATAAAAATGACTATGGAGCGACTCTAAGAGTTCCAAGAAACAGACTATAATAAATAAATAACAATCTTTGGCCATACGAATAAATGCAGGGTTCACCAGGAACTGTCAACTCATGTACTCTATTTAACAGAATCCTCGCCTGCGTCTACCGCTGCCTCTGTAAAAATAATAGCGGGGAGTGAGTCACTAGTTCAGTGAGTAATAATACTTAACCACAACCATTTTTAATGAGGACAAGTCAGAAAACATGCTAGTATATTTAACAGAAAATATCATAAGAATGCCCTTTTAGTATAATAAACAATAAACAGTCTCATAACGTGTTTCATGTAATATAATTCAATTAAAAATTCGGTAATAATCTCGACAAACACTATGTAATATCAACATTTATGTTTGGGAGATTTCAATGAATGGATCATGTAATCGGGCAATTAATTCTCACAATCATCACAATCAGGCCCTCGGCCTCACTGAGTCATCGATCTCTCCAGTCTCTCAGGCTCACAATGTCATGAAACTAGCCCAAAATGATGATATGATGTATCAATAAATCACAGTAGAGACTGATATATGATATGCAATGAATATGACTGAGTATGAAATTACAGTTTAAACATATAATTCGACAGTAAAAATGACTTCAGTGGGTCCCAATAATACCAACATTTACCTAAGCATGATTTCTAACATGAGTCACAGTTCAGTTTCTCTGACACATAAAAATACATGGAAAAATACAAAGTTAATTGGCTAAACAGCTCTACGGAATCAACTGAGTCTCAATTTCTACGGTGCACGCCCACACTCCCGTCACCTAGCTTGTGCGTCACTTATAAATAATTCACATAATATGTATAATCAGGGTTCATACCCTCAGCTCCAAGATTAGAGATATTACTTGCCTCGAACAAGTCGAATCCAATGTCGAGCAAGCTAAACAATGCTCAAGAAATTCTATTATACGCGTATTAACTTCGAAACGGCTCGAATCTAGTCACAATTAATTCGATTCAGTCAACACAAATTATAGGAATTAATTCCATATCAAAATACTAATTTCCCCAAAAATTCGAAATTAACTAAAATATCGCAGTGGGTCCCACATCTCGGAACCCGACAAAAGTTATAAAATATGAACGCCGATTCAACCACGAGTCTAACCATACCAATTTTACCAAATTCCGACATCAACTCGACCCTCAAATCCTCAAATTAAATTAAGAAGGTTTTCTAAAGTTTTCAACTTAATTCACCAATTAAATGTTAAAAACAACCATGGATTCGGGTAATTTGACCAATATTGAGTTAAGAACACTTACCCTGATATTTTTCTTGAAAATATCCCGAAAATCGCCTCTTCCCGAGTCTCAATTCGTCAAAAATGGAAAATGAACAAACCCTCGATATTAAATATTTTATTTTCCCAGCTGTTCTGCCTCATTTCGTATGCCAAAAATTCCCGAAACTCTCTTTTGATGCCTCCAATAAATTCCTTGTGAAATGTCAGTCATGTTAGGCTTTTGAATCACCCAATTTGGCCTTAAAATGAGGGAGATATGATGTTTTGAAGATTTAAATGAAGTCTGGAAATTTAAGGGATAATAAATGACATTTTCGTAATTAGTTTACACCAGAAAATCAGCAACGAAAGAATTTTCGTTTTAGCACCCAAAACTCATTCGGAATCTTCCGGACACAAACCATATATGCGTTTCAATCATAAAACACACTACGAACCTGCTCGCGCACTCAAAACACTAAAAAGAGGTCACCATGACCCGATATTGACCATGGTCAAACTCAAAATCCTTAACTAGTTTCTCAACCAGTGATCCAAAACACACCCGAGCCCCTCGGGACCCCATTCAATCATACCAACAAGTATTAAAACACTATACGAACTTAGTCGAAACCTCAAATCACATCAAACAACGCTAAAACCACGAATCATACCCCAATTCAAGCTTAACGAAACTAAGAAATTCCAACTTATACATTCGATGCCGAAATCTATCAAATCAAGTCCGATTAACCTAAAATTTTACACACAAGTCATAAATGATATAACGGACCTATAAAAACTTTCAGAACTGGATTCTGACCCCGATATCAAAAAGTCAACTCCCCGGTCAAACTTTCAAACTTAAATTTCTATTTTAACCATTTCAAGCCTAATTTAACTACGGACTTCCAAATAAATTTTCGAACATGCTCTTAACTCCAAAATCACCATACGGAACTATTGAAATCATCAAAACTCCATTCCGAGGTCAAATTCACAAAAGTCAAACTTGGTCAACTCTCCCAACTTAAAGCTTCCTAGTTGAGAATCGTTCTTCCAAATCAATTTCGTATAACCTGAAAACCAAAACCGACGATTCACACAAGTCAAAATACATCATACAGAACTACTCATGCCCTCAAACTACCGAGCTTATCGCAAATGCTCAAAATGACCGATCGGGTACTTCTTCGCAAGAAGTTACATATAACGGTAGTCCCTTCTCGAGGGAAATCAGTAACGGTATGCTAGTTCTACCTTTCCACTAGCGAGGGATGTAGCGGTAATCGGTAATTGCAAGGTGCACCAGGTCTAACGAATCCGCCGTTAACTGCGGGATCCTTCAAAGTCTCCTCCCATTAATACTGTTTCTTGTAAATAGTAAATACTCGTACAAAAGCATTTTCAAAATAATAAAGGGCATATCATTTCTTATCAAATCTTGTAATTTTATTTCGGTAACGGTAATTATGTCTCGAGTAACAGTAAAACATGTCTAGTAACAGTGAGAACATTTTAAATAATTGTTACATCTCAAGTAAAAGTAAAATATAGCTACTAATGATGAAAACATTTAGGTTAACCGGTAAACATCTCAAGTAAACTGTTCGGTACCATATCAAGTAATGGACTTGTCCCACATGCAAATTTCAAAGCATTAGTAGCACATTTATTTTCAAAATCATATATAAACAATGCAGGTTATGAAAACACAAATTATGGTAAGATTACTACTCATAGTACTCGTGTCGCGCCGCCTCGAACAATCTGTACAAATTGTTTATATCAATCTATATTATCACAAACAAGAGTCTAAGTGTCAACTTCATGACTACCAACATAAACGGGTGCTATTCTATACAATTTCCCCTTAGTTCTATTTAGAATAACCTCAATTAGGCTTCCATGTCCCTAACAAACTAATTCTCTATAATTCATTCGTATCACCAATTCAACAACTAATCAATTTTATCATAAAAACTCATATTTAATACTACTCCCTATAATTAAAGACCAAACTAAATTCCAATATTATAATGAAAAAGTTAAACAATATAAAACTAAAATTCTTCCAGAATACTCACGTTGCTAGTTTGGTAGTTTCTTGTTACAACTCTTTGATGCCAAATAGAGAACTTTTTATTCAAGAAAAACAACTGGTGCATCTTGTTCCTCTTTAAGCCTCGCGTCCTCGTCTCTCCAGGCCTAACAATTTGGTTTTGACTCCAAGTTGTTGCTCAATTTTCTCGCTCTCAATTTGCTTACCGATTAGAATTGTTAACGTTTTCCATGTTTTCTTTTATGTACTCCATTTGTTAGCAGTAAAGTCTTTCCTCTCCAAACCCTTGTTAATTCTCACGCCACACTATTCTGATGGGCTTTGGCCTCACAAGTTGCTTTATTTCTTTTTATTTTATTGTTAGCTAAATGACCAATTTGTCATCAGTTTAAATTATGGGGTATTACAGTTAGTGATTATGTCCAATAACATAATCTTCTGCCTATAGGTGGTCTCTCATCCTCTCCTTCCACCATGAATAGTATTGGCCATTGAAAAGTGGTGGTCTAGTAGTGGATTGCCGTTCACAGTTTTCCGGTGGTGCACTCATCTTGATCTTTTCCCAAGGTGTTAGCTTATTAAAGAATAACCTGGTCTGATACCATTTGATGTTTTATACTTCAATATCACACAAGAGAGGAGGGGAGGGATGATTTGTGTGGTGCCTATTTTTCGCGTACACGGGATTATCGAAGGACCTGATTTTTATATGCATTCCTTACACTACAATTGTGGAATAAGTAATGTGAAAAGTAAAGAACACACGTGTTTTTACGTGAAAAATACCAGGTTCAAAAAGTGAAAAAACCACGACTTAGTATCCAGTAGGATTTCCCCCAAATACTTCACTAACGATTGGGCTGTTGCGACTACTTTAAGTTAACTCTAACTTGAACAATACAACTCAAGCACCTAGTACGGTTTACTTCTAAAGAAAGATGAAAGGTACAACTCAAAAGTTCCTACTACAATTGAATTGGAATTAAAGACAGACAAATGTAACTAGTTCTTCAATTTCGTTCATGTAGCTTCAGGTTAAAACCCTTGAATCTCACAGGAATTGCTCCCAAAATGCCTTGCTATTTTGCCCTCAATTCTTGCTTTACTTTAGTATGTGTGCGCCACCTGTAAAAGAGAACAAACTAATATTTATAGAGTTAGTAGGATTAGGATTAACTAGAGATATGATGCTTTACTCTTCCTTGGTAGAAGAGTGCTAGTTAACTTCAACTTCTAACTCTTTCATTATCTTGGATAGAGTTTGTAGACATCAAAATTTTAATGGATCAAGCCTATATGAAATTTGGGCTAAATTCTAAATTCAAGACACTACTCTTAAAATTCTAGGAGTCTATTAGGGTGTCTTTGAGGCTATTCTATCAAAATCCTAACTTGGAGGCTACTCTACCCTAACCCTAGGTCATTCCTATAAAAAAGGTTATATATTCCCTTAAAAAAATATCTAAAAAATGGAGATCATCTCGAATATCCCATAAACTCATGGGATACTCATAAAGAGATCAAGATGTAGTCGGATAAGTCTTGATGATAAAATATTTCAAGAAGATCCACACCATACTTTCATGGATATCATATACATCCAAGAAAGTCTGCATCATCCTACATTTGAGAAATATGCTGCTCCAACCCTCGAATCACGGAGATAATTAAGAGAGAAGAATTAAGGGAGAAATAGAATTATACTCACAATTGATTAGTAAAAATATTTTTCTCTTATTTTTTGATTTTCGTTTAATTTTCCATATCTCGAAAAATTTGTTGCAAATAAATTGGTATGCCTAGCAGGGTCAGTTCTACCTTTCATCTCTTACTCCTGCAAATTGAAAACTACGAGTTTCAAAATTATTGATCTGTTGCGATGGTTGAGTACTTCGAATCTCGACTTTAAGTTTCGTCAAGCCTAAACCTGATAAACCTTGAAGTAGGGGCATTTGTTGACATTAAAATTTTAACGGATTAAACTCATACAAAATTTGGGCAAAAATCCTAAATTCAAGATACTACAAGATGATTCTTGCAATTCTAGGAGTCTTTTAGGATTGCTTGGAGGCTACTCTATAAAAATTCAAACTTGAAAGATACTCTACCCTAAACCTAGGTCACTCCTATAAAAAAAGTTACATATTACCTTAAAAAGGATCTCAAAAATAGAGATCATCTCGAATATCCCATAAACTCACAGGATACTCACAAAGAGATCAAGATGCTGATAAGTAGGAATTTTGACTATTTATTTGCACTCTTTTACTTTCGTTCTAGCTCAAAATTGCTTAAAAGTATTCCCGAAAACTGATGAAATGTGCTTTCTTGTAGGAGTGTTGGAATATGAATCAAAAAGATGAATATCAACTTAAGAAGGAGTAATTTTGGACAAGGACCAATACAAAGCTAAAAGGCAAAAATGCGGACCGTACAATATTGAGTACGCCCGCAGAACATGAGGAAGCCTCTAACAAAATTCTCATGCAAAGTGCGGACCGCATAATTATTGTGCGGCTGCAGAAGATGAGGTTCAGAGAGATGGATTATGGGGTCATGAAGAAGTGCATACCGTACCATTATTGTGCGGCCGCAAAATCAAAAGTGCGGCCGCACTCAGAAATATGCGGTCCGTAGAAGTCTTGCATGTCCAAGCTAAAACTCGAGAGTGCGGCCGCACTCAGAAATGTGCGGACCGCAGAATTTGAAGAAGTGCGGCTGCAATCCAGAATTATGCGGCCGCAGAAGTCCATCCTGTCAAGCTAGGGTCAAAGTGTGGACCGCACATATAATTGTGCGGCCGCAGAATCTCCGCAGAGGCAATTTTGTCCGATAATTTTAGCGGGGTATAAATAGATCTTTTTGTCATTTTTAGGTTAAATTTGAACTCCAGAAAATAGATAGCCGTTTTCCTTTACTGTTTTGGGCAACTTTGTAATAGTTTATCATTTTAACATTAGATTTTCTTCCCTTAATCATCTATTATGAGTTTTATCTTAGTTTCTTCTTTAATTTCTTCATTTTCTATGAGTAGCTAAACCCTTAGCTAGGGTTATGACCCAACACTAGTATGGGTACTTAATGGGTGATTGAATTAGGGCTTATTTATGATTGGGTATATGATATTTAGCCTAGTTCTTGCTTGAATTTGAGAATTGATGGTTGCAAACATTGATTCATGCCTAATTGACTTAGTCTCTACTTGAGAAAGAGAGACTAAGTATAGGAAAACTTGGCTAACAAGAAATTGGGGTGAACTCGAAAAATTGATAGTCCCAATTAGAGGGTCGAATCTAGAGATAGTAAGACCCGACTTGAGCACCTATCACTTGTTTCGTGAGATACCCATTTGGACTTGAGAAAGCCAAATTGGGCAAAATCACTCCAACTACCAAGAGGTATAGAGTGAGTAATCGCGTGTGATTGCTATATTATATCCCGACCAACCAAACATGCCCTAAAGCTCTCAATCCATTAGGTAACCAACTAGGATTAGCTTTACAATTACAACATTAGCATAAGATTTAGAAGTAGAAAAGAAACAACCGAATATGTGGAAGTGTAATCTTGGGCACGTCATATACTTAGACTAGGTATATACCTAATCCAACATAAAGCTCTCTGTGGAATCGACCCCGACTCGCATTGGGTATTTATAATTGCATCGATCGCCTCACAATCCCAATTAGTGGTGTGAGTTTGGGCGACATCAATTTTTGGTGCCTTTGCCGGGGGGAGCTAAAAACAGATTTAGCTATATATTTGGTTTTGTGTGTGACTTGTCTTCTTTTTCTTCCGCGTTACTAACCTTTTTGTGAATCGATTGTTCAAAAATGGCTCTCAATAATGATCCTCTCGGAAACATGCCTTCGGGGGATGTGGACGTGGAAGATGACCGAGTTGAAGAGGTTCCTCTTGAACCTCAAGAAAATAGACGAGGCCAACTGCCTCAAGACAACATTCGTGTTCCTCCCCCAAATCCACCAAGAGCGGCTTCACACCGGGTGTTGCCGAATGAAGAGTACGCAAGTGCCATAGTCCCGCCCCGCATTAGGGCGGGGAACTTTCAAATCACAAATGTTATGCTTACATTGCTTGAGCAATGGGGATTCTTCACCAGGGCTACGAATAAAAATGCGTACAAGCACTTGAAAGGATTTGTGGATACCTGCTGGGGGAGTAAACAGACCAACGTTTCTTAGGATGCTTTAAGGTTGAGACTATTTCCCTTTTCTCTACGGGGAAAAGCCTTGGACTGGTTAGAAAGATTGCCAAACCATTCTATCCATACATGGGATGAATTGGTGGAAACATTTATTGCCAAGTTCTTTTCTTCCGGGCATATGGCTACTCTTAGAGACGAGGTTCTAACATTCAAACACGAATCCAATGAGCCTTTGCACGAGATATGGGAGAGATATCGCACTATGGTGAAAGAGTGCCCGAATAATGACTTGACCGAGGCTATGATTCAACAAACCTTCTACAGGGGGATCAATACTACCAATCAATGCGTGTTCAACCAACTTGCCGGTGGAAATTTCATGACAACACCATATGCCGAAGCTTGTGAAATCTTAGATGAATTGGCGGATACTTCATCGGCATGGAAAAGTAGAGAAAATGTTCCTCAAGGTGATCCAAATGTGATTCACCTACACAAAGAATTGCATGATCATAGGCAAGCAATTGGCGAGTTGACCACTACAATGAATCAATTGGCTAAAGCTCAACTTCAACAGGTTCAAGGTCCTAAGCAAGTAAATGCAATGAAAAGTGTCAATATGATGGTGAACAAGCGAAGGCAAAAGGGTTAACAAGTGCAAAACCGTGTGGAACAATTTGTGCAAGATGATAGTGGTTTCGACTAAGACGAATCATACAATGAGCAAGAGGAAGAAGTGTAATATGTGAATAACTACCAAGGGAAAAGGAACAACTCTCAAGGCCCGAATCAATAACAATGGCGATCTCAAGGAAATCAAGGTAATTGGAACAATCAAAACCACCAAGGCAATTGGATTGGTGGTACCAACAATCAAGGTAATTGGAACAATCAAGGCAACTAAGGCAATTGGAAAAATCAAGGCAACCAAGGCAATTGGGGTGGCAACAATCAAGGATATTGGGGAGGCAACAACTAATGGGGTTGGAACGGTAACCAAGGGAATGGGGGTCGGGCTCTCAAAGGCCCCCGATGTATCAACAACTAAACAACCCGCCTCCTTATCCGTCTCGAGGTTCTATTTCTTCTAACAATGAGATGGGACGGATTAAAAATATGTTCAAACAAATGATGAAGAAAAATGCTGACTCCGATGCTTAATTAGCCTCTCACAACACTTCAATCTGCAATTTGGAAGTTCAATTAGGGAAAATATCGCAAGTTTTATACACTCATCCTAAGGGGGCACTACCTAGTGATACGGTGGTGAACCCGAAGGGTGGAAACAACACGAGACATGCCATGGCTGTAACAACAAGGAGTGGAAAAGGTGGAGATACAACCACCTCAAATCAAAGAAGAATTATGGATGATGATGTAATGGTTCAAGAAGATGAGATTCCAAGCAATGTGGTTCAAACTAATGAAGAAGTGAGAATTGATATTGATGAGAATGTGGAGGAGACCCAAGAAGAAGTGAACCCATCTAGGGAACCCATGATTGACATACCGGAACCGGTAGTGCCAAAGTCCAAGGCACCAATGCCAAGGCCTCCTCCTCCATACCTTCAAAGGCTCGCCAAGCAAAATAGTGAGAACTAATTCAAGAAGTTTATTGACATGATGAAGATCTTATCCATTAATGTGCCATTGGTTGAGGCGTTAGAATACATGCCCGGTTATGCAAAGTTCATGAAAGATTTGGTGACAAAGAAAAGATCAATGAATTGTGAGACTATCAAGATGATACATCAAGTGAGTGCTATTGTGCACTCAATGGCTCCTAAATTGGAAGATTCCGACGCTTTCACAATCCCTTGCACTATTAGAAGAGCCGACTTTGTCAAAGCTCTATGTGATCTAGGGGCGAGTATCAACTTGATGCCCTACTCGATGTTCAAAACTTTGGGAATTGGGCAACCAAGACCCACATCTATGAGGTTACAAATGGCAGATCGTACTATGAAGAGACCATTGGGTATTATTGATGATGTGTTGGTTCGTGTTGATAAGTTCATCCTCCCGGCGGACTTTGTAATTCTTGATTACGAAGTGGACTATGAGGTGCCTATTATCTTGGGTAGACCTTTCCTTACTACGGGGAAGGCTCTTGTTGATGTGAAAGCCGGTGAGCTCATCTTTCGGATGGGCGATGAAAAGGTGGTTTTCCATGTGTGCAAATCTATGAGGCAACCAAATAGCAATGAAGTTTGTTTGTTTGTGAACTTAGTGACCGAGGTGATTGTTGATGATGCTAGTGCCATGATGAATGTTGATGATACTTTGGAGGCCGTATTGCTTAATCATGATGATGATGAGAAGGATGGCTATGTGGAATGTGTAAATGCATTACAAGGAATGGGGTCGTATACTTATGAACCCCGAAAATTGTCCTTAGATCTTGAGAACCGAAAGACTCCTCCAACAAAGCCCTCAATCGAGGAGCCTCCCACTTTGGAGTTAAATCCATTGCCTTCACATCTCAGGTATGAGTTTCTTGGCCTATGTTCTACTTTACCTGTTATTCTTTCCTCTTGTTTGACTAACGCACAAGTAGATTCTACTTTGGCGGTGCTTCAAAAGAGGAAGAAATCTATAGGATGGACACTGGCGGATATTCGGGGTATAAGCCCCGCCTTTTGCATGCACAACATTATTTTGGAGAAGGATGCCAAACCCTCCATTGTACATCAAATAAGATTAAATGAAGTAATGTAATAGGTGGCGAAGAAGGAGATCATAAAGTGGTTGAATGCCGGGGTAGTTTACCTCATTTTCGATAGCTCGTGGACCTCTCCGGTGCAATGTGTCCCAAAGAAAGGGGGCATAACTGTGGTCACCAATGACAAGAATGAATTGATTCCTACAAGAATGGTGACCTGGTGGAGAGTGTGCATGGACAATCAGAAGCTCAACAAAGTCACTCGGAAAGATCATTTTCCGCTTCCATTTCTTGATCAAATGCTTGATAGGTTGGCCGGACGAGCTTTTTATTGTTTACTTGATGGATATTTCGGCTACAATAAAATTCTCATTGCTCCTGAGGACCAAGAGAAGACTACTTTCACTTGTACCTATGGTACTTTCGCATTCTCGCGGATGCCATTTGGGCTATGCAATACACCGACGACTTTTCAACGGTGTATGATGGCCATCTTCACCGACATGGCGGAGGATTTTCTTGAGGTCTTTATGGATGATTTCTCTGTGGTTGGGAATTCCTTCAATGATTGCTTGAACAACTTGGATAAGGTCTTGGCAAGATGTGAGGAGACAAACTTAATTTTGAATTGGGAGAAATATCACTTCATGGTCGAAGAAGGCATAGTCCTCGACCACAAAATTTCAAAGCATGATATTGAGGTCGACAAGGCCAAAATTGAGGTAATCTCCAAACTCCCCCTACATCCGTGAAGGGAGTGAGGAGCTTCTTGGGTCATGCAGGGTTCTATCACCGATTCATCAAGGACTCTTCTAAGGTAGTGAACCCCTTGTGTAAACCTTTGGAGAAGGATGCCAAGTTCCATTTCAACGAGGATTGTATGAAGGCATTCGAGTTGCTCAAGTTCAAGTTGACTACTACTCTTATTATCACCGCACCGGATTGGAGCTTACCTTTTTAGCTCATGTGTGGCCCAAGTGATGTGGTGGTCAGAGAAGTTTTGGGGCAACGTATCAACAAAATCTTCCATCCGGTATATTATGCTAGTAAGACCATGAATAATGCCCAAGTCAACTACACTGTGACCTAAAAAGAGCTCCTTGCTATTGTCTTTTCTATGGAGAATTTCGGCCCGTACTTGATGGGTACAAAGGTGATTGTACATACCGACCATGCGGCGCTTCGATATTTGATGAGCAAGAAAGATTCTAAAGCAAGATTAATGCAGTGGGTGCTTCTATTGCAAGAGTTTGATCTAGAGATTCAAGACTGCAAGGGTAGTGAAAACCAAGTGGTGGACCACTTGTCTCATTTGGAGGAGGAGCAGAGGCCACGTGACGGCCTTGAGATAAATGATTCCTTCCCCGACGAGAAGCTTCTAGCCATTTCAATAACCGGGATGCCATGGTTTGCCGATTTAGCCAATTATCTTGTGAGTGGTATTGTACTAAATGAGTTCTCTTCTAACCAAAGGAAGAAGCTCAAACTTGATTGCCTTGATTATTATTGGGATGAGCCGTATCTCTTCCGGATTTGTACCGATGGTGTGATTCGACGATATGTGCCGGAAGAGGAACAAAGGGAAATTATTGAGGCTTTCCACTCTTTACCATATGGTGGTCACCATGGTGGAGCTAGAACGGCAGCAAAAGTGTTGAGTTTTGGATTCTATTGGCCTACTCTTTACAAGGACGCTAGCGATCTCGTCAAGCGTTGTTATGAATGTCAAAGGGCCGGTGGGATTCCTAAGAAGAATGAGATGCCCCTCACCACCATCTTAGAGATTAACATTTTTGATGTGTGGGGCATTGATTTCATGGATCCGTTCATGAGCTGTTGTGGTAACACTTACATATTGGTAGCTATAGATTATGTGTCAAAATGGGTTGAAGCCATGGCTTTACCCACCAATGAAGCTCGAAGTGTGGTGGCATTTTTGAAAAAGAACATCTTCACGAGATTTGGTACTCCAAGGGACATTATTAGTGATGGGGGATCGCAGTTTTGTAACAAAACTTTTGATACCTTACCCACAAAGTATGGTGTCACTCACAAAGTGTCGACTCCCTATCATCCTCAAGTAAGTAGGCAAGTCGAAGTCTCCAACCGGGAGATCAAGAGTATTTTGTCGAAGACTGTGAATGCCAACTGGATGGATTGGTCAAAAAAACTTGATGATTCTCTTTGGGCTTATAGGAAAACTTACAAAACACCGATTGGTATGTCTCCGTATCTGTTAGTGTTCGGGAAAGCTTGTCACCTACCGGTGGATTTTGAGCACAAGGCTATGTGGGCATTAGAGAAACTTAATCTTGAATGGGATGTCTCCGCCAACTTAAGGGTGGCACAATTGAATGAGCTTGATGAATTCCGGTACCATGCATATTCAAGTTCGTCCTTATACAAGGACCAGATAAAGTACCTCCATGACAAGTACATCCGAAACAAGGAGTTTAAAGAAGGTGATCTTGTGCTATTGTTCAATTCTCGGTTGTGAATGTTTCCGGAAAAGTTGAAGTCCAAGTGGAGTGGTCCATTTGAGGTTGTGCATGTGACACCCTTTGGTGCATTAGACTTGAAGAATAAAAATGATGAAGTATTTAGAGTCAATGGTCACCGGGTGAAACATTATCTTGGCAAAGTTGATGATGGCCATGTTGTGGCATTAATTCACTTCAAGTGATTGATGGTAACATGCATCGTGCCGCGACGTTAAATCAGGCGCTTCTTGGGTGGAAACCCATGTGTATTTTTCTTTTTTATTAGATAGGGTTTGTTTTGTGCTAACTAGTTTTGAATTATATGTAGGAATGGATGTGCATTGCAGGGACTGTGTCATAAAAAAATTGACTAAGTGTTGAAAAAGTGCGGACTGCACAATTCTAAAGGCAGCAGTAGAAATCACTCTACGACCGCATAATTTTGTGTGCGGTCGCACAACTGGAAGACTAAAATTGAAAGTTCTCTAAAGTTGGCTTGTCAAAATTCATAGCCAATCTGCGGCTGCACACAAAATTGTGCGGTCCGCACAAATTCTGTGGCCACACTCACTTTTGTGCGGACCACAGAGTTGCATCAAGGTCCAGGTAAAGAGTGCGGTCCGCACTCAAAATTATGCAGCCGCACTCACCTTAGGTTTGGGGCAACTTGGTCAACCTATAAATAAAACCTCAATGCACTATTCACAACTTTACCACTTTGAGTTCTTAAACCCTAAGCAAACACAGTGCACGTTCAATTAGTTCATAATCTTCCTTCATTTCATCAGTATAGGTTCTTACCTACATCCTTCATAACTGGTATGTTCATTATATCTTTCGATTTTGCAATTTCTTTTAGTTTTTGTTCTTTTGTGGTAGAGTTATTATTAGACCTAAAATGACAATTGTTAGTCATCTGTGCTTAAAATCATGTGGGTAATATCATATATGTTCATTGGCGCCTGAGTAGATCATTAATCGTGTTTAATTGCAAATAACATATCTAAATTGTGCAAAACTTGCAAAACATAGAGTCAGTGTTGCGTAATCACAAATTTGTGCGGCCATACACAAATTTGTGCGGTCCACAGATCTTAAACTTAGGGCTAAAATATTGCATGACAAGTGCGGACCGCACTCAAAATTATGCGGTTCACAGAAAAATGTGTGCGACCGCACTTTGAAACTTCAGAGAACCAGTGTTCAGAAATTAGGATAGTGTGGCCGCACTCGAAATTGTGTAGTTCACACTTCAAAATTGTGCGGTCCGCACATTTCAGTCTGCGGCCGCACTGCCTCTTGTCTGTTTTCCTGCAACTGTTATGCATCTATGTACACTGCTTTGAGCTCTAACTGACTTATGTGCCTCATATTGCACACAATGGTTCGTTCACGAGGTAGAGGAGATACATCTAAAGGGAGAGGTGAACCCTCCTGAGGCCGGGGCAAAGGCACTCAACATTTGGGGGTGCAAAAGAAAACTTTGACAAAAAATCAAACCCCGGGGAGAGGCTTGGCCACAGAACCTTCTGAATCAAGCTCATATGTCCCGTCTAGGGAAGTTCCCGAAGGTCACTCAATGGGAGAACATCCTGAGGCCCAGTCCCAACCATCACACTTTCCAGGAAGATCCACCTCAGCAAGTTATTCTGAGGGTTCAGATGCCGGCAACCAGGGTTCAGAGACCTCCTTTACACACACTCCTCCTGCACCAATTGATATAGATGATGATGATGATGGTAGAGGATGTGACACTCGAGTGGGCGGCCTAGAGAGGTCGAAGAAGAAGGAATCATAGGAGGATCGGTTTGTGACTTTGACAACCTTCAACAGGTTCAGAGAGTGGTGGCCCCAGAGATCGCTCACGCTTGAGCGGCAAATCTTACTGAAGGATTTGGATAAATACAATCCAAATATCCTTAGGCAGAGTGTCAAGGATGCCAAGGATCACTTGGTACGAGAATTCTATGCCAATGTGGCACACATAAAGAAGGGTACCAAAGTTACCAAAGTGCGGAATTTGAAAGTTGGATTCGATCAAGGCACTCTGAACCAGTACTTGGGATTCGAGGAGTTAGAACCAATCTAGCACTTGGAAAAACTATCTAAGGGTGATGCAACTCGCCCTTGGCTAGCAGAGATATTATCAGCTCCAGGACCACCACCACCGTGGATCACAGCGAGGGTTCCCATTGCTCGGGCCACCCTCAATTTTGAAGCAAAAGGGTGGCAAACTTTTGTGTGTAGCCGCTTAGACCCGAGCAGGAATGAAAACAATCTTCCCCTCCCCCGACCAGTTTTGGTGGCATCCATCATGGCTGGGTACCCAATAAATATGGGTGCCATCATGTCGGCCAATATGTCGTTGGTGGTCCAAAGAGGTGAAAGTTCCTATCCATATCCCAACACTCTCACAGTATACCTCACAGATGCAAATGTGGAGCCGAGGAGTTTTGATCAAAAGGTGCAGGCTAAACAACCCTTCTCATGGTACTCTTTACAAGGTCCGGGAAACCCAAAGTTCAAGGGTAAGACAACTACCACCGGTGGCCAGTCTGATGAGCCAACGGTGGTGGTTACAGATTTAGCTGCTGAGCCTTCTACAACTGCCATGTCTTCCACAACAGCCTGCCCTTCCATAAAGATAACTGACATGCCACCACCTCCACCTTCTAGACCATCTACATCAGTGCCAGTTCCTGCCTCTTCCACATATCCACTCACTATGCTGCGAGTCTCCCAGACATTGGCGAGTCTTAACAACTGGATGCATACATCTACTTCAAAGTTGTCTGACATATCCAGTGCTGTTATAGCACAGTCCTCTACACCAGTAGCACCTCAGGTACCTCCTTCAGTGGAGGAAACTTTGAATAAGATCCTGGAAAAATAGAAGACTATCATGGGTAGATTGGTGGCTCACGGAGAGCTATTGGGGAGGTGGGAAAACAAGTGAAGAAGATGCGGAAATCTCAGGCATCAAAGAAATTAGTGGAAAGATTGCGCATCAAGGTGGCTATGCTTGCATCATCTGGGGATATTCCCCTTGACCTTCTGATGGAGACAGCACTAACAGTTCCACCAGTACCTGAGGCATCACAGACAACAGCTGTCCAGTCTGAGGAGCCGAACCCTGCTGCCCATACCGTTGAGGAGATGCTCCAGATGTTCAGCCACCTTATTATTCCCCGATCGGAGGGCGATGAAATCCGGTTGGAGGATCCAGAGGTTGCTGATGATGCAGTTGCTCCCAAACGCACATGCAAGTGTACGTGGTCGTACAAGTAATATAGGATTGTAAGTCCAGATATCGTACCCGCAAAGACTTGTGATTAACTATCAACTAAATTAAACCAAATAATTAATCTATTCACGCGAATCCTAACGTATTAATATTTAACTAAAATTAATCTAGAGTAACAAATTAAGAGATTAAAGAAAACAATGACAAGCTTAAAGACAAATTCAATGTGAGTGAATATTCTAGAGCTATGGGTTAGCTAACAATCCCGTTGAGTTTTCCACTTAAATTATCTAATTAATTTATCTGGTTTATTGGTTGACAGGGTTAATATTGCCCGTAGCCTTCTCCCGAAGTACTGCTCGCCTATTCAAGCTAATCTAACGCCTATATTCCTATGTGTAATGACCCAACCGGTCATTTTGAACATTTTTACTTTGCTTGGTTGTTTGAGGGCATGAGTAGCTCTGTATGATGTACTTTGACTTGTGTGAATCATCGGTTTTGGGTCGCAGGTATTTCAGAATTGAATTCGAAGAAGGAATTTCATTGTTGAAGCTTTAAATTGGGAGAGTTGACCAAAATTTGACTCTTTAGCATTTGACCTCGGATTGAAATTTTTAAGGTTCCGTTAGCTTCGTTAGGTGATTTAGACTTCGGAGTGCGTCCGGAATGTGATTTGGCGGTTCGTGGTAAAATTAGGCTTGAATTGGCGATTTCGATCGGCAGTGAAAAATTTGATATCGGGGTCGGAATGGAATTCCGGAAGTTGGAGTAGGTTCGTAGTGTCATTTGTGATGTGTGTACAAAATTTGAGGTCATTCGGACGTGGTTTGGTTGGTTTCGGCATCGGTTGCCGAATTTGGAAATGTAGAAGTTCTTAGGCTTGAATCCGAGGGTAATTTGGTGTTTGGATGTTGCTTTGAGTGATTCGAAGGTTCGACTAAAATTGTATGTTGATATAGGACTTGTTGGTATTTTTGGTTGAGGTCCCGAGGGCCTCAGGATGATTTTGTAAGGTTAACGGTAAGTTTGAAGTTGGAGAAATACAGTTGGTGCTGCCGTTCTGGTGTGGCCGCACCTGCGGGTTGGGAACTGCAGGTGCGAGTTTCACATGTGCGGAATTTAGTCACAGGTGAGGGGTTTGGAAGCCTGGGGTTTTATCGCAGAAGCGGATGAGGGGTCGCACCTGCGAGACCGCAGGGGCGAAAAACCTGGGCAGAAACCATAAATAGAACCCTTCACGATTTTGGTGCATTCTTCACCATTTCTATTCGGGGTAACCGATTTGAGGTAAGTAACGATTGTAAATCTAGTCCTGAGGGTATGAAACCCCGGATTTCGTAACATTCTACTATTTTGAAGTGACGCACATGCTAGGTGATGGGCGTGTGAGCTTGCACTGTTGGGGATTTGTGACTTGGTCCGTCCCGTAGCAACTATAAAGTTACATACTTTGTTGAAACCATTTGATACTTATATGTATTAGTAAGCATTTCTGTAAATTGGGCTGAATGCCATGTTTGGGCCTTGCGCCAATGCTGTTTGGACCCTTAGGAGCTGTTTCTTACCATCCTCTCATTGTTTTCGATTCAAAATTTATACTCAGTCATGTTTATACTTGTTTACCGCATAACTCAGTTTTATGACTTTATTTTGATGCATATAAATGTTTTGGGCTGAATGTCCTGTTTTACTGAAATGCCCGAGTGGCATGAGAGGTTTATGACTGAGTGAGGCCGAGGGTCTGATTTGTGAGGATGAGTGTGGATCGGGGCTGCCCGCCTGCAGCATACTTTATTATTATAGCACGTGAGTTGTCCGTGCAGATTATAGCGCTTGGGCTGAAGGAGCCCCTCCGGAGTCTGTACACACCCCCAGTGAGTGCAGGTACCTACTCAGTGCGAGTGCCGAGTGCTGAGTGACTTAGTGGCAAGAGTGATTGTGAGGTATGCCCGAGTGGCACGAGTGACTGTGAGGTTTGCCCGAGGGGCTGTATATGAGTGATGTTTTACCCGAGGGCCTGTTTATGATTTCATCATTTTTTGCTCACCTATGCATTGAGCCTTTGTTTGAAAAACTGTTGGAAAAATATCTTTAAATGATATTTACTGGAACCGGGTTTAAACGAGATAATCTGAATCAAACATTGATTTTTAAAGCATGTTGTACTTTACTGAGTTTTCATGATATGAATGTTATATGCTTTATTGCTCGTCACTACTGCTCAGTCTTTATTTATTGTTGCTACTTACTGAGTTGGCGTACTCACGTTACTCCCTGTACCTTGTGTGCAGATCCAGGTATAGCTGGATACGGTAGCGATTGTTGATTTTTTTCTGGTTATAGATTTTCTCGGAGATAGCAAGGTAGCTGTTGGCGATCGCAGCCCCTGCTCTTCTACCTCTTATCTTCCTCTAGTTGTATTTAGCTATTTTCTAGGCTGAGTTAGCCTTGATATTGTTAGACATATTGTAGTAGATGCTCATGACTAGTGACACCCCGATGTTGGGCTTTTCCTTCCGCACTTTTATTTTGATTTGAACTCCTTTACGAAGGTTTTTATGTTTAATAACATTGAAATTATCTTTGAAATGAAAATATTGGTTTGTTTTGGAAATGAGTCGGCTTGCCTAGTTCCACGATAGGTACCATCACGATAGGGGTTAGTTTGGGTCGTGACAGATTGGTATCAGAGCCTAGGTTACATAGGTCTCACGAGTCATGAGCGGGTGTAGTAGAGTATTGCGGATCGGTACGGAGACGTCTGTACTTATCTTCGAGAGGCGGCAGAACCCTTAGTAAAATTTCACTTTCTTGTATTCTATTGTGCGAAATTGATTCAGCTTGAGACATAACTCTTTGAATTCCTTCCACACATCTCGTATATGCACATGAGTGCTCGGTATCAGTTGTGCATTGTCGGTTTGTGATTCTATGAATGAGGTTCGAGATGTGTATTATATGTTTTGGTGATGGGCTAGTCTGGAGGACTTGAGGCCAGGTTTAAACCATAGTTTTGGCTCGGTAGCTTCAGTTGTAACCTATACATTTGGACTCATATGTCCGATAATGTCCCTACGAGTGGAATTATGGCTCGATGAGCAGTGGAATAGCTTGTGGTGAGTATGACGTAACTGCGGGAAGTATTAAGACTATGTGAATATGACGAGAAATGTTTTCTTGAAATGTAAAGGAAGGCCATTGGGTGCTTGATTTACGTTTTGATGCGACATACCATCTAGAGTGTGAATGTTTTGAAGGATCTTTCACATTGTTAAATTTTGGAGCAAATTAAATTCTCATGTATGTCAATGAGTTTGAACTCAAGAAGAGTAAGTGGTTGTGTAGTAATGGTGGTTGCGAATGGGTATTTTGATGTTGATGGCTCGGGAAAGATAATCTTTGAAGAGACTTAGAGTCGGTAACATTTTATTGGTCCAGGTGCGACAGAAATACATTTCGATTTGATGCAACAGTTGGGTAGCAAAGTATGAGGGAAGATATGGCGGGAAGTGCTTCGCGGTGGTTGAAGTACTAGCAGGTCAAGTAGGAGAAGTAGAGGTTGAGAAGTTTCTTAAAGGAGATGATTTAACCGAAGTAAGAGTGGCAGATTAGCATATGAATTCACTAGTAGGGTAGTCATGCGCCTTGAGAAAGTGTAGAATGGTTTGGAATCGTGTTAATATGTGAATCGTCCTGCATACTCTATTTGGAGTGATGGTTAGTGTACAAAGGAAAAATTGAATATGGCAGAAAGGAGTGTGTTTGAAATGAATAGAGGCGTGAAGATCTGATTATCGTGTCAGGTGCAATATGACTTGAGTTCGGAATGTATTGTTGATGTACAGTTGATGTCAATAGGGAAAGTGCATACTTATATAAATGGTGGGCGAGCATGAACTCAGGAGAATTTATGAATTTTGTGGTCGTTGCACTCAGTGCAGTGTCATTGGGAGATGTCGGTAAGGAATTCCATATGTGGGTTATCTCCTGTGTGCAGCTAGCGGTGGCGTGATGTTGATGAAGCTTTTGCGAGGAATATTACTAGCTACCCGGTAGGAAGTCGCGTGTGTAATTTTAGCTGGAGATTCAGAATATTCATGAAAGGCTTAATAAAAGACTTCGAGAAGTCTGGTAGGTTAACGGTGCGAGACCTTGGTAATTTAGAAGGAGAAATCCTTACATGTTCTAATTTTATATAATTGCAGCTTAAGGCTAAGTGGGGGAGTCTGCTATCGACGAGTTGATTGCACGATTATGGGTCGTATTAGTTTTGGTTTGGGGTATACCGGTGAATCAGTTATGACTTGCAGAGGTCGAGATCGAGGATGACTCGGGTAAAGGAATTTCTGGACACAAGTTGTATTACACTCTATGGTTATAGGAGGACCATAAAAATAATTGAGTGGTTATTCACAGAGAATGTAGTGTACATGGAGCGGAAATTTGCTCGGTTGCGTAGGAGTGAGGGTTACTCTTTATTCCCTTGGGTGTTGGTGTGCTAATGGAGCACAGGTCGTTTCGGTCCGTTTGGTCGGTTAATTCGAGAATGGTTACAATGGATTCAAGATTTATAAATATGGATAGAAAATTGGGAGTTTCATTGAACGGTGTTGAGACTCGTTGCATCTTATATCATTGTGAATTATGCATTTCAGTATCAAGAAGGTGAAGGAAACAGTTTTAGGTTCACATAAAGTCTCTTCGGAGTAAGCATTTTGGTTGTGGAACCTTTGGAATACATAAAAAGGGAATTCGGCGGCTTATAAACCTTAGGGCGGTGTGATTCTATGCTAGAGTTCGTAGGGCAAGTTTTAGTTAAGGATAGTAGTGTTCTAACAAGGAAATAAAATAGCAATTTGAAGGCAATCTGGAAAGGACTTGGGGAAATATGACAGTTTGGAAGTAGGTTGGGGTAGCACAATAATGGGTATGATTGGTTATTTGTGTACTTATGACTTGGCTAGTATCTACAGGTGTTTCGTGGCAATGCTCCCGGATTTGACAACCTGTGTGGCTTGGTGAAGTTAGAGGAATTCAGTTCAGATAGCTTGGTTATGTGCAAATAGATTTTAAAGTGTTCATGGTGGGTTCTACCATGGTTTGAACCGGATAATTTCTACTGATGTACGGAGCATGTTGTGTGTTATGATTTCCTCCTAGAAAGAAGCAAGAAAGAGGTTTTTGACTAATAAGGTATGTAATTTGCTAGTAACTCAGAGTTGATAATGGAATTCTTATGCTTGTCACATGATGGCATAAAAAATGTGTTGTGTTGTGCGGGAATAGGATTTACATGTACCAGGTCACAGTTCAGTTTTGAAGGGAAGGACATAAATTCTTAGGCAGCATGAATGGTTTCCGATGACTAGGTAAATGATATTACTATCTGGTATAGCTTGATAAAAGTGTACATTTCAGAAGGGGAAGTGTGTTTTGATTTATGGGTACTTTGCTAGTATTGCGGCACTCTCCTGGTTGATCGACTGTTGATATTCAAATTTTTGCCAGGTGGCACGGAAGAAGTTTCAAAGTATTTCTCGTGGGAGGATTGTGTATGAGAGAGGTGTTAGGCATTCGGGCGGTGGAGGTGGAATCAAATAGGGTGATTCATGTGTTCTATGGAATTGAAGATTGGGAGTTCTCATAAGCAGATTGTTTCATGGTGGTGGACTGTGAAGTTGTGGCCGGAGCTATCTAGATGATAGAAGGTGTTATGATTCCATCATTGTGGACTTTTGTAGGTTGTTTATCTATTGGTGGCTGACCATAGTTGATTCGGGGCCCATTGGTAGGCCCAATTAGGATGTGTATTCTACACCGAGCCGGATTGATTGGCTCCATACTGCTATTGTTGAAGGATGTGCCACTCGGTTGATGTGAAGCTTATTCGTGCTCTGAAATGATCAGTGAGTTACTCTTCTATGCTACGAGGAGTTGTGATTCGTGGTTATATGCACATATGGTGCGGTTCTATTGTGGCTTTATAGAGGAATTTGAGCGAGAATAGTATTGGATATTGCTTGGTTGATGACGTATTGGTCATGTTCTTTCGGGTTTTATGTGGCATGGTGTCATTTGTTTCTCTGTGGTTATGGTAATGCACTTTGGGTACTTGATGTCGAATTGCGCATGGTTATTGATTTTAGCAGGGTGGCTTGAGGTATTTTATATGGACCAGTATTTGGATAGGGTCGCGTATTGCAGCAGAGTTATGTGGAAATATGATCCCTTGTGTAAGATTCATATGTTATGATTCTGCGGTGTGTGATGGGTTCTTAGCATTGCGTCGGGGTGGTAATCGTCGAGCTTGCAGAACGGTTCTCCTGTTTGGGTCATTGTTATGATTGGGTACATTTGGAATGTTGCTATCTGGTGCACAGATTGCACGGGTTGTGGCTTTAAATTGTATTGATATGTCATGTCACTAGAGTGGTCTTGTTGGAGGAGACGAGGTCATTAGGCCTAGAATGGATGCTCTCGGATTTGATTGTGGTATAATTAGGAGGATAATATCGGAAGTCGGCTTTGAAATTGGCTATAGTTCTTGTACAAGGAACGAGAGCTCCATGACCTGATGGTCTAATGAATGGTTATGAATTCGGTATGTTTCTTTCATCATCGGCATTGTACGAAGGTTTTAGAATAAGGGTTTGTCTGATATGAGGTTTATTACTGGCACTGGATTGATTTGAGTCGATACTGTGATTTGAAATCATTGCTTCGAGCATTCGAGCTATGCGGTATTTGAATTTGAGTTTTTAAGTTATGGTTACGGCTTTTGGTACAGATTGTTCAGACATATACGGTATGTAGATGCAAACTTCTCATCTTATAGGAAATTTCAGATGTTGGAAATTTGATTCGAAGGCTTGTGGGCTAGGTTGAATTGAGAAATTTCAGTTATGCTGTGTTATAAGACCTGTATGGGAGTGCATTCTTCACCATTTCTATTCGGTTTTTGGAGCTTTTGGGAGAGATTTGAAGAGGGAATCAAGGGGGTTTTGTTGAGGTAAGTTACTTGAGCCCTAATACTTGTATATATGGTGACTTTCCGTTGTTTAATCATGGTAATTAGTGAAAATGAGGGGTTAGGGCTTGGAATTTTTGGAAAGTAATTAGTGGAGAGGTTGCCGAATTTGGAAATTTTGATGAATTTGGTACGGTTAGACTCGTGAGTAAATGAGCTTTCTAGTTTTGTAAATTTTGTCGGATTTTGAGACGTGGGCCCGGGACCCGGGTTTGAGCCAATTTCGGGTTTTGGTCTAATTTTAAAGCTTTTCTTGTAGAATTCATTCCATTAGCGTATATTGATGGTATTGTACTTATTGTAAATAGATTTGGAGCATTTGGAGGCCGAGTTCAGAGGCAAGAGCATTGCGGGGTAGAGGTTTGACCGATTTGAGGTAAGTAACGATTGTAAATCTAGTCCTGAGGGTATGAAACCCCGGATTTCGTATCATTCTACTATTTTGAAGTGACGCACATGCTAGGTGATGGGCGTGTGAGCTTGCACTGTTGGGGATTTGTGACTTGGTCCGTCCCGTAGCAACTATAAAGTTGCATACTTTGTTGAAACCATTTGATACTTATATGTATTAGTAAGCATTTCTGGAAATTGGGCTGAATGCCATGTTTGGGCCTTGCGCCAATGCTGTTTGGACCCTTAGGAGCTGTTTCTTACCATCCTCTCATTATTTTCGATTGAAAATTTATACTCAGTCATGTTTATACTTGTTTATCGCATAACTCAGTTTTATGACTTTATTTTGATGCATATAAATATTTTGGGCCGAATGCCCTGTTTTACTGAAATGCCCGAGTGGCATGAGAGATTTATGACTGAGTGAGGCCGAGGATCTGATTTGTGAGGATGAGTGTGGATCGGGGCTGCCCGCCTGCAGCATACTTTATTATTATAGCACGTGAGTTGTCCGTGCAGATTATAGCGCTTGGGCTGAAGGAGCCCCTCCGGAGTCTGTACACACCCCCAGTGAATATAGGTACCTACTCAGTGCGAGTGCCGAGTGCTGAGTGACTTAGTGGCAAGAGTGATTGTGAGGTATGCCCGGGTGGCACGAGTGACTGTGAGGTTTGCCCGAGGGACTGTATATGAGTGATGTTTTACCCGAGGGCCTGTTTATGATTTCATCATTTTTTGCTCACCTATGCATTGAGCCTTTGTTTGAAAAACTGTTGGAAAAATATCTTTAAATGATATTTACTGGAATCGGGTTTAAACGAGATAATTTGAATCAAACATTGATTTTTAAAGCATGTTGTACTTTACTGAGTTTTCATGATATGAATGTTATATGCTTTATTGCTCGTCACTAATGCTCAGTCTTTATTTATTGTTGTTACTTACTGAGTTGGCGTACTCACGTTACTCCCTGTACCTTGTGTACAGATCCAGATGTAGCTGGACACGGTAGCGGTTGTTGATTTTTTTTTCTGGTTATAGATTTTCTCGGAGATAGCAAGGTAACTGTTGGGGATTGCAGCTCCTTCTCTTCTCCCTCTTATCTTTCTCTAGTTGTATTCAGCTATTTTCAGGCTGAGTTAGCCTTGATATTGTTAGACAGATTGTAGTAGATGCTCATGACTAGTGACACCCCGATGTCGGGCTTTTTCTTCTATAATTTTATTTTGATTTGAACTCCTTTAAGAAGGTTTTTATGTTAAATAACATTGAAATCATCTTTAAAATGAAAATATCGGTTTGTTTTGGAAATGAGTCGGCTTGTCTAGTTCCACGATAGGCGCCATCACGACAGAGGTTAGTTTGGGTCGTGACACTATGGAACTAGAATTAACAAGAATGCATTAATAATTCCAGTATAGTAACCAAGCAAGGCGATTAGGCATATTCCTATCCTAACCGCAAATTCGCTCCCCTGAGAGTTAAGATATTGCTCTACTCAATCTTATATGCAATCTAGAATTCCCTCTTCCGAGTTCAATCCTAGATTCGTAGATAGTATTCAATTGGTGATCAAGCAATTAAATAATTAAGTGCAAGATTGAATAAATAAACCAATATGATAAAATAATAAGAACAATTCAAGCTTCAAACGACAACGTTCATGTAGCACCCAACAACTCTAGAACTAATAAACTATGAGATTAAAGAAAGAGAAGAGAAGAAAAACTAGTTGAAAGCCTCCTCCAAGCGTGGTGTGTGTTTCACCACGTGAATTCTTGCCTCCGGTCGCAAAACTTTCCTAAAAATGATGTTTAATGACCATTTATATGTGTAGGAAAAAGACGTAAATGAAATAACCATGTCCAAACCAAATAGGCTTTGAAAATCTGGAACTCGCTCGCTACAAGACTCGCCTCGCGAGGCAAAACGCATGGTCCACCTAGCTACACACTATGCGACGCGACCTCCATAGCGAGCAGCAAAGCTTGCGTCACTCACTTCTTTAATTCAATTCTCATTTTCTGATTTCTCATAGAGTTAGTGCTAGCCGCCTAACTCCTCCATTTCTTTTCCTTTCTTTGTCAAATTGTTTCTCTTCTTTGTTTTGCTTTCCTTTATAATGTTAAACTTTTAATCCTTATATATCCAATAATCATAGCTCCATTCTTATAGTGTATAAAATACACATAAAATCTCTACTTTGCTCTCCATTTCGTCTTCAACGTACCTACACATAAAATAGACTCAATTAAGCACAAATATAGTATAATTTAGCATTAAAGCCCCAAAATACAAGATAAGTAATGCACTAAAAATATATAATTATAGCCAAACATCACTACCCCACACTTAAATATTGCTCTTGCTCGAGCAATCAAATTACACTTTATATAGATACGACCTTTTTAAACTGTTCTTCTGACTCATCACACCAAGAATCTTTAAATATTCTAAGCACAAGAGTGTAACATCTTCACCTCAAGATTTGACTCGCAAGTACCTTGCATTATTTACAACTCACTCACTTACTCTAACATAGAGGTCAATGACATTACCTTTCCTTCGTGAATCAAGTGCCCTCACACACCAAAAGAAATTAGTTCCACACACAATAAAATTTAATTACAATTAGGAACTCAATATAGAAAAATTCATTCACTCTCGAGAAATAACATTCATATGCCACAAAAGATGCACCATATGCTTGCCCGTAGTGTACTACTCTACTAATCAAGTTCATTCAGTCTAGGATCAAGTAAGACTTTATTTGATTGTAATGTAGGCTGCGTGTCGGGTAGGATACATTTGGATATAAGAGTGACTACACCTACCTAAGCACTTTAATACATACACTTTAACATTTAAGCCCCACACTTATGTCAAACCATAAATCCACCTTCACATCAATGTATATTAACTCGATACTTCTTTAAGCACAATTACATCAAGAGTCATCACTATCAATGAATATTTTCACAGCAGTTCAACTATTTATTTACTTTCTTTATTTTCAATTCAAGTGGCTTTTATTTTTTTTATTTTAAAACATTGCACATTTCTCCTTATTTCATTAGTTCCACTCAAAAGCCAAACCAACCACCCCACACTTTAACTTTTACAAAGTTCATAACAATTCAAGTGCTCATAAGAGGTGAAAATATTCAAATAGATGGTTAATTCAAACAAACGGGTAAGGCTCGTAATGTGGTTGCCAAAGAAACAGGATTACAGGATCAAAGGGGTTAACTACGATATATAACAATAAGAAGGGTAAATTATATATATCTGGATCAACAAAGAAACACCTATATCCCTTCTAAGACTGAACAAAACTACTATTTCGCTTTGCAAACACACGGGGCAAGTTCTAGACATCAAATGCAATGCACAGAATAACACACAAACCTCACATACACATGGCACATAACTCACTCAGGATTGGACTCATCAAGACACTCTAGTCAAATCAAGCAAAGTTAAGATCATACGATTTAAGGTACTTATACAAGAGTCTAACACTGAGCCTAAGCATCACAACCAAAGTACTCGCTATTCTCAAGGCATAACAAAGTCAAGAGATATTGTTTCAATTCAATTAATCTCATAGTGGCTCCTACTCCTAAAAAAATAATACTAACTATACCCAGTTTAAACAAAACCATTGGAAAAGAACCGCGATACAAATAAAAACCAAGGAGGAATTATTACACTACCTAATAAAAGAAAATAATTTTGTCTTTTTTCTTTCAACTTAAAGCCCTCAAGACACATGTCGAATGCGATCCATCGTCGAGAGAAGTCAAATTTTTCTATTTTTATATTTTTTTTTAACAAAAACAACTACACTCAGAACAAGTACTACAACTACGCTAAGATAACTCAGAAAATCACCCAGATAATCTCCTCACCCCATACTTAAAATTATGCAATATACTCAATGCACACTATAAATAACAAGAGGGTAAAAGAGACTCCCTGGTAGGCCAAATCCCGAAGAATTAGCAGCTCATGGGATACTCAGACTTCTCCCAGGTATGATTCTTTCTGTGGGTTCCTCACACTTAGTTTCAACCATATGCTCGCTTTTGCACTCGCCTATTGCCTTTGACTCCATGTTCCTACTCCTACAAAATACAAAGACAACACTACAAAAAGAAAAACACAATAAAAAAATAAACAAAAAGAAAAAGAAAAAAAAAATTGGGTTGCCTCCCAACAAGCGCTTGATTTAATATTGCGGCATGACGCCATTACTTTCACCATTTTTTCTTTCACTTTGAGGATATGAATTGCACCCCCAATTTTGCATCCATTTTTCTGTCACGTTCATGGGGTGGTGGTGTGAAAATAAAGAAACCAAGCAATATGTATCACATCTTGCACTTCTTGGCCTTCAAGTGAGGGATATCGTTTTGTCTCCTTGGTATGGCAAATTTCAGAATATAAGGGTCTTGTTCTACATCTATACATCTCTCCAAAGGTTCGATCTCCATGCTCCATCCAAACACAATGTAGAAAAATGATTAGAATGAGGACCAACACGCCCCAACTCCAAAACTGTATTATTTTTGACATCCTCAATAATATATACTTCCTCAACCTCGGCATCATCAACAAAATCATGGTCTAATAATTGGTTTCTCGTTTTAGCTCCTCAATTTGGCCTAGAAGACCTTTTTTAACTTCACACAACTCATCACTAAATTGTTGGGTATTACACGCATCAACCTTTGCACTAAGTTTAGCCTCTAAGTCGCGAATAGAACTGCCAAATTGGTCGATCTCTTGTCCTGGTTCAGCTTTTCCTTCTATAAAGTATTGCATCTCACACTACTAAAAATTCGGCAAAAATCGACCAAGGTCGACCGACCAACTTTGGTCGGTCAAAAAACCGACCAAAAAACCGACCAAAGTTGGTCGGTTTTTCAAACTATTTTTTTAATTTTTTTTTTTACGAAACCGACCAACTTTGGTCGGTTTTCTTTGGCGCAAAAATGCGGGAAACTATTTTTGAGTCCCGCGAAATTTATGTTTCAAGAAACCGACCAACTTTGATCGGTTTTTCAATTAAAATAAATAAAAATTAATATTAAAAAAACCAACCAAAATTGGTCGGTTAATTCGGCGGGTCATTTAAAAAAACCGACCAACTTTGGTCGGTAATTTTACTTTTTAATAGAATCGACCAACTTTGGTCGGTTATTTTCGTGCGAAAATACAATTAAAGAGTATAAATCAAATAAAAGATAATCTTAAAACAAAATGTACCAATGGTCTAGTGGTAGAATAGTATCCTGCCACAGTACAGACCCCGGTTCGATTCCCAGATGGTGAATCTTTTTATTACATAATTAAAATACCGACCAACTTTGGTCGATTTTTTTTTGCAATATTTTTTTTTTTGAATTTAATTGACCGACCAAAGTTGGTCGGTATTCCTTTCCGACCACAAAAATACCGTCCACACGTAAATGGTCTCATTTTGGTCGGTTTTTGGCCATTATCGACCAACGTTGGTAGGTGTTTTTGGTCAGTTTTTACCGGATTTCTAGTAGTGTCATTCGTAATTTTCTCACGGAAACCTCCATATTCCTCTAATAATTACATGTGAATATCAAGAATGCGAACATCATGTTCCACATCATCCAATTCGTTATTCCTGTCAAACTCACAAGAATTATTAGAATCAACATAAGAAGGAATTGGAGTAAGATAACAACACTTAGGGAAATTATTCCAATTACCACCACAAATAGTACATGATTGAGATGGTGCACACAACTCGGTACTGGAAATATTTTTATAATATTGCCACAAGTGGAGTCCTTTACAATATGTACAAGGATCACAAAAACAAGAATACTTACTATCCCACCGCTTTTCATTCAAAGATGTCATGTAATAAAATATATTACTAACTACGCTAAACTAAAATTAAAAACTTAAATAGATAAAAAGTAAAAATCTAATCTAGTAGAATAGTTAATTTCTAAGTCCTTGGCAACGACCGCAAAAACTTGTTGCTCCCAAAGGCACACACAAGAATACGTGGAAGTACAAGTAATATAGGATTGTAAGTCCAGATATCGTACCCACAGGGACTTGTGATTAATTATCAACTAAATTAAACCAAACAATTAATCTATTCAAGCGAATCCTAACGTATGAATATTTAACTAAAATTAATCTAGAGTAATAAATTAAGAGATTAAAGAAAACAATGACAAACTTAAAGACGAATTCAATGTGAGTGAATATTCTAGAGCTATGGGTTAGCTAACAATCCCGTTGAGTTTTTCACTTAAATTATCTAATTAATTTATCTGATTTATTGGTTGACAGAGTTAATATTGCTCGTAGCCTTCTCCCAAAGTACTGCTCGCCCATTCAAGCTAATCTAACGCCTATATTCCTATGGAATTAGAATTAACAAGAATGCATTAATAATTCCTGTATAGTAACCAGGCAATACGATTAGGTATATTCCTATCCTAACCGCAAATCCGCCCCCTCAGTGTTAAGATCTTGCTCTACTCAATCTTATATGCAATCTAGAATTTCCTCTCCTGAGTGCAATCCTAGATTTGTAGATAGTACTCATTTGGTGATCAAGCAATCAAATAATTAAGCGCAAGATTGAATAAATAAACCAATATGATAAAATAATTAGAACAATTCAAGTTTCAAACTACAACGTTCATGTAGCACCCAATAACTCTAGAACTTATAAACTATGAGATTAAAGAAAAAGAAGAGAAGAAGAACTAGTTGAAAGCCTCCTCCAAGTATGAGGTATGTTCCTCCACGTGAATTCTTGTCTCCGGTCGCAAAATCTTTCTAAAAATGATATTTAATGACTATTTATATATGTAGGGAAAATACGTAAACGAAATAATCAAGTCCAAATCAATTAGGAGACAAAATAGACTTTAAAAATCTGGAGCCCGCTCGCTACAAGCCTCGCCTCGCGAGGCAAAACGCACGGTCCACCTAGCTACACACTGTGCGACGCGACCTCCATAGCGAGCATCAAAGCTTGCGTCACTCACTTCTTTAATTCAATTCTCATTTTCTGATTTCTCATAGAGTTAGTGCTAGCTGCCTAACTCCTCCATTTCTTTTCCTTTCTTTTTTAAATTGTTTCTCTTCTTTGTTTTGGTTTCCTTTATAATGTTAAAATTTTAATCCTTATATATCCAATAATTAAATAATCATAGCTCCATTCTTGTAGTGTATAAAATACATATAAAATCTCTACTTTGCTCCCAATTTCGTCTTCAACGTAGCTACACATAAAATAGACTCAATTAAGCACAAATATAGTATAATTTAGCATTAAAGCCCCAAAATACAAGATAAGTAATGCACTAAAAATATGTAATTATAACCAAACATCACTACCCCACACTTAAATGTTACTCTTGCTCGAGCAATCAAATTACACTTTATATAGATACGACCTTTTTAAACTGTTCTTCTGACTCATCACACCAAGAATCTTTAAATATTCTAAGCACAAGAGTGTAACATTTTCACCTCAAGATTTGACTCGCAAGTACTATGCATTATTTATAACTCACTCACTTACTCTAACATAGAGGTCAATGACATTACCTTTCCTTCGTGAATCAAGTGCCCTCACACACCAAAAGAGATTAGTTCCACACACAATAAAATTTAATTACAATTAGGAACTCAATATAGAAAAATTCATTCACTCTCGAGAAATAACATTCATATGCCACAAAAGATGCACCATATGCTTGCCCGTAGTATACTACTCTACTAATCAAGCTCATTCAGTCTAGGATCAAGTAAGACTTTATTTGATTGTAATGTAGGCTGCGTGTCGGGTAGGATACATTTGGATATAAGAGTGACTACACCTACCTAAGGACTTTAATACATACACTTTAACATTTAAGCCCCACACTTATGTCAAACCATAAATCCACCTTCACATCAATGTATATTAACTCGATACTTCTTTAAGCACAATTACATCAAGAGTCATCACTATTAACGAATATTTTTCACAGCAGTTCAACTATTTATTTCCTTTCTTTATTTTCAATTCAAGTGGCTTTTATTTTTTTTATTTTAAAACATTGCACATTTCTCCTTATTTCATTAGTTCCACTCAAAAGCCAAACCAACCACCCCACACTTTAACTTTTATAAAGTTCATAACAATTCAAGTGCTCATAAGAGGTGAAAATATTTAAATAGATGGTTAATTCAAACAAACGGGTAAGGCTCGTAATGTGGTTGCCAAAGAAACAGGATTACAGGATCAAAGGGGTTAACTACGATATATAACAATAAGAAGGGTAAATTATATATATCTGCATCAACAAAGAAATACCTATATCCCTTCTAAGACTGAACAAAACTACTATTTCGCTTTGCAAACACACGGGGCAAGTTCTAGACATCAAATGCAATGCACAGAATAACACACAAACCTCACATACACATGGCACATAACTCACTCAGGATTGGACTCATCAAGACACTGTAATCAAATCAAGCAAAGTTAAGGCTTGTAATGTGGTTGCCAAAGAAACAAGATTACAGGCTCAAAGGGGTTAACTACGATACATAACAATAAGGCGGGTAAATTATATATATCTGGCTCAACAAAGAAACACCTATATCACTTCCAACAAAGAAACACCTATATCACTTAATTCAAACAAATGGGTAAGGCTTGTAATGTGGTTGCCAAAGAAACAAGATTACATGCTCAAAGGGGTTAACTACGATACATAACAATAAGGCAGGTAAATTATATATATTTGGCTCAACAAAAAAATACCTATATCACTTCCAAGACTGAACAAAACTACTATTTCGCTTTGCAAACACACGGGGCAAGTTCTAGACATCAAATGCAATGCACAGAATAACACACAAACCTCACATACACATGGCACATAACTTACTCAAGATTGGACTCATCAAGACACTGTAATCAAATCAAGCAAAGTTAAGATCATACGATTTAAGGTACTTATACAAGAGTCAAAAACTGAGCCTAAGCGTCACAACCAAAGTACTCACTATTCTCAAGGCATAACAAAGTCAAGAGATATTGATTCAATTTAATTCATCTCATAGTGTCTCCTATTCCAAAGACAAATAATACTAACTACACCCTGTTCAAACAAAACCCTTGAAAAAGAACCACGACACAAAGAAAAACCAAGGGGAAATTATTACACTACCTAACAAAAGAAAATAATTTTGTCTTTTTTATTTCAACTTAAAGCCCTCAAGACACATGTCGAATGCGATCCATCGTCGAGAGAAGTCAAAATTTTCTATTTTTATATTTCTTTTGACAAAAACTACTACACTCAGAACAAGCACTACAACTAAGCTAAGATAGCACAGAAAATCACCCAAATAATCTCCTCACCCCACACTTAAAATTATGCAATATACTCAATGCACACTATAAATAACAAGAGGATAAAAGAGACTCCCTGGTAGGCCAAAGCCCAAAGAATTAGCAGCTCACGGGATACTCAGACTTCTCCCAGTTTTGATTCTTTGTGTGGGTTCCTCACACTTAGTTTAAACCACATGTTCACTTTTGCACTCGTCTATTGCCTTTGACTCCATGCTCCTACTCCTACAAAACACAAGAACAATACTACAAAAAGAAAAACATAATTAAAAAAATAAACAAAAAGAAAAAGAAAAAAAAAATTGAGTTGCCTCCCAACAAGCGCTTGATTTAACGTTGCGGCATGACACCATCACTTTCACCATTTTTTCTTCCTCTCTGAGGATATGAATTGCATCCCCAATTTTGCATCCATTTTTCTATCACTTTCATGGGGTGGTGGTGTGAAAATAAAGGAACCAAGCAATAAGTATCACATCTTGCACTTCTTGGCCTTTAAGTGAGGGATATCGTTTTGTCTCCTTGGTATGGCAAATTTCAGAATATAAGGGTCTTGTTCTTCATCTATACATCTCTCCAAAGGTTTGATCTCCATGTTTCTATCCAAACATAATGTAGAAAAATGATTAGAATGAGGACCAACACGCCCCAACTCCAAAACTGTATTATTTTTGACATCCTCAATAATATATACTTCCTCAACCTCAGCATCATCAACAAAATCATGGTCTAATAATTGGTATTCTCGTTTTAGCTCCTCAATTTGGCCTAGAAGATCTTTTTCAACTTCACACAACTCATCACTAAATTGTTGGGTGTTACACGCATAAACCTTGGCACTCAGTTGAGCCTCTAAGTCGCGAATAGAACTTCCAAATTGGTCGATTTCTTGTCCCAGTTCAGCTCTTCCTTCTATAAAGTGTTGCATCTCATTCGTAATTTTCTCATGAAAACCTCCTTATTCCTCTAATAATTTCATGTGCATATTAAGAATGCGAACATCATGTTCTACATCATCCAATTCGTTACTCCTATCAAACTCATAAGAATTATTAGAATCAATATAAGAAGGGATTGGAGTAAGATAACAATACTTAGGAAAATTTTTCCAATTACCACCACAAATAGTACATGATTGAGATGGTGCACACAACTCGGTACTGAAAATATTTTTATAATATTGCCACAAGTGGAGTCCTTTACAATATGGACAAGGATCACAAAAACAAGAATACTTACTATCCCACCGCTTTCATTCAAAGATGTCATGTAATAAAATATATTACTAACTACACTAAACTAAAATTAAAAACTTAAATAGATAAAAAGTAAAAATCTAATCTAGTAGAATAGTTAATTTCTAAGTCCTTGGCAACGACGCTAAAAACTTGTTGCTCCCAAACGCACATACAAGTATACGTGGACGTACACGTAATATAGGATTGTAAGTCCAGATATCGTACCCACAGGGACTTGTGATTAACTATCAACTAAATTAAACCAAATAATTAATCTATTCAAGCGAATCCTAACGTATGAATATTTAACTAAAATTAATCTAGAGTAATAAATTAAGAGATTAAAGAAAACAACGACAAACTTAAAGACGAATTCAATGTGAGTGAATATTCTAGAGTTATGGGTTAGCTAACAATCCCGTTGAGTTTTTTACTTAAATTGTCTAATTAATTTATCTGGTTTATTGGTTGACAGAGTTAATATTGCTCGTAGCCTTCTCCCGAAGTACTGCTCGCCCATTCAAGCTAATCTAACGCCTATATTCCTATGGAATTAGAATTAACAAGAATGCATTAATAATTCCTGTATAGTAACCAGGCAATGCAATTAGGTATATTCCTATCCTAACCGCAAATCCGCCCCCTCAGTGTTAAGATCTTGCTCTACTCAATCTTATATGCAATCTAGAATTTCCTCTCCTGAGTGCAATCCTAGATTTGTAGATAGTATTCAATTGGTGATCGAGCAATCAAATAATTAAGTGAAAGATTGAATAAATAAACCAATATGATAAAATAATAAGAACAATTCAAGTTTCAAACTACAACATTCATGTAGCACCCAACAACTCTAGAACTAATAAACTATGAGATTAAAGGAAGAGAAGAGAAGAGAAGAAAAACTAGTTGAAAGCCTCCTCCAAGCGTGATGTGTGTTTCTCCACGTGAATTCTTGCCTCTGGTCGCAAAACTCTCCTAAAAATGATGTTTAATAACTATTTATATGTGTAAGGTAAAGACCTAAACGAAATAACGAAATCCAAACCAAATGGGAGACAAAATAGACTTTAAAAATTCGGAATCCGCTCGCTACAAGCCTCGCCTCACGAGGCAAAACGCACGGTCCACCTAGCTACACACTGTGCGACGTGACCTCCATAGCGAGAAACAAAGCTTGTGTCGCTCACTTCTTTAATTCAATTCTCATTTTCTGATTTCTCATAGAGTTAGTGCTAGCTGCCTAACTCCTCCATTTATTTTCCTTTCTTTTTCAAATTGTTTCTCTTCTTTGTTTTGCTTTCCTTTATAATGTTAAAATTTTAATCCTTATATATCCAATAATTTAATAATCATAGTTCCATTCTTGTAGTGTATAAAATACACTTAAAATCTTTATTTTGCTCCCAATTTCGTTTTCAACGTACCTACACATAAAATAGACTCAATTAAGCACAAATATAATATTGTTTAGTATTAAGCCCCAAAATGCAAGATAAGTAATGCACTAAAAATATATAATTATAGCCAAACATCAATGCCATGCACACTGAGACCACATAGGGAATTCTCTTCACTCTCTATCCTTATTTTTGTTAAGCATGGGGGACAATGTTTATTGTTTTTTCAGGGGGTGGTCTATTTTGGATAGTTTATTATGACATTGACATTGGCCGGTAATAACTTTAATACTCTTTTTTTTAAAATCTTTATTCTCTCTTTTGTTATGTATATATTCCTCCCTTTCTCTTGATGTATATATTCATTTTCCCTCGGTTTGTATATTCATTTGTCTTACTTTCTGTAACGACGCGACTTGTTATTTTAAGATTTAACGCCCCGTTCAGTGGCTTAAGGTCTCGAAAAGTTTCGTAATATGTATTATGACATGCGGGTGTGGTCGAGTTACTGAAGATTCAGTAAAAGAGCTATTCTTATTTAGAAGCTTAAATGGAAAGAGTTGATCAGAGAGTTGACTTTTAAGCAAACGACCCCGGAATAGAATTTCAAGGATGGAAATAGCTTCGTATGATAATTTCGGACTTAGGCGTATATTCGGATTTGGATTTGAAAGTCCGTAGGACAATTCGACACATTTTGGCGAAAATTGAAAAATATAAGATTTTGGAAAAGTCCGACCGAAAGGTGAATTTTTGATAATGAGGTCGGATTTCATTTCCGAAAATGGGAATAGATCCATTAAGTCAATTATGACTTGTGTGTAAAATTTGAAGTTATTCCGGATTGATTTGATACGTTTCGGCGCAAAATATAGAAGTTAGAAGATTTGAAAACTTATAATTTGATTCGATGCGTGATTCATAATTTCGGCATTGTTTGACATGGTTTGAAGCCTCGACTAAGTTCGTATTATATTTTGGGATGTGTTGGTATATTTGGTTGAGGTTCCGAGGTCCTCGGGTTGATTTCGGAAGGTTAACGGATCAATTCGGACATGAAGATAAGGTGCTAGAATTTTCTGGGCAGCAACATGAACAGTGATTCGTAGGTGCATGAACAGTGATTCGCAGGTGTGTGAACAGTAACAACAGGTGCATGAACAGTAACAGCAGGTGCGTGAACAGTAACCACAGGTGCGAATCTGAGCAGAATGCTAAGGACCAAAAATTGGTCATTTTGCCATGTTCATTTTTGGATTTTTGGAGCTCGGATTTGGGCGATTCTGGAGGGATGTTTCACAAGCTTGGTTGGGGTAAGTGTTCTATATCCTAAAGTGTTTATATTTCATGAATCTATGATTATATTCATCATTTAATTTGGATTTAAATGGAAGAAATCAAGATTTTTGTAAAATCTTCCAAAAATAAAAATTTAAGATTTGGAGGTCGAGTTGTTATTGGAATTCAATAAAATTGGTATGGTTGAACTCGTATCGGAATGGGTGTTCGAATTTCATAAAAATTATGTCGGGTTCCGCGAGACGGGCCCCGCGTTGACTATTGTTGACTTTTTGGAATAAATTTTTAAGTCGACGTATTATTATCCGAAATTATTTTCGATGAATTTTAATGAAGTTATATAATTAATTTGGTTAGATTTGAGCGGTTCGGAGGTCAATTCAAGCAAGAAGACAATTTTGGAATATCGGCATAACTTAAAAAAGGTAAGTGTCTTGCTTAACCTCGAGTGGGGGAATTACCCCTTAGGCATTGAGTCTTATGTGCCATTTGTGAAATGTGAAAAGCCGTGTACGCGAGGTGACGAGTACGTACTCGGGATTATACGTAAAAAAATTCATTAAATTAAAGTCTTATGCATTATCGTGTAGTAAATTGGAAAATTGTGGAAAATTATTAAAACATATGTTTGCCATGCCTAAATCCTTATTGTTGAATTTGTTTTTATATGATAATTTGATGTGATTGTTACTTGAAATATTTATGAAATTTTGTGAGTATTGTTGGTTTAATATTTCTTGGAAATTAATTCCAATATGAATTTTTCTCTGCAAATAATTAATTAAATGAGTTTAAGAAGAGGTGTTTATATAATTATTGAAAATTTGAATTTAATGAAGACTTTGCTTTATGGTGAGTAATTTCTATCTCTATTAATTATTTTTGGGTGTTATATACATTGTGTGGAGACTTGGGCTATTTGTTGTGAAATTAATTGATTTTGTTATATCTTTGGAATTTGGTTGTGGCCATTGGACAAATTGTGATATGAATTAATTTTATTATGTTGTTGTGATAATTTCCCGTGTAAATTGTAGTGTTGTGTGAGTTGTTATTTTGGGGAGGTAAGGGTGACATTTCACCGTTGATATTATGTGGCATTTCATTATTGTGTTTGTTAGAATATTGTCTGGGCGGAGCGATAAGGGTGGCTATAGGAGCGATAAGGGTGGCAATAGGAGCGATAGGGGTGGCTATTGGTATTGTCTGGGCGGAGCGATAAGGGTGGCTATAGGAGCGATAAGGGTGGCAATAGGAGCGATAAGGGTGGCTCTTGTTAGGGACGATATGTGATGATGTGGGGGTTGTGGTGTTGATAATTTTTATGTGATGTTATGATTTTCTTGTGTTTACTTTTATACCTTGTGCAATTTATCTTGTTGTTGGTAAATTGATAACAATCTGATTTATGTTGAATTTGAGAGTCTGTGGCTGTTGCTAGGCGGATTATAAAATAAAATATGGGCACGAGGTACCGTGAGTAAATAATAATGATATTTGGCACGTGAATTGTCCGTGCAGTTGTGATATGAAATGTCGGCACGAGCTGCTGTGATGAAATGATAATGATAATTGGCACGTGAATTGTCCGTGCAGTTGTGATATGAAATGAGGGCACGAAGTGCCAGGAAAATATGATGATTTAATTATGGGCACGAGGTGCCGTGGAAATATGAAAATGAGATGAGACCCGTGTTTACGAAAAATATAAAAATGGGTTGAGACCTGTATTTTTATGATTATGAAATGAGGTGTCACATGGTGAAATTTTTAATTGAAAGAATTATATTCAAAATATTTATTTGGAAGTATTTTTATTCAAAAAGAATTATATGAAAGAATTATATTTGAAAGATATTTATTTGGGAAAATTATATTTGAAAAGATTTATTGAAAGAATTATATTTGAAAAATAAATATTTGAGAAAACTACATTTAAAAGATAGATATTTGAAAGAATTATATATGAAGGATATTTATTTGAAAAACTTGAATTAATTGGGCGTACATGTATTTATTAATTATTGAGTGATATTTATGGTATTCTTGTCTTGCTGCGCATACCACAAGTTATTTTATCATGCCCTTATTGCTATCTGTTTCCTAGTATTTTGTATATTATATTGCACAGGTTATTGGACTAGTGAGTGTCTTGACTGTACCTCGTCTCTACTCTATTGAGGTTAGTCTTGATACTTATTGGGTACCGACCGTGGTGTACTCATACTACACTTCTGCACATTTTTATGCAGAGCCATGTATTGGAGATATCAGACTTGAGCAGATTCAAAGTGGGACCGTAAGGATTCAAGATAGAGCTGCTTTGTCGTCGTAGTCCCTTGGAGTCTTTTCATTTCCTTGTACTGTTAAATTTTAATCAAACAGTATTGTATATTTGGTCCTCGTGATCATTCCATGTATTCAGTTAGAGTTCGTGACTTAGTACTACCAGTCTTGGGAGGTGTTATATTCATATATATTCCGTTGTTAGTTTTGGTTGTATATTGTAATTATTTCCGTTGTTAGTTTTAAAAAAAAATGGCCTCAAAATGTAATAGAAATCGGCTTACCTAGTCTTAGAGACTAGGTGCCATCACGACGCCTGTGGTGGAATTTTAGGTCGTGACAAGTTGGTAAAAGAGCTCTAGGTTCATAGGTTCTACGAGTCACGAACGAGTTTAGTAGAGTCTTGCGGATCGGTACGGAGACGTTTGTACTTATCTTCGAGAGGCTACAGAGCTAATAGGAAAAAATCACTTCTTTCATTCCTCATCGTGCGACATTTATTCAGCTTGAAGCATATATCTTATGTTCTTTTGAATTCACTCGTGTATGAAATTGTGCACTCGGTATCAACTATGCGCTAACAGTTTGTGATACTACAAATGGGTTATAAGGGTGCCAGGGTTGTTCAACTATTGTTACAACGTGTTATCCAGATCGAGGATGCAGAAGTATTTAGAGATCATTCAATTGTGCACATGGGGGTGCAGCAGGTTCTGACATCTGGTTAATAAGTATGATCTTAAGAAGGTTTAATTAATTGCCTAATCATCATAATCGTGGTAGGGTAACGAGGTGGATGAAGATATGAAGATAGTTGGTGGTGTTAAAGACTATGTAGTTCGTATGGGAATTCTATTTAGCGAAGGGTACATACTAGCAGCCAAGGCACTGGAGAAAGCAAATTTAACTGTCACGAGGATGACATGCGCCAAATAAATGACTTGAGGTATCTTATGACCGGTGTCCTACGAGCGATAAGGTTAGTATTGTGGATCATCAGAATGTGTCCAATGGCTTCGCGCCACGTATGGGGAGTCCACTATCAACGATCAGATTGCGGGGTCCTGTGCTATTTCAGTTTGGGCCTGAGATGTATTTATGTGGTATTGAAAGGTTCTCCGAAACTTGTATATGATTAAGAGGTGACATTTGTATGGGATGATGCTGGGGCTTGCGGTATTTTCGCGTCTCTTAATAATTCTACATTTTAGTACCAGCGGGGTCACAAAAATAATTTCAGAATATTCGGGGTGCTACAGTAAGTTCTTTTAATGCACCACCAGCACGTGATTCTTATAGTGGTTATTTCAGTTATCCGGCAGAGATTACGTATGAGAAGCCGTGCCCGCATAGGGGTTGTTATGAGAGTGGTGATACTAGACACATCAAGAGAAATTGTCCCAGACTTGGGAGGGGTAGATTTCAACAGAACACTCCAGCTACACGCTTTATTCCAGTTGATACTCCACGTGCACAGTCAGCTAGAGGTGGAGGACAAGCGGGTAGTAGGCGCCTAAGCGGTGGAGGCCCGACCCGTTGATTTAAGCACTATGATTTGGCTGAGGCCAATACACCAGATGGTGTCGTTACAGGTACGATCCTGATTTTTATTATAAAAGGATATTTTCCCTTAATTTGATTCGGTTCTGAATATTTAGGTGAGTCCTCCTATTATGCTTCACTTATGGGTGAACTTCATAAATTTGTGACCTACTTATATGTTTATCCCCGTGGGGAGATTTAAAGATGTGAGCCCGTGTATGTCATTTTATTTTTGGTACACCATTGAGGGCTATAAGCCCAAAAGTAATTTTTTATTATTCATTATAGCGGGTTTAATGTATTTCGAAATAATTGATTCCAATTTTTATGAATTATATACCCTATCGGTAGGAGGGTTCATTATATGTTGTGAAAATTATTTATGAAATATATTGAAAAGAAAAAAGAAAGGAAATTGAAAATTTCAGTTGGCACAATGTGCAACATACTTGTGATTCGGAGTTGAGGACGAGAACCTCGCATTTTTACATGATGTGAAATATTTAAACCGGACTGTATGCCGCGATGGAAGTTATGTAAGGACGAGGTCCTTATGGTGAAATATTTATGAGTTTAAAAGTTTTCCTTTGTGAAATTTAATTGTACAATAGTATTAATAGGAAGTCATGCATGTTCGGCTTATTTGATAATTCTTGTATATTTTTAGGTGCATATTCAGCCATTTGGGTGCTGTAAACATTGAGTTTTAACCTATGAGATGAGTGCCCAGGTGGCGTTAAATGTGACTCATTAATCCGAGTAAGCAATCATGAGGTCTTCATGCCTCACATTCTGTTGTAAGTGTTGTGAAAAATTCAAAATGAGGTGGTGGTTAATATGAGATTAATTGATGATGCTGGAATTAATTATGAACAACTTTTAAGACCATAGATGTGGTGATGAGCATACATATGATGTGCTTTATGTCCTGATATCATTATGATAATGCAGTGCTTGTAATGCTGAGATTGGTGTTATTAATATATACCTTGTGGTATTGTGCTAGGTTGTGAATGTGTTGTTAGGAGTTATTTTGGTGTTACTCTGGTAGGTGGATAGGCCCAATTACAGGGGAGACTTTGCCGAAATTTCTGAAAAATTTGGGAGTTAGTAAAATTTGGAGGATTGAGATTTACAAAGGAAGAGATAAGTTATGTTATGTGTTTGAGGGCGAATGATCCTAAGTGGGGGAGAATGTGGAGAATGTAACACCCCAGAAAATTTATGAAGTACTTCAACACTATCAAGAAAATTGATGTGCGCGTAGGCACGAGTTGCTCTAGCCAGTTGAAATTTTGGAGTATAAGAAATTGATCATAAAGTGTACAAATATGGATAAAAGAAATAATCTGAAATGAGATGATGTTGTCGGGCTTATCTCAAATGCGGTAACGTGGAATCAACCGTGAGTATATGTGTAAAAGTAAAATCATCCATTTTGTAACCTCAGAATAATTCTTAGAACGTTCGAGGACGAACGTTTGTTTAAGAGGTGGAGAATGTAACGACCCAACTTGTCGTTTTAAGAATTAACGCTCCGTTCAGTGGCTTAAGGTCTCGAGAAGTTTCGTAATATGTATTATGACATGCGGGTGTGGTAGAGTTTGATTTACTGAAGATTCGGAATTTAATTAAAAGAGTAATTCTTATTTAGAAGCTTAAATGGAAAGAGTTGACCAGAGAGTTGACTTTTGAGCAAACGACCCCAGAATAGAATTTCGAGGATCGAAATAGCTTCGTATGATGATTTCGGACTTAGACGTATATTCGGATTTGGATTAGGAAGTCCGTAGGACAATTCGACACATTTTGGCGAAAGTTGAAAAATATAAGATTTTGAAAAAGTCCGACCGAAGGGTTAATTTTTGATAATGAGGTCGGATTTCGATTCCGAAAATGGGAATAGCTCCATCAAGTCAATTATGACTTGTGTGCAAAATTTGAAGTTATTCCGTATTGATTTGATACGTTTCGGATAGAAGTTGGAAGATTTGAAAACTTATAATTCGATTCGATGTGCGATTCGTAATTTTGGCATTGTTTGACATGGTTTGAAACCTCGACTAAGTTCGTATTATATTTTGGGACGTGCTGGTATATTTGGTTGAGGTTCCGAGGGCCTCGGGTTGATTTCGGAAGGTTAACGGATCAATTCGGACATGAAGATAAGCTGCTGGAATTTTCTGGGCAGCAACATGAACAGTGATTCGCAGGTGTGTGAACAGTAACCGCAAGTGCGAATATGGGCAGAATGTTAAGGACCAAAAATTGGTCATTTTGCCATTTTCATTTTTGGATTTTTGGAGCTCGGATTTGGGCGATTCTGGAAGGATGTTTCACAAGCTTGGTTGGGGTATGTGTTCTATATCCTAAAGTGTTTATATTTCATGAATCCATGATTATATTCATCATTTAATTTGGATTTAAATGGAAGAAATCAAGATTTTTGTAAAATCTTCCAAAAATAAAAATTTAAGATTTGGAGGTCGAGTTGTTATTGGAATTCAATAAAATTGGTATGGTTGAACTCGTATCGGAATAGGTGTTCGGATTTTATAAAAATTATGTCGGGTTCCGAGGGACGGGCCCCGCGTTGACTTTTGTTGACTTTTTGGATTAAAATTTTAAGTCGACGTATTATTATCCGGAATTATTTTTGATGAATTTTAATGAAGTTATACAATTAATTTGGTTAGATTTGAGCGGTCCGGAGTTCAATTCAAGCAAGAAGACGATTTTGGAATATCGGCATAACTTAAAAAAGGTAAGTGTCTTGCTTAACCTCGAGTGGGGGAATTGCCCCTTAGGCATTGAGTCTTATGTGCCATTTGTGAAATGTGAAAAGCAGTGTACGCGAGGTGACAAGTACGTACTCGGGATTATACGTGCAAAAATTCATTGAATTAAAGTCTTATGCATTATCGTGTAGTAAATTGGAAAATTGTGGAAAATTATTAAATCATCTGTTTGCCATGCCTAAATCCTTATTGTTGAATTTATTTTTATATGATAATTTGATGTGATTGTTACTTGAAATATTTATGAAATTTCGTGAGTGTTGTTGGTTTAATATTTCTTGGAAATTAATTCCAATATGAATTTTCCTCTGCAAATAATTAATTAAATGAGTTTAAGAAGATGTGTTTATATAATTATTGAAAATTTGAATTTAATGAAGACTTTGCTTTATGATGAGTAATTTCTATCTCTATTGATTGTTTTTGGGTGTTATATATATTGTGTGGAGCCTTGGGCTATTTTTTATGAAATTAATTGATTTTGTTATATCTTTGGAATTTGGTTGTGGCCATTGGGTAAATTGTGATATGAATTGATTTTATTATGTTGTTGTGATAATTTCTCGTGTAAATTGTTGTGTTGTGTGAGTTGTTATTTTGGGGAGATAAGGGTGGTATTTCACCGTTGATATTATGTGGCTATAAGGGTGGCATTTCACTGTTGTGTTTGTTAGAATATTGTCTGGGCGGAGCGATAAGGGTGGCAATAGGAGCGATAAGGGTGGCTATTGGTATTGTCTGGGCGGAGTGATAAGGGTGGCTATAGGTTCTGTAGTTTGTTTTTCTTAGTAGTATAACTTCTTAGTAGTTTGTTTTTCAATAGCTTAATAGTTGATTTTGTAGCTTCTTGTTATGTTTAAGTGAGCAATAAACCTTTGGTTTTCTTAATGCCACGGTTCTTTCCAAAGGTAGGTTTTGTGTGAACCGGGTGGCTCTTCCCAATGATGGATGGCGTGACAACCTTCTTAAGGGATAGAGTCCATTTTTTTGTGATTAGGTAAAAAACAGTAGTAATGAATAAAAGGGTCTCAAGCATGCTTCACTTGGTACCAACACATTTACCTACAGCCTTATGGTTCAAAATAAGTTTTTGGCAGAAAATAACTCTAGTTGTGACCTTTTGACTCTTGTGTTGACTTAAGCATTCATCGAGTGGTTCAGTCGAGCCATTTGTAATTTTTAATATTAAATAGGGTTGTTGTGGGCCCTCGACTCCGTTCCCTTTAGCAATCCAGCAATGTGAGAGGTGAGATATTTAGTTGCAAGTCCAAGTACTCGTGCTAATAGTTTAGAACTTGCCCCGAATATTTTTCTAGGCAAAATTCTAAGTTCTGCTTGGCTTGAGAAATAATTGTAGGCTCTCCTTGATCCAATTTGAAATTTTTCATAGCCCACCAATGTGATATCCCTAGTCAACCCATTTGAGCCTAAGCCCTTTTTTATTTAATAACCACGTTACAAGCCTGTACTCGTCTGTAATGACCTTCTCTTGGCACGCGATCTTTCCTTGGTATTCTTGAGAAACAATTGGATAAAACATAAGTTTGGGGGAGAGACAAGGAATTTGAAAGTGATATAAAGTTACAAAGAAGAGGAAAGAAATGAAGAAAAGGGAAGGCAAAGAAAAGAAAGAAAGAGCTAAAAGAAAAATGGCAAAAAGAAAGTGAATAAAGTAAAGAGTTGAAGGGATTCAAATAAAAACAAGGATGAAAGACATGGGGTAAACAAAGAAGGAGAAAATAAATATCATGACCAAGAAAGAGTGACGTTAAGTCTCTCTAGTTCCCCCGAGGAAAAAGAACATGACTCAAAGAGTCGACAAAGTATGAGCCAAAAAGAGAAAATAGAGTGCTTAAGGAAAAATGATATTCCAACAAATCCTACCTTAGTCCAAAAGCCTTCATTACATCCCGAAAAAGTCCTACAAGATTTAAAGTCGAGTGAGATTGAATTAGTGGTGATTTACATGAGGGGAAAGCATATGGTACTTCGAGCCGTACTTGCGACATTCTTTTGAGAGAGATGAGCGAACTTTTCACAATCCTTGTATTGAGTGTTATATTCTAAAGTGAGATATGCTAACGGGGAGTAGAGGAGGAGGAGTTTGGGATCCACAATGATCTACTTGAAAGAGTAAGATTCCTTGATGAATAAAGTCAACTCTTGATGCTCTAGTGTCACATTAGAACTATTGTACTTAAAAAGTCAAATCACTGCATTGCTGATAATTCATAAGTGTTGTGGGTCATTGTTGGTCCCAATTGATGTGTGTTTGATTCACCTTAGACCAGCTGGAATAGCTCTTTTCTTGTGGAGGTGAGAATTACCTTATTTGTTTGAGGAGAAGCAAAAACTTAAGTTTGGGGGAATTGATAAGTAGGTATTTTGACTACTTATTTGACTCTTTTACTTTCGTTCTAGCTCAAAATTGCTTAAAAGTATTCCTGAAAACTGATGAAATGTACTTTCTTGCAGGAGTGTTGGAATATGAGTCAAAGAGATAAAAATCAACTCAAGAAGGAGTAATTTTGGACAAGGACCAAAACAAAGCTAAAAGAGCAAAATGCGGACCGCACAATACTGAGTGCGGCCGCAGAACATAAGGAAGCCTCTGACAAAATTCCCATGCAAAGTGGGGACAGTACAATTATTGTGCGGCCGCAGAAGATGAGGTTCAGAGAGATGGATTCTGGGGTCATGAAGAAGTGCTGACCACACCATTATTGTGCGACCGCAGAATCAAAGGTGTGGCCGCACTCAGAAATGTGCGGTCCGCAGAAGTCTTGCATGTCCAAGTTAAAACTCGAGAGTGCGGCCGCACTCACAAATGTGCGGACTGCGGAATTTGAAGAAGTGCGGCCGCAACCCAGAATTGTGCGGCTGCAGAAGTCCATCCTGTCAAGATAGTGTCAAAGTGTGGACCGCACACATAATTGTGCGGCCGTAGAATCTCCGCAAAGGCAATTTTGTCCGATAATTTTAGCTGGGTATAAATAGATCTTTTTGTTATTTTTAGGTTAAGTTTGAACTCCAAAAAATAGATAGACGTTTTTCTTTACTGGTTTGGACAACTTTATAATAGTTTATCATTTTAACATTAGATTTTCTTTCCTTAATCATCTATTATGAGTTTTATCTTAGTTTCTTCTTTAATTTCTTCATTTTCTATGAGTAGCTAAACCCTTAGCTAGGGTTGTGACCCAACCCTAGTATGGGTACTTAATGGGTGATTGAATTAGGGATTATTTATGATTGGGTATATGATATTTAGCCTAGTTCTTGCTTGAATTTGAGAATTAATGGTTGCAAACATTGATTCATGCCTAATTGACTTAGTCTCTACTTGAGAAAGAGAGACTAAGTCTAGAAAAACTTGGCTAACAAGAAATTGGGGTGAACTCGAGAAATTGATAGCTCCAATTAAAGGGTCGAATCTAGATATAGTAAGACCCGACTTAAGCACCTATCAGTTATTTCGTGAGATACCCATTTTGACTTGAGAAAGCCAAATTGGGCAAAATTATTCAAACTACCGAGAGGTATAGAGTGATTAATCGCGTGTGATTGCTATATTGTATCCCGACTAACCAAACACGCCCTAAATCTCTCAATCTATTAGGTAACCAACTAGGAGGAAGTTACAACCCTAGATCTTTTATAACCTGAAAAACAACAATACCAAAAACATCGTCCTTTAGCTTTACAATTACAGTATTAGCATAAGATTTAGAAGTAAAAAAGAAACAACCGAATATGTGGAAGTGTAATCTTGGGCACGTCATATACTTAGACTAGGTATATACCTAATCCAACATAAAGCTCTCTGTGGAATCGACCCCGACTCGTGTTGGGTATTTATAATTGCATCGACCGCCTCACAATCCCAATTAGTGGTGTGAGTTTGGGCGACATCAATTTTTGGCGCCGTATAATTCTTGATAATCAAATACTTTAAGAAAATCCACACCATACTTTTATAGATATTATATACATCCAAGAAAGTCTGCATCATCCTACATTCGAGAAACACACTGCTTCAACCCTCGAATCACGGAGATAATTATGAGAGAAGAATAAAGGGAGAAACAAAATACTCACAATTGATTGATAAAATTACTTTATTCTTTTGTGATTGCAGTTATTTATCGTGTATCGAAAATTTATTGCAAATAAATTGGAATGCCTAGTGGGACCAGTTCTGCCCTCCATCTCTTTCTCCTGCAGCTCAAAAACCAGAAGTTTCAAAATCATCTTTTACGATGGTCAAGTACTTCAAGTCTCGTCTTCAAGTTTCTGCAAGCTACACCTTGACAAACCTTGAAGTAAGGGGCATTTATAGACATCAAAATTTTAATGGATCAAGCATATATGAAATTTGAGTTAAATTCTAAATTCAAGACACTACTCTTGAAATTCTAGGAGTCTATTAGGGTTACTTGGAGGCTACTCTATCAAAATCCTAACTAGGAGGCTACTCTACCTTAACTCTAGGTCGTTCCTATAAAAAAGATTACATATTCCCTTAAAAAATTATCTCAAAAATTTAGATCATCTCGAATATCCCATAAACTCAAGGGATACTTACAAATAGATCAAGATGTGGCCGGATAGTTCTTGATAATCAAATACTTCATGAAGATCCACACCATACTTTTATGGATATCATATACATCCAAGAAAGTCTGCATCATCCTACATTCGAGAAACACGCTGCTCCACCCCTCGAATCACTGAGATAATCAGGAGAGAAGAATCAAGGGAGAAACAAAATTATCTATATCTATACTATATTAAAAGTACGAAGGCCCTTAGCGAAATATCGTTCGTCTTTTTTGCCCTTCTAAAACAGAGTTTACACTGGACAAAATAGTTATTTAGTTATTTTCCTAATATCTAGGAATATTCACTAATTTATTTTCCTAATATATAGGAATAATCATTGAGTTTTTTTATAATGATAATTTATTTCATTTTTCAAACTGTATAGGCAAACACTTCCATAAAAGAGCTATCATTCCACGTTTTGGTTTCCATGTCTCTTTCTTTGAATATAAACAATTTATAATTATTCATGCTCGGATTGACTTTTTAATCATGATATGAAATTATGAATTACTTTCTGAGTTGTATTTAACTCTCTGATATTTGACCAATTAGGAATATAAACTACTTAGTAACTCTGGTTGTTACTACGCATGAAGATCAGTTAGAAAGAATATGCAAAGCATCGCAAAGAAGAAAGAAAAGTAAAAAAAACCATTAATATGTCTCTTATTATTTTTTGATAGTTTATTTTGTTGACCAGCTTAAAGTTTTCTTTTGCTTAAAGTTTGGCAATACTCTTTTTTAGGCGGATCCATTACAGACAACATGTGTAATATAGGAGCCATGATATGATGATTAACCAGCATAAAATCTGTAATTGTAACCACGTTCGGGATCTTGTGAAGAAAATTTGATAATATTCTAAAATCAAGCAATGACCGGTCTTGTCAAAACACACACACAGATAGTAGAAGTAAAAGTCTTTTCTGCATTATTATTGAATATATCATAGCTAATCGTATTTTTTGTTGACAATGGTTTGGATTTTATATATAACGCAGTTTTTATTTGATCTTTATCTTAAAATCTTCTACACTAACTTCTCAATAGTTTTCTCTTAACATATCTTTTTCTATTTCATGTTTTAGATTTGAAGGATTTCAAATTTGAGTTAAGTTACAGATTTTGTACAATTTGTTTGGACCATTGCATTTCATAAAAAACAAAATTAGTTAGAAATTCAATCTATGTCTAATTAGTTCACTATTATTTTTTCTTACGTTTGATAATTAACAATACTAATTTATTGCCAACTTAAATTGCTTACTTTCAAATAATTATCAACATTTAATTTTCCCCATAATTTTGAGGAGTTTTAAATCAACTAAGATTTTATGTGTATATATATTTTTTTTAATTTGATTGTATTCAGAGGCGGATCCAGGATTTAAATCCTATGAGTTCAACTTTGAAAGTTTTAGCATTGAACCCATTATATTTTTAAAGTTATGGGTTCATATCTACTATTTTTGTAATTTTAGTAAATTTTTACATATAAAATTTTACTCCGCGAAAAAAATTATGGGTTCATTTGGACCCATTGATGCTACACTACATCTACCACTGATTGTATTGCATCTAAACTATAACATTTTTCTTATTGCATTGGGAAACTTAAGTCCTATTTCACGTACAACTCTTGTTTCATGAGCTACAAAACATATAAAAAGAAAGGATAAGAGAATAAAGAAGAATAGTAAACTCATATTTCACGTAGGTAAAAGTCAAAATATTTAATATTTTAAATTCTATTTAGATTTTACCTCTTCAATTACAATAAGCCAATAAACTGTCATGACCCAAAATTCTATCACAGGCGTCGTGATGGCACCTAGTCTCTAAGACTAGGTAAGCCGATTTCTATCACATTTTGAAGCCATTTTTTTTAATTAAATAAGTAACCAAAACTAACAACGGAATAAATATGAATATACAACCTCCCAAGACTGGTAGTACTGAGTCAAGAACTCTAACTGAATACATGGAATGATCAGGAGGACCGAATATACAATACTGTTTAATTAAAAATTAACAGTACAATGAAATGAAAAGACTCCAAGGGATTGCGACGACCAAGCAGCTCTACCTTGAATCCTTACGATCCCGCTTTAACTCTGCTCAAGTCCGATATCTCCAATACCTGGTTCTGCACAAAAATGTGCAGAAGTGTAGTATGAGTACACCACGGTTGGTACCCAGTAAGTATCAAGACTAACCTTAATGGAGTAGAGACGAGGTACAGTCAAGACACTCACTAGTCTAATAACCTATGCAATATAGCATACAAAAATAATAGAAAACAAATAGCAGTAATAACAACATCAATCAACTAGTGATTTAAACAGTAAGGTATCAGGAATACCATAAATATTGCTCAAACGAGTAATAAATACAGGTACATCCAATTAATCAGGTCCTTCAAAATATACATCTTTTATCTAAGTTATTCAATAAAAATCTCTGGAATATAATCCTTTTCAATAAATATATTTCCGAATATAATTCTTTCAAGTAAATATCTTTCGAATATAATTCTTTCAAGTAAATATCTTTCGAATGTAATTTTTTCAAGTAAATATCTTTCAAATATAATTCTTTCAAGTAAATACCTTTTAAATATAATTCTTTCAAGTAAATATCTTTCAAATATACTTCTTTCAAGTAAATATCTTCATAATATAATTATTTCAAATAAATATCTTTCTAATATAATTCTTTCGAATAAATATCTTTCAAATATACTTCTCTTAACTAAATATCTTTATAATATAATTCTTTCAAATAAATATCTTTCTAATATAATTCTTTCATATAAAAGTCACCATGTGACACCTCATTTAACTTTCCTGGCGTGAGGAATACATTCAACATATCACATCAAATGGCACGACAATACCTTCGTGTACTTAGCTCATTCTCACCCAATATATATATATTTGATTCAAATCAATTGGCACGGCAACACCCTTCGTGCATTTATATCTTCCTCATTGTGCATACATATAATAGTACCAACTAGGTGGGAGAAATGTCAATAACAATAAAAGAAATAAAGTGGAGGCACACATGAAGCAACAACGACTACAAGTCACACAGAAAATATATGTGCACAATAACATCTCAAGATAAAGGCATGAATGTATACACAACAAAACGATATCACAATATAATGTATGTCTCTCGCCCTCGCCTGCACGAAAATACCCTTCGTGCCATGAATATATGATAACATAAAAATAATTGCACGACATCACCCTTCGTGCTTTTACTCTCATCCTCACCTGATAATATAAATGAAATAACACGGCATACCCTGCGTGCTTTACACTCTCAATGGCACGGCATCACCCTTCGTACTTTACACTCTCAAATGGCACGGCATCACCCTTCGTGCTTTATACTCTCAAATGGTACGGCATCACCCTTCGTGCTTTACACTCTTCCTTATCAAGCACATGTATATCATTAACAAGCAAAGTAGGAAGCATAAATAATATCAAGGAGAGTGTTTAAACCACAACACAATACAACAATTCATATCGCAATTTTCATTGACCACAACCAAATTCCAAATATGTAGCAGAATCAATAAATTTGTCAACAAATAGCCCAAGGCTCCACACAACGTATAATAAACCTCAAAACAATCAACAAAGGTGAAAAATACTCAGTATAGGGCAACACCTTCATTATTCCAAATTTTTGATAATTATATTAACTCCTTAATTTAAACTTATTAATAAATATTTGCAGATAAGGGTTCCATCATGAATTTAATTTCAAGAAAATATCAAATCAATAAACACACGGAATTCACGTAAAATCCAAGTGACAATAACACTAAATTTATTATATAAAATACAAATTTAACAAATAAGGAACGAGGCATGATAATTCAAGGATTTACTAATGCCAACAATTATCTAATTTAATACATAAGAATGCGTAAAACTTTAAACCAAGAAAATTTGCACATATAAGCCCGAGTACGTACTCGTCACCTCGCGTACTCGGCTTCACATTTCACAAATGGAATATAAGACTCGATGCCTAAGGGGTAATTCCCCCACTCGAGGTTAAGCAAGACACTTACCTTTTTGAAGTTATGCCGATATTCCAAAATCGCATCCTTTCTTGAATTGACCTACAGACCACATTCCGGATGCACTCCTAAGTCCAAAATCACCTAACGGAGCTAACGGATCCATCAGAATTCAAATCAGAGATCGTTTACACATAGGTCAACATCCGGTTGACTTTTCCAAATTAAGTTTCTACTTAAGAGACTAAGTGTCTCAATTCACCGTGAAATTACTCTGGTCCCAAACCAACTAACCCGATATAATATAATATAGCTGAATAATACAAAAAGAAGTAGAAATGGGGTTAACGGGGTTATAACTCTCGAAATGACCGGCCGGATCGTTACATCCTCCCCCTCTTAAATATCCGTTCGTCGTTCGTCCTCGAACGGGTCTAGAAACATACCTGGAGTCTCGAATAGACATTCAATCAAAAACAATGAGAGGATGGTAAGAAACAGCCTCTAGGGGTCCAAACAACATTGGCGTAAGGCCCAAACATGGCATTCAGCCCAATTTACAGAAATCCTTTCTAAAACATATAAGTATCATATAGTTTCAACAAAGTATGCAACTTTACAGTTGCTATGGGATGTACCAAGTCACAAATCCCCAACAGTGCACGCCCACATGCCCGTCACCTAGTATGTGCATCACTAAAAATAGTAGAATGATACAAAATCCGGGGTTTCATACCCTCAGGACTAGATTTACAATCGTTACTTACCTCAAACCGGTCAAATTTCTACCCCGCGATGCTCTTGCCTCTGAACTCGGCCTCCAAATGCTCCGAATCTATTCACAATCAGTACAATACCATCAATACGCGCTAATGGAATGAATTCCACAAGAAAAGCTACAAAATTAGACCAAAACCCGAAATTGGCTCAAACCCGCCCCCGGGCCCACATCTCAAAATCCAACAAAATTTACAAAACTAGAAAGCTCATTCACTCACGAGTCTAACCATACCAAATTCATCAAAATCCGACATCGTTTGGTTCTTCAAATCCTTAAATTACTCTCCAAATATTCCAAGCCCTAACCCCTCATTTTCACTCATTACATGATTAAACAATGGAAAATTATCATATATACAAGTATTAGGGCTCAAGTAACTTACCTCAACGAAACCCCCTTGATTCCCTCTTCAAAACCCTCTAAAAGCTCCAAAAACCGAGTTGAAATTGTGAAGAATAACCAAAATTCGCGAAGGGTTCAATTTATGCCTTCTGCCCAGCAAAACCGCATTTGTGGTCCAAATAGCGTACCTGCGCCCTTCGCTTCTGCGCCCAAAATCCCGCATCTACGAAATTCACTTAAGGTCCTAAAACCCGCACCTACAATCACCTCTTCGCACCTGCAGTCTCGCAGGTTCGACCCCTCATTCGCTTCTGCGATAAAACCCCAGGCTTCCAAACCCCGCACCTGCGACTAGATTCCGCACCTGCAAAACTCTATCTTATATTCCTCTAGTTGTATTTAGCTACTTTCTAGGCTGAGTTAGCCTTGATATTGTTAGACAGATTGTAGTAGATGCTCATGACTAGTGATACCCCGATGCCGAGCTTTTCTTTTCCGCACTTTTGTTTTTTTTGATTTGAACTCCTTAAATGAAGGTTTTATGCTAAATAGCATTAAAATTATCTTTGAAATAAAAATATCGGTTTTGTTTGGAAATGAGTCGGCTTGCCTAGTTCCACGATAGGCACCATCACGACATGTTAGGTTTTTGGGCCGTGACATAAACATATAAAATTGAACACTAACGTAAATAGTTAGACTTACGCAAGTTGGCTTACATATATAAAATCAATTGAAATGATAGAATAACCACTAAATAATCTGTCGTATTTCTCTTTTACACGCCCTTAAGAAACATTAATTATGAGGAAATTTTGACTGTTTTACCCTTATTTTGAATATTTACTCTATGTATGTGCTATCTTCATTTTCAAGAATAATTACTATTAATGGTAAATTGGAAAAATATTATTTATTTTGCCTTGATCTTCTAAAATGACAAATAATTTGAGATAATTATTTTCAGAAATCATGACAGATAATATGAGACGGAGGGAGTAACACATATATGATTAAATAAGGACATATATATAAACGTTGTAGTTATGTATGTAATAAAAGTGTCCTAAAATAAAAGCACACTCATCTATAAATTAAAATAGGGAATTGTCACATATATATTGTAATGACCCGGTCAGTCGTTCTGAGAGTTATAGCCCCATTGTTTTCATTTCTGCTTATTTATGTATTGTTCAAATGTGTTGAGTTATACCGAGTTGGTAGATTTGGGTTCAGAGTAGTTTTGGAGTGAAATGAGACATTTAGTCTCTTAGTAAACGACTTCGGACTTGGAGTTTTATGATTCAGTTAGCTTCGTTGAGTGATTTTAGACTTAGGAGTGTGTACGTAATATAATTTGGAGGTCCGTGATAGAATTAGGCTTGAATTGGCGAAAGTTATAAATTTAGCGATTTTGGTCGGCAATGGAAAATTAGGTATCGGGGTCAGAAAGGAATTTCGGAAGTTGGAGTAGGTTTGTAGTGTCATTTGAGACGTGTGTGCAAAATTTGAGGTCATTCGGGTATGGTTTGATAGGTTTCGACGTCGTTGGCGAATTTTGGAAGTTTAGAAGTTCTTAGGCTTGAACCCAAGGTTGATTTGGTGTTATGGTATTGTTTTGGGTGTTCCAAAGGTTCGACTAAGTTCAGGTAGTGATATATGACTTTTTAAAATTATTGGTTGAAGTCCCAAGGGGCTCGGGATGATTTCGGATGGGTATCGGGGAGTTTGGAAGTTGGAAAATGCAGCTGAAGCTGCTGCTACTGCTATTTCCGCACCTGCGGAAGGAGGAGTCGCAGGTGCGAGGTCGCTGGTGCGCAAGGGGGTTCTCAGGTACGGGCAGTGCTGGGCTAGGCAGGATGCGCAGGTGCGAGAAGGCTCTCGCATCTGCAAGCCCGCAGGTGCGAGACCTGGGGCGCAGATGAGTAAGGAAGGAAGCAGGCTGGATTCGCAGATGTGGCGTGTCACGCGCAGGTATGACAGGTTGGCCGCAGATGCGGAACCTGGGCTCGTAAGTGAGTTCTGCACCTGCGATGGATTTTTCCGCAAGTGCGGATGCGCAGAAGCGAGAAAGGGTCAGCAGGTGCGGTACCCCTGGGGCAGAACCTATAAAAGTAACCCTTCGCGAAGTTTTGCCTTTTTTCCACCATTGTTGAACGATTTTAAGCTGTGGGGCAGTGTTTTTCAAGGGAGAATCACGAGACATCAGTGAGGTAAGTCGCTTGGGTTTATTTACACACGTTTATGATGTTTTTCCACTGATTAGCCATGAAATTAGTAGGGGTTTAGGGTGAAATTGAGGGATTTAGGGTTTGAGTTTTGGAGAGTTTTAAGTGAGGATTTGAGGGACCAAACGGAGTCCGATTTTGACGAATTTTATATGGTTAGACTCGGGAGAGAACGAAGTTTATTATTCTGCCATTTTTGATTGCTTTAGAGGTGTGGGCTCGGGGACCGGGTTTTGGCTGATTTCGGATTTTTGGCCTATTTATGTAGTTTTTATTGTGGAATTCGATTCTTTAGCCTATGTTCATAGTAGTATTTTGATTTTGGTTAGATTCAAATCTTTTGGAGACCGAGTCCAGAGACGAGGGCATCCCGAAGTAGGATTTTACGCTAATAATGTAAGTAACAGTTTTAACTCTGGCTTTGAGGGTATAAACCCGGAGATTTGATATCACGTGATTGTTTGGAAGTGATACCCACGCTAGGTGACGGGCGTGTAGGTGTGCACCACAAGGGATTGAGAGTTGGTCCATCCCGTGAGGCTGTGAGGCCTAATGGCTATAATATGTGGTTATGCGTTTATTTGTTGTTGAACTTATTTGCCTTCATGTTAGAGATCATGCTTAGGCTTTATTCATGCTCACATTATTTGCACTCAGTCATAAATACTATTGTACATGTTTACCTCAGTCCTTATTATTTTGCTGATATGCTTTGATACTTGACGTGGGTTGTGTTTCCCTTATTTCTTGATGATGGTGAGGCTAGAGAGGTACATGACTGCGTGAGACCGAGGGCCTGTTGTGAGGTATTTGATTGAGGTGCGTGAGTTGTCTGTGCAACACATGAGTTATCTGTGCAGATCCAGGTATTGATACCATATCGCATGAGTTGTCCGCGTAGCACGTGAGTTAACCGTGCAAATCCATGGATTGAAATTATGGCACGTGAGTTGTCCGTGCAGCACGTGAGGTTTCCGCGCTTAGCGCTTGGGCTTTGGGATCCCCTCCGGAGTCTGTACACACCCCCAGTGAGCGCAAGTACCTATTGAGTGTTGAGTGTAGTAGGTGCTGAGTGTCGAGTGCTGAGTGATGGAGTGGCATTGCTGTGAGGTTGCATTTACTTTTGTTGTTGCTGCATTTTACCTGTTAATTTCTTTGTGGCATTTGTTGGTTTTATGGAATTTACCTGTTTATTCATGTTTATTGTAAATTGTGAAAATAAATAATTGGACTGTTTTGCTTAGCTCGTCACTACTACTCAGTTCCTTAGTTATTTTTGTTACTAATAAGTCGGTTGTACTCATGCTACACCCTGCACTTTATGTGCAGATCCAGGTGAGTTAGAGCGCGGCGATTGTTGAGTTCAGGCCGTCTATCGTTGGAGACTACAAGGTAGTTGCTAGCGTCCGCAGGACCTTGTTACTCCTTTTATCATTTCTTCTTTTGGACTGTATTGATAGTTAGACAGTTTTATTTCTTAGTTCATAGATTTAGACGCTCATGACTTAGTGATACCCCGATGTTTGGGGCTCGTTTTCGTATTTGTTTATAATTATATTTAGAGTTGATTTAGTTTATGAAAAATTCAAATGTTGGAAATATTTTATTAAATTTTTATAATCGATTTAGTAGTAATATTTTGGGAAATAGGCTTGCCTTGTAACACGATAGGCGCCATCACGACCATGGTTAGATTTTGGGTCGTGACAAGTTAGTATCAGAGCCTAGGTTACATAGGTCTCACGAGTCATCGTAGCCTAGGAACTTATGAGTAAACCAGTTCGGACTTGGAGTTTTATGATTTGGTTAGCTTCGTTGAGTGATTTTAGACTTAGGAGTGTGTCCGGAATGTAATTTGGAGGTCCGTGGTAGAATTAGGCTTGAATTGACAAAAGTTAGAAATTTGGCGATTTTGGTCGGTAATGGAAAATTAGGTATCGGGGTCTTCGGATGTTAGAGTAGGTTAGTAGTGTCATTTGAGATGTGTGTGCAAAATTTGAGGTCATTCGGACGTGGTTTGATAGGTTTCGGCGTCGTTGGCGAATTTTGGAAGTTTAGAAGTTCTTAGGCTTGAATCCGAGGTTGATTTGGTGTTATGGTGTTGTTTTGGGTGTTCCGAAGGTTTTACTAAGTTCGGGTTGTGATATATGACTTTTTACAATTATTGGTTGAGGTCCCGAGGAGCTCGGGATGATTTCGGATGGGTATCGGATTGGAAGTTGGAAAATGCAGGTGAAGCTGCTGCTACTGCTATTTCCGCACCTGCGGAAGGAGGAGTCGCAGGTGTGAGGTAACTGGTGCGCAAGGGGGTTCGCAGGTGCGGGCAGTGCTGGGCTAGGCAGGATGCGTAGGTGCGAGACCTAGGGCGCAGATGCGGAAGGAAGGAAGAAGGCTGGCTTCGCAGATGCGGCGTGGCACGCATAGGTGCGACAGGTTGACCGCAGATTCGGAACTTGGGCTCGTAAGTGAGTTCCGCACCTGCGATGGATTTTTTCGCAGGTGCGGTTGCGCAGAAGAGAGAAAGGGTCTGCAGGTGCGGAACCCCTGGGGCAGAACTTATAAAAGTAATCCTTCGCGAATTTTTGCCCTTTTTCCACCATTGTTGAACGATTTTGAGCTTTGGGGTAGTGTTTTTCAAGGGAGAATCATGAGACATCGGTGGGGTAAGTCGTTTGGGTTTATTTACACGCATTTATGATATTTTTCCACTGATTAGCCATGAAATTAGTAGGGGTTTAGGGTGAAATTGAGGGAGTTAGGGTTTGAGTTTTGGAGAGTTTTAAGTGAAGATTTGAGGGACCAAACAGAGTCCAATTTTGACGAATTTTATATGGTTAGACTCGGGAGAGAACGAGGTTTATTATTCTACCATTTTTGACTGGTTTTGAGACGTGGGCCTGGGAGCCGGAGTTTGGCCGATTTCGAATTTTTGGCCTATTTATGTAGTTTTATTGTGAAATTCGATTCTTTAGCTTATGTTGATAGTAGTATTCTAATTTTGGTTAGATTCAGAATTTTTGGAGACCGAGTCCAGAGACGAGGGCATCCCGGAGTAGAATTTTACGCTATTAAGGTAAGCAACAGTTTTAAATCTGGCTTTGAGGGTATAAAACCTGAGAATTGATATCACGTGATTGTTTGGAAGTGATACCCACGCTAGGTGATGGGCGTGTGGGTGTACACCGCGAGGGATTGAGACTTGGTCCGTCCCGTGAGGCCTAATAGCTATTATCTGTGGTTATGCATTTTTTTGTTGTTGAACTTGTTTGCCTTCATGTTAGAGATCATGCTTAGGCTTTATTCCTGCTCATATTATTTGCACTCAATCATAGATACTATTGTACATGTTTACCTCAGTCCCTATTATTTTGCTGATATGCTGTGATACTTGACGTAGGTTGTGTTTTCTTTATTTGTTGATGGTGGTGAGGCTAGAGAGGTACATGACTCAGTGAGGCCGAGGGCCTATTGTGAGGTATTTGATTGAGGCACGTGAGTTGTCCGTGCGGATCCAGGTATTGATACTATAGCGCGTGAGTTGTCTGCGTAACACATGAGTTGACCGTGCGGATATAGGGATTAATATTATGGCACGTGAGTTGTCCGTGCAACACGTGAGTTGTCTGTGCTTAGCGCTTGGGCTTTGGGAGCCCCTCCGGAGTCTGTACACACCCCTAGTGAGCGTAGGTACCTATTGCGCGTTGAGTGTATTGAGTGTTGAGTGCCGAGTGCTGAGTGATGGAGTGACATTGCTGTGAGGTTGCATTTACTTTTGTTGTTGTTGCATTTTACCTATTAATTTCTTTGTGGCATTTGTTGGTTTTATGGAATTTACATGTTTATTCATGTTTATTGTAAATTGTGAAAATAAATAATTGGACTGTTTTGCTTAGCTCGTCACTACTACTCAGTTCCTTAGTTATTTCTGTTACTACTGAGTCGGTTGTACTCATGCTACACCTTGCACTTTATGTGCAGATCCAGGTGAGTTAGAGCGCGACGATCGTTGAGTTCAGGCCGGCTATCGTTGGAGACTGCAAGGTAGCTACTAGCGTCCGCAGGATCTTGTTACTCCTTTTATCATTTCTTCTTTTGGACTGTATTGACAGTTAGGCAGTTTTATTTCTTAGTTTATAGATTTAGAAGCTCATGACTTAGTGACACTCCATGTTTGAGGCTCGTTTTTGTATTTATTTTTTATTATATTTAGAGTTGATTTAGTTTATGAAAAATTCGAATGTTGAAAATGTTTTATTAAATGCTTATAATCGATTTAGTAGTAATATTTTGGGAAATAGGTTTGTCTTGTAACACGATAGGCGCCATCACGGCCATGGTTAAATTTTAGGTCGTGACATATATACCGAACAACCATTATTTTAAAGAACTTATTTTTTTAATTTTTCTTTTATGATAACTAAAAAGATCAGTTTAAAATGTATGTAATTTTTTTAAAATTTTTATACTCATTAACACATGGTACACGCGCGCGTACCCTAAAAACTAATACTTAAAATTGTATGATAAAATTACTTTATTCTTTTGTGATTGAGTTATTTTGTGTGTGTCAAAAATTTATTGCAAACAGAGTTCTCTTCAAGTGAGGAGTCCTGCTCCTTATCAAATATGCAATCTTTTCGTTCAGGGATTATCAGAAATAACTACTTATGCTTATCTCTTGCACGTGCATACCTTTTGCTTGATTCTGATCATAACATGTGTATAGTGTCCATGAACCTGGTTCATACATGTGTTCCTTTGTTAATCATCAAAACCTATACAGCTTAGGTTAACAAATATGATAGATCTCTACATTGATAGGTAAATAGGAATTCAAATTTAAATCTGTTATGTTACAAGTTTCTTCCACTTGGTGGAGGCTAAATGATATGTTTTCTAGCAGGATCTTTTCCTACAATTTCACTTCCCTTTTAAGTTGCTTTTACTATGAAATTATTAGAGTTGTACTTATTAGAAAAATAATTTGATAACTCAAAAAAAAAAAATCAAATTAATGTCTAAGTTCATTCTTTTAATATTATTTTAATAGGTCTTTATTATACCAATCAATTGAATATATTTTAATATCTATAACTGAAAATTTGAATAGTTTTGAATGATAATTTTACTAATCTTGAATGGCTAGCTATCAAAGTCAGTTTGATTTTTGATGATAAGAAATTAAAGTTGTTGTTCATAACGTTTTTGGTTTAATTGCCTTTAAAGTTAGTAACGTTTCTTACTGGAAATGTTCCTTAACTTTGATAACATTTTTGGCATTAACTTTAATATGCAACGTTTTATTCTTGAAAATCAGATGTCCACTTTGGACTATATATAAGTATATGTTTGTGTTCATTTGGAGTGTGTGAAAAAAGTAAAAACTTATCTTCTCCTTTTCTTTTGTGTTGGGTTTTCTTTTGATTAATTTTTGTTGTTTCTGCTCCTAGTTAGTTTATACTAGAAGAGCTTGTTGAATTCTTCTAGGGAATACGCCTAATTTTATTCATCACGGTGTGGACGAAATATCCTTAAGGACAATGTCTTTGTGTGATGACCCAATAGGTCATCTCATGTTTTAAAACCCAATTCTGTGTTCCAAAACTTTAAATATCTCATTTTAGCCTTTCTCGACTTGCGTGCGTGACCCGAGTATTTTTTCGGAAGGCTTATATATTAAAAATTATTAAAAAAAATTGCCTTAAAAATTAATTTGAGTTGACTTGGGTCAACATTTCGAGTAAATGGACTCGGATTCGGGTTTTGACGGTCCCGGTAGGTCCGTATCGTAATTTGAGACCTGAGCGTATGCCCGAAATCGAATTTTGAGGTCCTTAGCTCGAGATATGGAATTTTGATAAAAAATTAAAAGTTTAAAAGTTTAATGATTTTAAGAATTGACTGATGTGTGGTCTGGTTGATACCGGGTCCGTATTTTGGTTCCGGAGCCCGATATAGGTCCATTACTATATTTATAATTTGTTTGTGAAATTTGGTGAGAAACGGAGTTAGTTTGACGTGATACGGACGTTCGGTTGTGAAAATAAAAGTTTTAAAATTTTCTTGAAAATTCCATTTGATTTGGTATTCAATTCGTAGTTCTAGGTGTTATTTTACCGATTTGATCACGCGAGCAAGTTCGTATGATATTTTAGGACTTCTGTGCATGTTTGGTTTGGAGCGCCGAGGGCTCGGGTGAGTTTCGGATAGGCTACGAAGTGTTTTGGACTTAGAAAACATAACAGCTGCTGCAACTGATCTGCAGACTTCGCATTTGCGAAGAGACCATCGCATTTGCGAGCAGTGGGCTTGGGGGGGGGGGTGAGACCTTCGCATTTGCGATCCTGACAGTCCATATTTGCGAACCCCAGGTCGCAAATGCTATACCTCCAACTGACCAAATAGTTAGAAAAACGGGATTTTCACTCATTCTTCAAATTTTCAAAACAATAAAACCCTAGAGGCGATTTTTCCAAGACTCTTTCTTCCCCAAATCATTGGTAAGTGATTCTAACCCATTTTCTTTCAATCTTTCATTACATTTCACAAGTTTTAACCTAAAATCTAGTGTTTTCATGGTAGAAATTTGGGAGTTTGTGTAGAGTTAGGGATTTTTGAGAAATTGGGATTTAGACCTCAAATTGGGGTCGGATTCCAAAACAAATTACGTAATCGGGCTCGGGGATGAATGAGTTAATCGAGTTTTGGTCAGAATTTCGGGTTTGGACCAAGCGAGCCCGAGATTGACTTTTGTTGACTTTTTCAATAATGACTTAAATTGAATCTTTTTCAATCGTGGGTGATTCCTAAGGCTTATTTTGAATCATTTGGTTGGTAATTTGCTAAATATTTTTAGTTCGGAGGCTTGTTTGAAAGGCAAAACTGTGGTTGAGCTTTGAGTGGTCTTTGGAGCGAGGTAAGTGATGTGTCTAACCTTGACTTGAGGGAAATATAAACCCTCAGACTATGTGCTATGTGAATTTCATGTGATTGGCATATATACGAGGTGACGAGTGCTTATACGCCGAATTATCTATCTTCCCTGATTTCCCGCTTTTTCTTAATTATTTCCTTCATTGTCTTAACTATTATATGCCCTAAATGCTTTCCATGCTTAACTGCTACTTATTAATCAATATCTTCTCATGTTAATGATGTTAGCTCTTCTATAGTTTCGTGATTCCCTGTTCTTTGCTTAAATTGACTTATTTGCACCTTCTAATTGTCAATTACTGGATTGGTCTCGCTGTGTAGTATTACTCGTGTAGATTTCTATATTGTACAGGGTTTCCTTTTCGTTCAGTTTGGTATTTATTGATCGTAAAGGTTTTGTAGTTTGAACTGTTGATTTGACTGTGCATTGAGTACATGGTACTGATATGGTAGGATTGGGATGCACGCCGCAACAGGTATAATAAGGGTGGATTAATGTGGTGGAATAAGGGTGAATTTATACTATACGGTGTGATCAGATTGCACGCCGCAACAGGTGTAATAAGGGTGGATTGACATGGTGAAATACAGGTGAATTATGATACTGATATTGACATAGGGTGGGATCGGGTTGCGCGCCGCAACACATATATATTATTTACTGTTGTTGATATCGTTACGGTAAAATAAGGGAGGATTTTGTGTTGTCTGGTGGGATCGGATTGCATGTCGCAATAACCTATATATTTTCATTTCTTGAGGTGTGTTTTTTTTCCCGGTATTTGTATCTGAATTATTAAAGATTGGTAATTCTGGACGACACTGGTTTATTCTTGAGGCTGTGGTTATTATTTTCAGTTAGCTGTTTAATTCTGTTCAGTATTCCCATTTTCTATCATTATTATATACTGCATTCAGGTTGTAGTGTAGGTAACCCGTCTTAGCCTCGTCACTACTTCGTCGAGGTTAGGCTCGGCACTTACCAGTACATGGGGTCGGTTCTACTGATACTACACTCTGCACACTGTACAGATTTTGGAGTCGGTCCCAATGGCGGCTACTAGAGAGATCATATTGGACAGCCTGCGGAGACTTGAGGTACAGTTGCTCAGCGCCCGCAGCTCCTGAAGTCCCCATCTTTATTTTTATTTAGCTGTGTATTTTTATTCAGACAACTTTGTATTTATTTCATACCCTTGTATGTATTACTCTAGAAGCTCGTGCACTTGTGACATCGGGTTCAGGGATTTGTAGCAGATGTTTTTACGTTTTTAGCTTTCGCATTTATATTTGGATTATTGCAGTTAAATTAGTTCTTCTTCATTAATTAAATTTAAATTGTTAAAAAGGATAAACTGTTCTAACGTTGGTTTGCCTAGCAAGTAAAATGTTAGGCTCCATCACGGTCCCGACGGTGGGAATTCTGGGTCGTGACAAGTTGGTATCAAAGAATTAGGTTACATAGGTCTCACGAGTCACAAGCAAACTTGGTAGAGTCTGGAGGATCGGTACGGAGACATGTGTACTTATCTTCCAGAGGCTATAGAGTTAGGAACAATTTCACTTCTATTCTTCTCTTTCGTGTGATTGTATTCTATCATTAATGATTGAACACTTCTATTATGTTCTATCGCAGATGGCGAGAACGCATACTGCATCTTTAGCTGAGCAACAACCAGAGCCCCCAATGACAGCTCCTACGAGGGGCAGAGGTCAAAGCCGAGGTCTTGCCAGAGGCCTAGGCAGGGGCAGAGCTCAGCCCAGAGTTCGAGCACCAGCACCAATAGTGGAGCCTCAAGTAGAGTTTGATGAGGAGGTTCCAGCCCAGGTTGTGCCTATCGTACCAGCTCAGGTCCCGGAGGGGTTCATCGCCACCCTAGTGCTTCAGGATGCTTTGGTCCGTTTGGTGGGCCTTATGGAGAGTGTGGCCCATGCCGGTATATTTCCTGTGGCACCAACCGTCTATCAGGATGGGGGAGGAGCACATACTCTTGCTACTCACACTCCGGAGCATATGGCTCCCCAGTATCAAATCTAACAGCTCATCCGGTTGGAGTAGTTCAGCCGGTTGTTGCGGTACAAGCCGGCGATGGGTCAGCTATGTCTTCTGAGGCTTTATGGATATTGGACAAGTTTACCAAGCTCTTTCCAGTTCACTTTAGTGGTTCTTCTTCAGAGGATCCCCAGGAGTATGTTGACAACTGTCATGAGGTGCTACGGAACATGGGTATAGTGGAGACCAATGGGGTCGATATTTCTGCATTTCAGATGACTGGTTTTGCCAAAAAATGGTGGAGAGATTATTTGTTGACCAGACCAGCTGGATCTCCTGCTCTTACTTTGGTCCAGTTCTCTAAGCTCTTCCTAGAGAAGATTCTCCCTATCACATTGAGAGAGGAGCATCATCGTCAGTTCGAGGGTCTCGAGTAGGGCAGTATGACTGTTACCTAGTATGAGGCCCGTTTTGTGAATTTGGCTCGTCATGCTCATCTTTTGCTTCCTACAGATAGAGAGAGAGAGAGAGAGGGGGGGGAGAGAGAGAGAGAGGGTGAGAAGGTTTATTGACGGACTTGCTCAGCCTATCAGGTTGCAGATGGTTAAGGAGACTGGGAGTGAGATTTCTTTTCAGGCAGCTACCAATGTCGCCAGGCGAGTCGAGTTGGTTCTTGCACAGGGAGGTCAGGGGTATGACAAGAGACCTTGTCATACTGGTGGGTTCAGCGGTGCCTCATGTGGAGGCAGGGGTACTTTTGGTAGAGGCCAACCTCCTAGGCTGTTTCATTCAGCACTTCAGGCATCCCACAGTGCTTCAGGGAGTCATGGTCCTTATGTGCCTCATTTCGGACAACCAACCTACAGTGCACCACTAGCTCCTATCAGTGCACCTCCTATTCAGAGTTATTACGGTGGTTATCTGGCCCGTTCGGGTCAGTCTCAGTTTCTACAGCCACATCATCGGGATAGATGTTTCGAGTGTGGTGGTTATGGGCATATCAGGAGGACCTGTCCGAGATTATTAGGCTCATACCACAACATCAGGGTTCTTGTGCTATGGTCCCGGCACCAGTTACTGCACCGCCTGCTCAGCCATCCAGAGGTAGGGGTCAGGCAACCAGAGGTAGAGGCTAGATTGTTAGGGGTGGAGGTTAAGCCATTAGATGTGGAGGCCAGCCAGCTAGAGGCTGTCCCAGGGACATGGTTCAGAGTGGTGGGGCTCAACCCCACTGTTATTCTTTCCAGCTAGGCATGAGGCTGAGTTATCTGACGCTGTTATCACATATACTATTTCAGTTTGTAGTAGAGATACTTCAATTCTATTTGACCCGGGTTCTACTTATTTATACGTGTCGTCCTATTTTTCTTCATATTTGGTTATGCCTCGTGATTGTTTAAGTGCTCCTGTGTATGTGTCCACACATGTGGGAGATGCTATTGAGGTAGATCGTGTTTATCGTTTGTGTGTGGTTACCATTAGGAGTCTTGAGACTAGTGTAGATCTTCTACTTCTCGATATGGTTAATTTTGATGTTATTTTGGGTATGGATTGGCTGTCACCTTATCATGCTATATTGGATTGTCACGCCAGGATGGTGACCTTAGCCTTGCCGGTTTTTCCTCGATTAGAATGGAGAGGGACTCCTGGCCATTCTACCAGTAGTGTTATCTCTTATGTGAAGGCTCGACATATGGTCGAAAAAAGGGTGTCTAACTTATTTGGCTTATGTCCGTGATTCCAGTGCGGAGGTTCCTTCCATGGATTCAGTACCAGTTGTTCGTGAGTTTCCAGAGGTGTATCATGCAGATCTGCTGGGGATGCCACCTGATAGAGATAATGACTTCTGCATTTATTTGACCCCGGGCACTCAACCTATTTTTATTCCCCCATACCGTATGGCCCTACCAGAGTTGAAAGAATTGAAGAAGCAATTGCAAGATTTGCTTGATAAAGGCTTCATTAGACCTAGTGTCTCGCCCTACGGTGCGCCTGTATTATTTGTGAAGAAGAAGGATGGATCGATGAGGATGTGCATAGATTATCGGCAGTTGAACAAATTCACCATCAAGAGCAAGTATCCATGGCCAAGGATTGATGACTTATTTGATCAGCTTCAGGGTGTCAATGTGTTTTCAAAGATTGATTTGAGGTCTGGCTACCATCAGTTGAGGATTCGGGCATCCGATGTCCCTAAAACAGCCTTTCGGACTCGGTATGGGCATTTTTAGTTTCTAGTGATGTCATTTGGGTTGACAAATGCCCCAACAACATTTATGGATTTGATGAACCGGGTGTTCAAGCCTTTCTCTGGATTCCTTTGTGATTGTGTTTATTGATGATATCTTGATCTACTCCCGCAGTCGAGAGGAGCACGAGCAGCATCTTCGGATCATTTTTCAGACTCTGAGATACAGCTAGTTATATGCTAAGTTTTCAAAATGCGAGTTTTGGTTTAGCTCAGTCGCTTTCTTGGGGCACGTTGTGTCGACAGAGGGTAGTCAGGTAGATCCCAAGAAGATTGAGGCAGTTCAGAACTAGCCTAGACCCACTTCAGCTACGGAGATCCGGAGTTTCTTGGGATTGGCGGGTTATTATCGTCGGCTTGTGATGGGGTTTTCATCTATAGCAGCCCCGTTGACCAGGTTGACCTAGAAGGGTGCCCCGTTCAGATGGTCAGATGAGTGTGGGGCGAGCTTTTAGAAGCTCAAGACGACTTTGACTACGGCGTCGGTGTTGGTGTTGTTCACAGGTTCAGGGCCTTATACAGTATATTATGACGCATCTCATATTGGACTTGGTGAGGTATTAATGCAGGATGGCAGGGTGATTGCATATGTGTCGCGGTAGCTGAAGGCTCACAAGAAGAATTACCATGTTCATGACTTAGAGCTGGCAGCCATTGTTCATGCGCTGAAGATTTGGAGGCACTATCTTTACGGCGTGTCGTGTAAGATATTCACAGATCATCGGAGTTTGCAGTACTTGTTCAAAAACAAGGAGCTCAATTTGAGGCAGAGGTGGTGGTTAGAGCTATTGAAAGATTATGATATTACCATCTTGTATCATCCCGGGAAGGCTAACGTGGTGGCCGATGCCTTAAGTAGGAAGTCAGTGAGTATGGGCGGCCTTGCGTATATTCCAGTCGGTGAGAGACCGCTTGCATTAGATGTTCAAGCTTTGGCCAATCAGTTCATGAGGTTGGATGTTTCTGAGCCCAGTCATGTTCTAGCTTGTACAATCACTAGATCTTCGCTGTTTGAGCGCATCAGGGAGCGGCAGTATGATGACCCTCATTTGCTTGTCCTTAGAGACACAGTGTGGCACGGTGATGCCAAGAAGGTTACGGTTGGAAATGATGGAGTTTTGATGATGCAGGGTCATGTTTGTGTACATAATATGGATGGACTTCGTGAGTTGATTCTAGAGGAGGCCCACAGTTCTCGGTATTCTATTCATCCGGGCGCCGCCAAGATGTTTCAGGACTTACGACAGCATTATTGGTGGGGGAGGATGAAGAAGAATATAGTTGCATATGTAGCTCGGTGTCTAATTGTCAGCAAGTAAAGTATGAGCATCAGAGACCTGTTGGTTTGCTTCAGAAGATAGAGATTCCTGAGTGGAAGTGGGAGTGTATCACTATGGATTTCGTTGTTGGGCTCCCACAGACTCAGAGGAAGTTCGAGGCAGTTTAGGTCATTGTGGATAGGCTGACCAAGTCATCGCATATCATTCATATGGCAGTTACCTATTCTTCAGAGTGGTTGGTAGAGATTTACATCCGCGATATCGTTCGTCTTCACGGTGTGCCCGTGTCTATCATTTTTTATCGAGGTACATAGTTCACCACTCACTTCTGGAAGGCAGTACAACGTGAGTTGGGCAGGCAGGTTGAGTTGAGCACAACATTTCATCCTCAGACGGATGGATAGTCTGAGCGCACTATTCATGTATTGGAGGATATGCTTCACGCTTGTGTTATAGACTTCGGAGGTTCGTGGGATCAGTTTTTGCCGCTTGCGGAGTTTGCCTACAACAACAACTATCAGTCTAGCATCCAGATGGCTTCTTATGAGGCATTATTTGGTAGACGGTGTCGATCACCGGTTGGATGGTTTGAGCCGGGGGAGGCTCGATTATTGGGTACAGATTTGGTGGAGGATGCCTTGGATAAGGTCAAGATTATTTAGGATAGACTTCGCACAGCTCAGTCCAGGCAGAAGAGTTATACCAATCGTAGAGTTCGTGATGTTTCATTCATGGCCAGAGAGCGGGTATTTCTCCAGGTATCACCCATGAAGGGTGTGATGAGGTTTGGAAAGAAGGGGAAGTTGAGCCCTAGGTATATCGGACCTTTAGAGATTCTTCAAAGAGTGGGTGAGGTGGCTTACAAGCTCGCATTGCCACCTAGTTTGTCAGTAGTTTATCCGGTATTCAATGTGTCCATGCTCTGGAAGTACCATCGTGATCCGTCTCGTGTGCTAGATTTCAGTTCTGTCCAGTTGGACAAGGATTTGACTTATGAGGAGGAGGCAGTGGCCATTCTAGCCCGACAGGTTCGCCAGTTGAGATCAAAGAGTTATCTTTCAGTTCGAGTGCAGTGGAGAGGTCAGACCGTCGAGGCAGCTACTTGGGAGTCTGATTCAGACATGCGGAGTAGATATCAACACCTTTTTACCAGTCCAGGTACTTTTCTATGTCCGTTCGAGGACGAACGGTTATTTTACAGGTGGAAGAGAATGTGATGACCCGATAGGTCATCTCATATTTTAAACCCAATTCTATGTTCCGAAGCCTTAAATATCTCATTTTAGCCTTCCTCGACTTGCGTGAGTGATTCGAGTGTTTTTCCGGAAGGCGTATATGTTAAAAACTAATAAAAATAAGAATTTTTGCCTTAAATATTTATTTGAGTTAACTTCGGTCAACATTTTCAATAAACGGATCCGGATCCATATTTTGACGGTCCCGGTAGATCCATATCGTAATTTGGGACCTGGGCGTATGCCCGGAATCGAATTCCGAGGTCCCTAGCTCGAGATATAGAATTTTGATGAAAAATTAAAAGTTTGAAAGTTTAATGATTTTAAGAATTGACTGATGTTTGGTCTTGTTGATACCGAGTCCGTATTTTGGTTCCGGAGCCCGTATAAGTCCATTATTATATTTATGACTTGTCTGTGAAATTTGGTGAGAAACGGAGTTAGTTTGACGTGATTCGAACGTTCGGTTGTGAAAATAGATGTTTTAAAGTTTTCTTGAAAATTTCATTTGATTTGGTGTTCAATTCGTAGTTCTAGGTGTTATTTTGGCGATTTGATCACGCGAGCAAGTTCGTGTGATGTTTTTGTCACGACCTAAAATTTGACCTGTCGTGATGACGCCTATCTCAATACTAGGCAAGCCGATAACATCAATAACCCCCGATTTCCTTTAAGTTTGAAAACATAATATCTAAATTTAGCGGAAGAAAAACTCACAAATACATATATAACACTCCCCAAAACCTGGTGTCACTGAGTATATGAGCATCTATTATGAATACAAATCTGGAAAATATGGTCTATAATAGTCTGAAAGCAAATACAATAAATAAGGAGATAGGGAAGGAGAGGCAAGGTCTGCGAAACACAACAGCTACCTCAGAATCTTCGGAAAATCAACTGCGCGAAAGAATCAACACCCGCTATGTCCGGGAACACCTGGATCTGCACATGAAGTGTATGGTGTAGTATGAGTACAACCAACTCATCATGTAACAATAATAAATAAGGAACTGAAAATAGTGACGAGCTATGCAATTATAATTCATTTTCAGTAATTCCAGCAAAGAATAGACATGCTTTCAAATCCAGCAGTTTAAGTCAAATCAATTTATACAGTTCAAGTTCATGTAATCCGGATATAAAATCTTTCAGAGAATTTCACAACAATGATAGATAGCAACTAAGTGCAACGACAAATGAAAGCAAGTACAGCCTCTCAAGAAACAATCACTCAACTCTTCACAACAGCTCAATCACTCGGCTCTCAGCCCTCAACACTCACACTCAATGGGTACCCGCGCTCACTAGGGGTGTACAGACTCCGGAGGGGCTCCTACAAGCCAAGCTCTATAATCTGCACGGACAACTCACGTGCCATAATATAAATATCTGGATCTGTACGGCCAACTCACGTGCTATAGTATAATATAAGGATCCGCACAGCCAACTCACGTGCTGCACGGCCAACTCACTTGCAATAGCATAATATAAGGATCTGCACGGCCAACTTATGTGCAATAGTATAATATAAGGATCTGCACGGCTAACTCACGTGTTGCACGGCCAACTCACGTGCAGTAGTATAATATAAGGATCTGCACGGTCAACTCACGTGCTGTGGTATAAAATCTCACAATCAGGCACTCGGCCTCACTCAGTCATAAAGCTCTTCAGTCTCTCGGGCTCTCAACAATCATAAAATCAGCCCAAACAACAATGATATGATACATCAATAATGAACAATAGAGACTGCAATAAAATAATCAAGTAAGTTGTGACTGAGTATAAAACAACAATTTAAGCAGATAATTCAACATGTACACGACCTTTGTGGGTCCCAACAATACCAACATATAGCCTAAATATGGTTTCTAGCAAGACTTATAGTCAAGTTTCCACAACACATAGAGAGCACATAACTATCAACAAGTTATTCAGCTTTACAGTTTCCACGGGACGGACCAAGTCACAATCCTCTCGGTGCATGCCCACATGCTTGTCACCTAGTATGTGCGTCACCTCCAAAGTAATCACATGATACCAAATTCCGAGGTATCATACCCTCAGGACCAGATTTAAAACTGTGGCTTACCTCAGAGCGTGAAATTCTTTACTCTGCTATGCCTTTGTCTCGCAAATCGGCCTCCGAATGTCTCGAATCTAGTCACAAATAATTCGTTTCAGTCAATAAAATTTATTGGAATTAATTCCATATAAAAATACAACTTTTCCATAAAACTCCGAATTTAACCCCAAAAATTATCTGTGGGGCCCACGTCTCAGAACACGACAAAAGTTACAAAATATGAACGCCTATTCAACCACGAGTCCAACCATATGAATTTTACTCAAATCCGACATAAACTCGACCCTCAAATCTCCAAATTAAACTAAGAGGATTTTTAAATTTTTCCAACTTAATTCATCAATTTAAATGATAAAAACAACCATGGATTCGGGTAATTTAACCAATATTGAGTTAAGAACACTTACCCTATTATTTTCCTTGAAAAACTCCTAAAATTCACCTCTCCACGAGCTCCAATCCGTCAAAAACAAAGTCCCATTTTCAGAACTTAAACACTCTGCCCAGACATTTGCTCTACGCGATCGCGAACATTCTCATGCAATCGCGAAGAACAATTTCCATCGCCCAGATTTAACTCTACGCGATCGCGGACTTTTCCACGCGATCGCGATGCACAACATCACTGACCTACGCGAACGCGGACCTAACCACGCGATCGCAAAGCACAAATGCGTGATTTCCATTTCTGCCCCATTTCCTCTACGCGAACGCGGCCTTCTTCATGCGTTCACGAATAACAAACTCACAAAGCTACACGATCGCATCCCGCTTCATGCGATCGCAAAACACAAAATGTCACTGCCTCAAATTAACCCTACGCGATCGCAGATATACCCACGCGATCGTGTAGAACAAAACCTCCACTGACCAACTAAGCCTTTGCGATCACAAATGCATTCACGTGATTGCGTAGAAAGAAAACAACATCAGATATCAGAAAATTCCAGCAGTTGTTCAAGTCCAAATTTTTGATCCGTTAACCATCCAAAACTCACTCAAACTCATCGGGACCTCAACCAAATATACCAACAGGTTTTAAAATATCATACGAACTTAGTCGAACCCTCAAATCACCTCATACAATGCTAAAACCATAAATTACACCCCAATTCAAGCCTATGGACTCTAAAATTTCTAATTTCTACAAATGACTCCGGAACCTATCAAATCACGTCCGATTGACCTCAAATTTTGCACACAAATCATAAATGACATAACGGAGGTATTTTAATTTTCAGAATTAGATTCGGACCCCGATATCAAAAAGTCAACCCCCCGATCAAACTTCCCAAAAATTAAACTTTCGGCATTTCAAGCCTAATTCTACCACGGACCTTTAAATAATTTTCCGGATATGCTCCTAAGTCCAAAATAACTATACGGAGCTATTAGAATTATCAAAATTCAAATCCGAGGTCGTTTACACATAGGTCCATATCCGGTCAACTTTTCTAACTTAATATTTTTTTCAATTATGAGACTAAGTGTCTCATTTCATTCCGAATTCCTTTCGGACCCGAACCAACTAACCCGAAAAGTCCTAAAATAAATATAAAGCATAAATTGAGCAGTAAATGGGGAACGGGGTTATAATACTCAAAACGACCGGCCGGGTCGTTACAGTTTTAGAACTTGTGTGCATGTTTGGTTTGGAGCCCCGAAGGCTCGGGTGAGTTTCGGATAGGCTACAAAGTGTTTTTGAACTTAGAAAACATAACAGCTTCTGCAACTGGTCTGCAGACTTCGCATTTGCGAGGTCTGGCTCGCAAATGCGAGCCTCGCATTTGCTAAGAGACCATCGCATTTGCGAGCAGTGGGCTGGGGGGAAGACCTTTGCATTTGCAAAGTTTCGATCGCATTTGCGATCCTGGCAGTCCGCATATGCGAACACTAGTTCGCATTTGCGAAGGCAACAGACATAACCATTCTTCGCATTTGCGAAGGCAGCAGACATAGCCATTCTTCGCATTTGCGAAGGCTTGTTCGCATTTGTGGGGTTCGCATTTGCGAACCCCAGGTCGCAAATGCGATACGTGCAACTGACCAAATAGTTAGAAAAACAGGATTTTCACTCATTCTTCAAATTATCAAAAAAACCCTAGGGGCGATTTTTCCAAAACTCTTTCTTCCCTAAATCATTGGTAAGTGATTCTAACCCATTTTCTTTCACTCTTTCGTTACATTTCACAAGTTTTTAACCTAAAATCTAGTATTTTCATGGTAGAAATTTGGGAGTTTGGGTAGAGTTAGGGATTTTTGAGAAATTGGGATTTAGACCACAAATTGGGGTCGAATTCCAAAATAAATTACGTAATCGGGCTCGGGGGTGAATGGGTAATCGGATTTTGGTCTGAATTTCGGATTTGGACCAAGCGGGCCTGGGAGTTGACTTTTGTTAACTTTTTTAATATTGACCTAAATTGAATCTTTTGCAATCGTAGGTGGTTCCTAAGGCTTATTTTGAATCATTTGGTTGGTAGTTTGCTAGATATTGTTGGTTCAGAGGCTTTTTTGAAAGGCAAAGCTATGGTTGAGCTTTGAGTGGTCTTTGGAGCGAGATAGGTGTTGTATCTAACCTTGACTTGAGGGAAATAGGAACCCTCGGACTATATGCTATGTGAATTTCATGTGAGTGGCGTATATGCGAGGCGACGAGTGCTTATACGCCGCCGAATTATCTGTCTTCCCTGATTTCCAGCTTTTCCTTAATTATTTCCTTCCTTGTCTTAACTGTTATATGCTCTAAATGCTTTACATGCTTAACTGCTACTTGTTAATCAATATTTTCTCCTATAAATGATGTTAACTCTTCTATAGTTTCGTGATTCCCTGCTCTTTGCTTAAATTGACTTATTTGCACCTTCTAATTGTCAATTACTGGATTGATCTCGCTATGTAGTATTACTCGTGTAGATTTCTATATTGTACATGGTTTCCTTTTGGTTCAATTTGGTATTTATTGATCGTAAAGGTTTTGTAGTTTGAATTGTTGATTTGACTATGCATTGAGTACATGGTACTGATATGGTGGGATCGGGCTGCACGCCGCAACAGGTGTAATAAGGGTAGATTGATGTGGTGGAATAAGGGTAAATTTGTACTATACGTTGGGATCGGGTTGCACGCCGCAACAGGTAGAATAAGGGTGGATTGACATGGTAAAATAAGGGTGAATTATGATACTGATATTGACATATGGTGGGATCGGGTTGCGCGCCGCAACACATATATATTATTTACTATTATTTATATCGTTACGGTGAAATAAATGAGAATTTTGTGTTGTCTGGTGGGATCGGGTTGCGCGCCGCAACAACCTATATGTTTCCATTTCTTGAGCTATGTTATTTTTGTTCCGGTATTTGTATCTGAACTATTAAAGATTGGTAATTATGGACGACACTGGTTTATTCTTGAGGCTGTGGTAATTATTTTCAGTTGGCTGTTTAATTTTGTTTAGTATTTCCATTTTTTGTCATTATTATATACTGTGTTCAGGTTGTAGTGTAGGTGACCCGCCTTAGCCTCGTCACTACTTTGTCGAGGTTAGGCTTGGCACTTACAAGTATATTGGGTCGGTTGTACTAATACTATACTCTGCACACTGTGCAGATTTTGGAATCGGTCCTAGCGGCGGCTACTAGAGAGCTCGGATTGGACAGCCTGCGGAGACTTGAGGTACAGCTGCTCAACGCCCGCAGCTCCTGAAGTCCCCGTCTTTATTTTTATTTAGCTGTGTATTTTCATTTAGACAACTTTGTATTTATTTCAAACCCTTGTATGTATTACTCTAGAAGCCCGTGCACTTGTACACCGGGTTCAGGGAGTAGCAGATGTTTTTATGATTTTAGCTTCCGCATTTATATTTGAATTATTGTAGTTAAATCGGTTCCTCTTCGTTAATTAAATTTAAATTGTTAAAAAGGATAAATTGTTGTAACATTGGCTTGCCTAACAAGTGAAATATTGGGCGATATCACGGTCCCGACGGTGGAAATTCCGGGCCGTGACACTTTGACACACTTATTCTTCATAATCCAATATATGTACAACAGTACTAATTATATTCCAATTAATTTGACCTCGAACTTGGTTGACTATTCTCAGGCATCAGGATTTACATGTGTTGGGTGCTATACTTCCTGTCTGGATATGCGTTCTATCTTGTCCACACTAGAACAGAATTGACCATCAATTCCCAATCATGAGATCTTGACATGTAGTTTATTTACTTGACAGTAGCCTGCCATTTTGTTGCTTTGAATGATGGAGATTTAACTTGTCAACTTTCATGTCTGATCTTAAAAGCTCCTTTTATGCCAGATTTGTCTTTGGTATTTATATTTCGTAATTTTGTGAACGCCCCTCGTACTACCTTTCTTTGGTTTAATTGAAAAGGCAAGTTCAGGAAACAAATCTTCGAATTTGCTAAGAATTGCAGATCCATATTTTGGAAGGATATAGATCAGAATTAAAATTCAGCACGTCTAATTTCACAGGATATAGGCAACTTCCTTTGATGCAGGAACAGAATAGCGACAGCCATTTTCGCCCATAGCTTTGGCCTAACAGTAAAAGCGCAAGGCATGTGGGTTAGATCATGTCACAGGTTCAAATCATGACCAGATAAAAGTATGGTATTTATGTGGAGAAGGGTAAAGTGGTAAATTAGGAGTAAATTAATTATCCATCGAGTTTTGTACTTCACACCATTTGCACATTGCCCTGCAGATTTTCTTTTTAGTTTACTGTCAGACGGTTAAGATCTTTGGGTTTGGAGCAGTTAATGAGAAAAAGTCAATCTCGAGAACTATTTCCCTTTTCTTCTCTCTTTCTAATTCAAATGTCAGCGCGAGCATGTGAATTTGGATACTGATCATATGCCAGAATTAAGAGATATTCTGCCGAATAGCGCTATAACTGTTTATAGAAGTCAAACAGTTAATTTCTTTTATTACCATTACATTTCATGTATTTCCAAGTATATTTAACGATAAACTTTTGCCACTTATATAGTATGTTTTATGTATTTTTTCAGATTAATATGAATTTTAATATTTGAATTCATACTGAAAATCAAATGCGTGGAATCCTTGTAATTTTTGGAACGGTGTAAGTAGTAAAATAATCATTTGCAGACAACAAAAGCATAGTCTCACTTTCCACTTCATTTTCACACGCGATGGCATTAAATTGCCCACAGATTGCGGCATGTTGGGCTGTACTACTTTCAACATTCAATCAAAACTTGATAGCTGTGGCTTGAATGTGGATTACGATTTCTGCAATTTCTATGGCCTACTTGTTCTTTCTTCTTTGGCTTTGTCCCACTTGTTGGCGTAACTGCAAAGCAAACATGTTTCAACTCTTTTTATTCTTTAGTTATTCTAGTAACCCTTATGGTTTTAGCTTGAAGCGCGTTAACATAATAGTTTTTAAACTCATTTAATTAGCAGTGTAGTAGACCCGTGAATGTGGGGGGAACCAGAACTCCACAAGATCAAAGAGAGGAAAGGCGTGTACATTGGTGTTGTTTGCAGTAGTGTTATTGAAGTGATTTCTGGCTCATCGATGTAAATGCAACAAAGTCTACGTTCCAGATGGGTTAATTAACAAATCATATGATGGTGTCTGCAATTATGGCACATGCAATTGGCGATTTTCCGCCTTTGTAATTGAGATCCTTCTAGAATGCTTCCTAATTACCTCGAACGTTATTTTAAAATCAAAATGTTCGAGGAAATGATCTTTTATGATTACTTACATTTGAATAGAAAGAAAATAATCCTATTCTATTTATCGATCTTTTTTGTTTTGTCGATCTTTTGTGAGAAGGGTATATAACTTTATACGCTCGAAGTCGAGCTCGATTATAACTTGGTAGATTAGGCTTGGAACGTAGCGATCAAGGTCGATCTGAAGATCGACTTCGAGTCTTACCGAGCTAGAACCCGAGGTCGGAAAGCCTGCCTTCGAGGAACATTGAGTCCGGTGTCGACTTTAGCCTCGAACGAGCTCGGAGAAACATTGTTGAGATAACTAACAGAAGACCGAAATATTCGTGACCGGTCGGATATTACGGCGGGAATCTCGGCACGAATCAATAAGGAACCGGCAATCAGCGAATCAAGAGATATTTTACCTTTTATAGAATTATATCTAAAGTAGGACTCCTCTACTATATAAAGGGGAGGTCTGATTATTCATTGGACACGTTGTAACATGCATCCCAAAGCAATATATTATTATTCTCTTTAAATTCTTGTTATTCTCTTGTTGTTCTGTTCTGATATCAATCAAAGCACTTTTGGCTCGAGGGTGGCTAACCTTCTAAGGTTAAGACCGTTCAACTCGTGTGGTTTGTATTTACTTTTCCATTACTTATTTCGATTGCAATCTAATTTGTCGTTTTGTGTCAAGTTAAATCACGTATCCTTAAAACCACTTACAAATTCAATTGTTATCCGATTTTAAGGGTAAACAGTTTGACGCCCACCGTGGGGCTAAGGATAATAGTGATTATTTGATACAAATCTTCATAACACATATTACTTTATGCTTGCTCTTTGAAGTGTTTCTGATTTCAGGTTAAAACACAAAATGTCAAACTCTCAATCAGCACCCTTACATGTTGACAACGAGTCCGGTCACCACAGTGAAAATAACAACATAGCGCCTGGTAACGAGGTACCGCCCACTGATCCATCGAAATTCCGACCGCAGACCCAATTGACGCTAATTCACATGTGGCTATCGACACAAATCTGCCTATCGACCCCGAAAATAGCGTCTGTGGTGGAGTCCGATCGGCGGCTCAAAACACACAAAATGTTGGTGGAGATGGGATCAATTTGCGGGTGATCTTCGAAATGTTGCAGGCTCAACAAGCGGTGATAGCCTAGTTGTAAAACCAAGGCCGCACACCGAGCAGAGTTGAGCCCGATCTGCCCCGGGAAGTCACCCGCAGGGACGAACCAGTCGTAGAGAGATCGAATGAGAACGAATCGGGGACTAACCCCGAGATCATAAAAATGCTCGAGGAACTGACAAAACGAGTGGAATCAGGGGAGAAGAAAATCAAAGTTAATGACAAAAAAGTGAAAACCTACAATTTCAGGGTAGACCAAATCCCGGGAACACCGCCAATATTGAAAGGTCTAGATTCCAAGAAGTTTGTGCAAAAACCTTTTCCTCCGAGCGCGACTCTGAAGCCGATCTCTAAAAAATTCCGCATGCCCGAGATTGCTAAGTATAACGGAACGACCGACCCAAATGAGCATGTAACCTCTTACACATATGCCATCAAAGGAATAGACTTGGAGGATGATGAGATCGAGTCTGTCCTGTTTAAGATGCCCGGAGAGACACTATCAAAATGGGCTATGATATGGTATCACAACTTACCTCCTAATTTTATTGATTCATTTTCTATGCTTGCAAATTCTTTCGTAAAAGCACACGCCGGGGCCATCAAGGTCGAGACCAAAAAATCAAACCTTTTCAAAGTAAAACAGAAGGATAACGAAATGCTCAGAGAGTTAGTGTCCCGGTTTCAAATGGAATGAATAGATCTGCCACTGGTCGCTGATGATTGGGTTGTTCAGGCTTTCACCCAAGGGCTCAATGTTCGAAGCTCGGTGGCTTCACAACTGTTGAAATAAAACCTGATAGAATATCCAGTCGTAACTTGGGCCGGCGTGCATAAACGGTATCAATCGAAGATCAAAGCGTAAGATGATCAACTCGGGGATCCTTCGGGGTCAGCTTATCCCGTCAGAACCATCGACAGAGTCAAGAGAGACATCGATCGTGAATCGAGACTAGACAGAGATCGGTATCATCCATATATTGGAGATCGGAGAAGCAGTGGGTCCGGGCCAAACTCTATGAGAAACGAAAAGAGAAATGACCGAGGACAAAGCAACCGGAGACTCATGAGCAAAAATAGCTTCGACAGGCCCATCGGCCCTAAAGAAGCACCGAGGCTATCAGAATACAACTTTAAAGTCGATACTGCTGCCATTGTATCAGCTATCGGACGCATCAAAGATTCCAAATGGCCTCGACTTCTACAATCCGATCCAACCCAAAGGGATCCTAACCAGATGTGTAAATATCATGGCACTAACGGCCACAGAACGGAGGATTACCGGCAGTTGTGAGAGGAAGTAGCCCGACTATTCAACGACGAGCATCTTCGAGAATTCCTGAGCGACCGAGTCAAGAATCATTTCATGAATAGTGATTCTAACAAACGGACAGAACAAGAAGAACCTCAACACGTCATTAACATGATCATTGGTAGGGTCGATATCCCTCAGGGGCCGATGTTGAAAGGCACCAAAGTGTCCATCACAAGGGAGAAAAAGACTCGAGACTACGTATCGGAAGGAACCCTGTCTTTCAACAACGAGGACGCAGAAGGGATCCTGTAGCCCCACAATGATGCACTTGTAATATATGTACTTGTAAATAAAATTCGAATTAAGCGTGTGTTAATCGATCCAGGTAGCTCGGCCAACATCATTCGATCGAGGGTCATGGAGCAGCTCGGTCTACAAGATCAAATCGTGCCTACAATTCGAGTTCTAAGCGGATTCAACATGGCATGTGAAACTACTAAGGGTGAAATAACAATAACGGTGATCACCACCGGGACCATCCAGGAAGCTAAGTTTTATATGATCGAAGTAGACATGAGGTATAATGCTTTTTTCGGGAGGCCATGGATCCATAACATGAGAGCAGTACCCTCGACGCTACACCAGGTACTGAAATTCCCAATGCCCAGCGGAATCAAAACAGTTTACGGGAAACAACCGGCCACCAAGGAAATGTTTGCGGTCGATGAAGTGATCCCAGCATCCACAATCTCAACATCAGAGGATCCGAACCATATGGTAAAAAACGGGGCCAAATAGCAATCACTGATATCGGCCTCGATGGAATCAGATGAACGAGGGGTAGACGAGGACGATGATTATGGGGTTCCCAGATCTTTCAAAGCCCCCGATGATTCCGACGCTACAAAATCAATGGTCGAAGAACTGGAACAAGTCGTGTTAAATGAACACTTTCCCGATCGAAAGGTACACCTAGGCACAGGGTTAAGCCCTGAGCTCAGGAAAAAACTCATTCAATTTATTATAGCTAATGAAGATTATTTTGCTTGCTCCCACCTTGATATGACAGGGATCCCATCGGAGATAACCACTCACAAGATAAGCCTGGACCCAAAGTTCTATCTAGTCAAGCAAAAGAGGAGACCCTAGTCTGAGGTCAAACATGATTTCGTCAAGGACGAAGTATCTAAACTCCTTAAAATAGGGTCCATTCGGGAGGTTAAATACCCAGATTGATTAGCAAATGTAGTAGTAGTAGTTACTAAGAAAGGAAACAAATTAAGAATGCCGAGATCAACTCAACGAGCCTAACTTGGGACTGGAGAAATAAATATGTAGAATATCTGAAGACCGAAAAACTGCCCTCGAATCCAAAAGAATCGAGAGCCCTCCATAAAAAGGCAGACCGGTTCAGCCTGTCCGAAGACGGAACCCTGTTCAGAAGAGCATTTGATGGCCCACTTGCAATATGTCTAGGGCCAGGGGATACTGAGTACGTGTTGAGGGAAATCCACGAAGGTACCTGTGGAAATCATTCAGGCGCCGAATCATTGGATCGAAAAATAATCAAAGCCGGTTACTACTGGATCGATATGGAAAAGGACGCGAAGGAGTTCGTACGAAAATATGATGAATATCAAACATACGCTCCGATGATTCATCAACCTTGGGAGCTGCTGCATTCGGTTTTGTCACCATGGCCATTCATGAAGTGGGAAATTGATATTGTTGGGGCCCTTCCATGGGCACCCGGTAAGGCTCAATTTATATTGTTTATGACTGACTATTTTTATAAGTGGGTGGAAGCACAAGTATATGAAAAGGTCAGGGAGAAAGAAGTCATCGATTTCATTTGGGATCATATCATATGCCGATTCAGAATGCCGACCGAGATTGTGTGCGACAATGTGAAATAATTCATCAGTAGTAAGGTAAGCAAGTTTCTCGAAGATAACAAGATCAAAAGGATCCTATCAACACCCTGCCACCCTAGTAGGAACGGACAAGCAGAATCGACTAACAAAATCATACTCCAAAATATTAGAAAGAAGTTAACTGACGCCAAAGGAAGATGGAAGAAAATCCTGCCCGAAGTCTTATGGGCATACCGAACGACCTCGAAGTCCAGTACCGGGGCCACCCCGTTCTCACTAGTCTAAGGCACCGAATCTCTAATACCGATCTAATTCAGAGAGCCAAGTCTCAGGTTCTGATATGCAATCGAGGAATCAAACAGCGAGGACATGAACACGAGCCTAGATTTATTGGATGAAAGGCGCGAAACATCCCTTGTTCCGTTGGCCGCCCAAAAGCGGTCGATCGAGAGATTTACAATCGAAGGACCAACCTTCAACACTTCAATGCAGGGGACTTGGTACTAAGGAAGGTTACACTAAACACCCGAAACCCGAACGAAAGGAAGTTGGGGCCGAACTCGGAAGGCGCTTATCAAATTATCGAGATCACCGGTAAAGGATCGTACAAACTCGGAATGATGAACGGTGAGCAACTACCGAACAACTGGAACATAGCTCACTTGAATCAATACTATTGTTAAAGTATGATCCCATTCATTTTCTTTTATTTATTTACATTCTGAACTAACACTTGGAGGGAATCATCAAAGAAAGATACAAACTTTAAACCTGAAAGCACGCGTTGCACTTTTTTTCCCTTGATACGGTTTTGTCCCAAATGGGTTTACCGACAAGGTTTTTAACGAGACAACAAGTAAATCGTGCTAACTTAAAATTGAAGGCCGGTTACGAACCTGTATTGAAGACCACAACAATATTCAAGGCCTCTCTTTGATCGGCCCCGAACACTAGGTGGCATCACCCTCAGATAACAACTTTAGCAAGGAAGGAAACTTTATGGTTCAATGGTCTCGACTGTTTTGATAGGATTTACTGTAAGGGTCAAATAGTTAAATGAACCATGCCCGCATGGACTGCTTGATTCCTAACACAAAGCTTGTACACATGTGTAACTATTACGCACAAGAATAAAGTCTTTACCTTGCAGATGAATATCTTGTCCCTTAAAATTTTTTCTTTTCGTGAAGGAATTTCCTACATACGATCCCCTAAAGGTATCGAGCCCAAGAGACGCCTTATCCAGGTTCAAACGATCACCCCAATCGGGGATTGCCATTCAAAAAAAAAGTCGGATGGCTCGGGCTATAGAAGCTCGAGGGCGCAAGACCTATTAGGCGATGCCCGAACCTTAAAGGTTGCGGCCATCCCATTCGGGGACTGTTATCTTGGGCAAGCCTTGATAACTCGAGGTAACAAGCCAATTGGGCAACGCCCAAACTAAAAAGGCTACGACCATACTAAAATGGCTCCGAGACATCCGAGACCCATAACAAAAACAAGGCCTTCAAAAATTTCGTAACCGGTTCTAAAGGCTACCCTCGGCAAACTACAATCTAAAAAGTCATAAGTACTTTGGGAAAAAAAGTTTTCGATCATATCGAACCCCCACGATGCCTTAAACAAAATAATATCGAAGGAAAGGCCTGTTCGAACCTCCGGACATGACCTAACTATTTTATGCTAAGGCATTTCAACCTTTGCAAACATAAATAATAAAGAAAAGGAAAACAGAATATATAAATAACTGAAGGGGAAAACAAGCCTTATATATTATATACAATCTTTACAAAGGCCAAATGGTTCTAACAAAAATTAAAAAGTACACGAGTACAAAAAGCGAAAAAGCAAATTTTTTTACAAAGACGTCTAAAGAGCGTGGTCTTCTTCGCCCTCGGTTCCATCGGAACCCTTAGAGTCTTCTTCTTCTTCTTCCTCGGGGTAGGCCAACTTCTTGGCCTCGGCCTGGAGCCCCTTAGCAGTCTCGATCTCAGCCGATGGATCTAAAACCCGGGCATGGATCTCCTCGAGGGCCTCTCTTCATGATTGCCACTTCTCTATTCAAAGATATCTTTTAAGCGATCCTGGGCTGCCTCGGCATCGGCCTTTTATTGGGCCACCATCTCGCCGGTGTCGGCTTTAACCACCGCCGCCATTGATTCCGTTTCAAGTTCCTTGGCCATAATTTTCCTCTCGGAGGCAGCCCAACTTAGCCGAGACTAGCGCTTTTCGACCTCTTAGCCTACACCTCGGCCTTTTCCTTTGCGGCTCGAAGCTGGACCTCAGCCGAAGTCAGTTGTGCCCGATCAGCCTCCTTCTCCGAGGTGAGACGATCCATCCTTCCCCTCCATTCGTCGGTCTCGGCCTTGACAACGTCCATTTCAACTCGAAGTTGGGAAACCTGGTCGATTTTCTATTGGATCTGCGGATTTCGATCGTTAGTTACCAAGTGTAACTCTTCATCACTAAGCTCAAATAATTTTACATGCTCGACCAAGTCGTCATGCTCCTTTCGAGCCACCTCCAACTCAGCTCGGAGGCTCTTAACCTCTCCCTCGCGTTGCTCACTGAGAAGTTTGTACATATCTCTTTTCTTAATAAGCTCTTTGGCTTCGGCCTCGAGGAGACTCAGCTCTTCTCGATATCGGAGAAAGGTCTCGTGGTGAAGCACCGAGGCCTGCGAATACAAGGAAAAATATTAAGTTCATTAAGTAACCAAAGATGCAAAATGAAAAGGTTTGGTAAACACTTTACCCGATTCAATGCTTGCTGTGATTCGTTGAACAAGCATGTAGATTTAACCTCGTTCATCTTTGCCTGGTCTTCTTCGGTCACCAGGCACCGGAGGTAACTAGCTACCCCAACAGGCGTGAAAAGGACTTGGGCGTTCTCCGGAACAGAGATAATGAGCGATAGCTTCCGACCAGGATCGACACTCAGGGCAGAGAATCGGTTGACCAACCTCGGGCTCGAGCTAGATACACCTGTCCCCGAGGGCGTACTTTTTCTTGGTACTTCTATGTTACCTAATCCGGTGATATCCTCCGTGGCTATAGAGTCCACGCCATCAAAAAAGCTTTGGAGAGAATTGTTCGCTCCTTGGACCCCCTTATTTGAACGCTGCTCCGCCACTTGAGCTTCACTGAACATCGAGTCCGTGAATGAAGGCGATCCCGTTATATTGATGACATCGGGTGGAGCAGAACCGGCATCTTGAAGTTCCTCGACCCCCACTGATGCATCGAGCTCTTGAGTTTGGGAGGGATTGACCTCTATCGTCCCCCCTTTGGTTGATGCCCGTTCTTCAGGGACCGATGTCTCCCGGGCCACTAAAACTTCATCTTCTTCAGACTCGTCCCTGAGCCGGTAGAGGGAGTCCGAATCAAGTATTCGGGAGCTGGAGGTTTCTTTTGGCTTACGGATCAGCCTCCTTTTTGGCTTCTTTTTCTCCGAGTTGGGAGAACTCGGGGACCTTTTTCTTCTCTACACCCTGTCTCGGGGCAGGGGACTCGGTGGGTACATCATCAGATGTGGGCCTTATTTGGACATCCTAGGGTAAACCTGCAAAAATAAATAAAACAAGTAAAGACTCAATCGTGCAAAGAGGAAATCAAATATCACTTATGAAAGAGATCTCACCATGTGAATGGGCATCCCATCGGCCCTTTGAAAGCTCGCGCCACGAGCGCTTGAAATAAGGCCTTTGCGATACAATGCCCTCGACCCACTCCTTGAGTCGAGGAACTGCGTTCGGGATCCAGGCAATAGCTGCACTATCACAGCACACTGATAAGAAGGAAGGAAAAGGGCGATAAATAAAACTTTGAAAGCAAAATTATATACTTACGTTTCATGTTCCACTTCTCAGGGAACGACATATGCTCGGCCGGGATCAAGTCTGAGGTCCTCACTCGAACGAAACGACCTAGCCATCCTCGATCCCTATATTCATCGATACTCGAGAACGCAACTTAACTAGCCCGGCGGGCGAGCTTGATCAGTCCTCCCCGGTAAAGTCGGGGACTGTATAAATGCATAAGGTGGCCGATCGTGAAAGGGCACCCCTCGATCTTGCTTATGAAAAAACGGAGGAGGATTACGATCCTCCAGAAAGAGGGGTGAATCTGACCTAGGGTTACCTCGTATCTCTTGCAGAAGTTAATGATGACCGGGTCCAAGGCACCAAACGTGAAGGTATAAGTGTAAACACTTAAAAATCTCTCGACATGGGTGGTGATGGCTTCGTCAGGTTCGGGAACCACCACATGTTTATCAGCCCAGTTGCAATCCTTTTTTACATTAGAGAGAACATCCTCAGTGATCGAGCAGATATACCTCGAGACTGCCTCACATCAGCCTGGTATGGAAGAAGGTTTTTCAACCTTGAAATCGGCATTGACCGGGCACCCCCCGAGAATAAAAATTTTTAGAGTAGGCTTCAGTGCCGGTTCCTCGACAGTAGTGCGCGAGATAGTTTTCTCGATAGCCGGCCGCGAGGAAGAGGGAGTTTCTTTTTGGGGAACGAATTTTAAAGTATCCATTTCTTTGAAAAATGAAGGAAAAAGAGGGAGTTAAAAGAGTATGCTTTGATGGTTTGGGATAAAGACAGAATAAAAGTTCTTATAAAAGTATTTTAGAGTAATTAGAAAATTAATGCTTGAAAGTGTTAAAATTTCTAAGGTACGAGGTGAGAAGATTTGAAAGTAAAATTTGAATGAACTAATGATGGGGTATTTATAGTTTCTTAGCGCGACTGTTCACATCTGGGAGTGGTCGACTGGCAACTGACGGGCATTTAATGCCATTAAGACTTGACTAACGAGACGTTTTGACTGTTTTGTCGTTTCTGTCACAAAATATCGAAGTCAGGATCGGAAGTTTATGTCTTTTCTCGTCATCTACTCTCCAAAAAATGAGGGGACTATCTGTATACGGTCGAAGTCGAGCTCGACTACAACTTGATAAATTAGGCTTGGAATGTGGCGACCAAAGACTGAAGATCGACCTCGAGTCCCACCGAGCTAGAACCCGAGCTCGGAAAGCCTGCCTTCGAGGAACATTGAGTCCGGTGTCGACCTTAGCCTCGAACGAGCTCAGAGAAATATTGTTGAGATAACTAACATAAGTATCCATGACCGGTCGGATATTACGGCGGTAATCTCTGCACGAATCAAAAAGCAACCGGCAATCAGCAAATCAAGAGATCTTTTACCTTTTATAGAATTCTACCTAAAGTAGGACTCATCTACTATATAAATGGGGGGTCTGATTATTCATTGGACACATTGTAACACGCATCCCAAAGCAATATATTATTATTCTCTTTAAATTCTTGTTATTCTCTTGTTGTTCTGTTCTGATATCAATCAAAGCACTTTTGGCTCGAGGGTGACTAACCTTCCAAGGCTAAGACTGTTCAACTCGTGTGATTTGCATTTACTTTTCCATTACTTATTTCAATTGCAATCTAATTTATCGTTTTGTGTCAAGTTAAATCACGTATCCTTAAAACCACTTACAAATTAAATTATTATCTTATTTTAAGGGTAAGCAATAACTATATAAAAGAACATTTGTAATGAGCCATAAAATCGATCTCCCCAAACATGTCATGTTCTTTCTCTTGCAATTAAAGAAACTTAGACACCCTTACTTATGCCTTCTCCATAGTTAAGTATTTGATGCAAGTATTTCTATCGCAAACTTCCTATTTCTCAGTTTTAGACGGAGTGCTTGTACCCAAGGGGCAAATCTGATGATAGGTCACAAAATTTTAATTGCAATCTTATGAATTCTGTTATTCATATAGACTTTCTCGACTCGTATCTTAATTATGTGAACAAGTAAAGAAGAAGAAATTAAAAAAAAAAGGGGGGGGGGGGAGGGGGGTTAGGGTTATCTTGTTTAACTCTATTCTTCCCCACCACTAAAAGAAAATTAAAGAAAACAAAGTACCGCCTTTAATTTGAATTCATATTATTAACCAATTTCCCTCTATGTTTGCTAAAATTAGTGCTAATGATGTGGATTATGATCCTCAGATCCCTTAGGTGATTTTGTTGGTTAAGGTATATCATAAAGTAAGTGTTTTTTTCTAGTTCTTTTGGGGTCAAAATTAAAGTCTCCCCTACCCCTCGCCTCTCTTCTTATTAGTTAGACTTGAACTTAGTCCACTTGTCTTATTATGATAGCTAGCAAGGCTTAGCTTAAGCAATGAATTTATGCAACGAGCGAGCAATATGACGTGCACTTCAAGTTCAAAGTTTAGACTGTGATTATTTTTTAATATTATATTTGGGGTTTGGGTGGGAGGATACGTAGGTTAGTATTCAAAGTATTAGACTTTGTGTGTCATGTGCAGATAGATCTGCATTTGGCTGAATATGTAGAAAGACAAATCCATTTCCACTTGCGCTTTAGATACATCCAGCACGTGAATGGAATTATCAAATTCTTCTCAGGCTGTGATACTCTTACAGTACTAATTAACATATTATACTGACATCAAATGCCATCAACTTTGAAACGAAAGTATATACCCCGTATAAAACACCTTAATACAACTAAAGGAAGAAAGAGTACTATGGTCGATGCATTCTATACTATTTACTGTCAAATGTATATTTACTGTTATGTAAATTCCACGAGGATTATTAAAGTGCAACGAGACACCCTAAAATTGAATATTTGTGACCTTTCTGATCGGCACCTCGGATTAGCAGCTGGGCTCCTAGGCATTACTTACCATGGTTATCAACCAATGTATAGAGAAATGAGCCTATTGTCATTATAATTTTTTTTTACACAATCAAGTTGCTTAAATACTAATTATATGTAACCATAAGTATTGATGGATAATATATAGTAGCACACATCACAATGAGAATGCAGATCAGATCACAGCTGGACTAGCTTACACATAGGCAAAACTTTTCAAGAATATGCGAATTTTAAATCATTCCCTCCTCAAACAAGTTGGCTTGGATTTGATAATTGTTGACTCAACTCTCTAAGCTTTGAACTTTGGGATTATAATTACAAATCACCAATTCATGACTAGTGCCCAGAGATTCAGACCAAGCAGAAGAAAACAACATTGCATGTGAGGAGACCACATGATCATTAGTACTCAGTGTTGAGCACCCACTATTCATACTTAGGTAACGAGTCAAGATTTAGACGTTGAGTATTGAGCTGAAAATTTGAATTCTGAAATACATATCCAACTTTATCTATATAAAATGTTAAATATTAATGTTAACACCACGTATTATCACGGAAGGATGTTATATAATAGTAAAAATTTCTTCATCCTTAATCAATAGTCTCAAATTTGAATCATGAGAATAGAGCTCTCTTTGGTAGGAAATGCTTAAACCCTCTCGGACTAGTGAATATTAGACACCAAATAATTTACTTTGAAAAAAAATGCACTTACTATCCTTAAATTTTAGAAATACTCACTCCGGTTAACTTTAATTGATTTTTTTGCCTTTGTTTATGTGGTCCACAACATTTAATTTATTCAGATATCAAGAAGGAATTAACTTATTTTTTTCAAAATTACCCTTGGAGTAAAGAGCCTACGAGTATTTGTTATATTTCCAATGAATAAATTAAAGTTAATATGATCAATTTAATTTTTAATTAATGATAAAATGTGAATTCTTTACTATGTGTGAAAACAGCCAAACAAGCAATTAGAGTGGAATGGGGAGTATATGATTTAGACTCTTTAGTAATGCCTCATATGGTGATTACTGTTTTTCTTGAAGTTAATTTTATTATGGTATGAACACCTAATTTGAATAATCTTTTATTTTTGTCTAGATCCGCTATGTATGCTATCACCGACACCCCCCAGGGGCCAAGTCCTTTTTCTTTATTCTTTTTGCTGGTTCTACTTCTCCATTTTAAAATTAAACTCCTGTCTCAAAATCTTTCCCTCCCTATTTTTACAGCTATGAGTAACTGAGGTCCACTTGCACCCACTTAAATTTTACTAGTCTATACACCACTTATAAATACGCCATATGCCTTCATCTCCATGTTCACTTTAATTTCCTTCTACTCCCAACTCACCAGAAATTCAAGAACAAGAAAAACAAAATGCCGCTAAAACAAGCGGTAGCTGTGTTTTTAGTGGCACTGCTAGTTGTGAATACAGTAGCAGAGAGTCCTTACAGATTCTATGAATTTAATGTTACTTATGGCACCATTTCTCCTCTTGGTGTTAAACAAAAGGTTGGTTTCTTTTTATCTTTTTGTTTCCAATAATGTAAAAATGATTGTCCTTTTTCAGACCTTGTTTTCTTGGGTTTGTAAGTGATCATTTATCTTACAGTTTCTTTTTTCTGTATAGGGAATTCTGATCAATGGCCAATTCCCTGGTCCTGACATTTACTCCGTTACTAATGACAATGTTATAATCAACGTCTTCAACTACTTGGATGAGCCTTTTCTTATTTCATGGTAATTTACCTTTACAATCCCTTCAATATATACACTTTTAAAAGCTTGACATTTAATTTATTTAGGCTCTATATCTTGGATATGTGTTCATTCATTTACTGGTCAAAAAATTTAAATGCTGCATCTTAAGAAAACTAGTTGGACATGCATGTATAATGTCATGTTATATTGATGAAACAATGGCGATTCATTAACACTCCATTTCAGAAAAATTGAAGTCCTTGTATTTGATCCTTGCTCATCCCTGTCCCTCTTTCCCTTCAATGTGTTAAAGTTAAATAGTTATCAAATATAAAACTATATTATTTTTTAAATGAACCTATAAGAAAAAGTATCGTAACATGCAAAGAAAGAGAGTATTAAATTTATACGCCGCACATAAGTTTAGTGAGCTGGTTTTAGTTCGCGTATCTAGCTTTTTCTTTAACTAACTTTGAGCTATTTTAGTATTATATTGTAACCATAAGATTTATCAACTTATTTGCAATTAATCCATTGAAAAACGATGGAACGGTGTTTTGATCCCAGGTTGTGGAAATTAGGCAATCACTACTAGTTGAATTGTTTCTCTCAATATTTGAAAGTCACATGGTTGTTTGTACGAATACTCAAATGTTTGAAACACCAGACTAGAGTAGGTAATCATGTGACAAGCATGTGAAAGGTAGTTTAGTCATTCTGTACTTCTTCCTCTTGTGTCTTTGCATGTGAACGACATATGTAAAAGAGCCGAAAGCAAAATGTTAAATGTGACTATCGACATTTTCAGTACACCTTTTGAGTCCCCGATATTGAGTTTTAAATAACTGCACTAAAGAAAGATAATAATAACAGCACTCACAATGTCCCTCGAAATTTTTCCCCTCAATGGAAGTTAGAAAATGCGATGTTTAAAAAAAAATTAAGTTAATTGTAGCAACAGCGGCCAAAGGACGGCGAATGTAAGTTTTCCCTTTGGGTCTATCTCGATCTGGGCTTTGACAGTATGTTGATTACATTGTTTCTTTACGGAAAAGCGTTAAATTTGCCCTTGATTCCTAATGGAGCTTTAACTGAAAGTGATTTAAACCGTAGTAAAAAGTTAGAGACGTAAATATAAATATTTTTTCTCGATCAATTTGGATACGTGAAGTCCACTCATTTTACATTGTAGCTCTGTTATTGATAATGGAAAATATGAGACAATTTCCTAACAGCAAAAGACATGAATGTATGAAAAGTTTAACTCAATGCAAAATTGAGCAATTTCTAATAATACATGAACAAATTTGGACCTTTTCCCTTCCTTTAATTTCTTGCATTCGTTTCTTATTTTTTCGTTGTCTAGGAAATATGATTGATAGTTTTTTGTGAAATATATATATAGGAATGGAATCCAAAACAGGAGAAACTCATTCGAAGACGGAGTATGGGGAACGACGTGCCCAATACCACCAGGGAAGAATTTCACATACATTTTGCAAGTGAAGGATCAAATAGGGAGCTTCTACTATTTTCCTTCTACTGCATTTCACAAAGCTGCTGGTGGTTTTGGAGGATTCAGGATCCTCAGCAGGCCTGGAATTCCTGTTCCTTTCCCTGAACCTGCTGGCGATTTCACCGTCCTTATTGGTGATTGGTACAAGAGCAATCACACGGTACTATATTTTATCCTCGTTAATAACTTAAGCTTTGTTTACTGACAGTATAAATGAATTTTACACGCTCAATGTCATTTGATTAACGAAAACAACTAGATGCTTAAGTGTGGAAAATATTTAATCGTACGCCTATAATATGGAGTGGAATGGAATGTATAAACACCTTGAAATTTGTATTTGTTTTGATGATCTGTTCTGATACTTACCGGTTACTCTTTGAACTTCCATTTATGCAGTACTTGAAATCAATTCTTGACAGAAACCACAAGTTGCCTTTTGTTGATGGCATTCTTATCAATGGTCAAGGCCGTAATGGTGCTTCGTTCACGGTTGAGCAAGGTAAAACAATTGCAGGCATTTGAATTTAGGCAATTTTGAAGCCCAAGGCAATGAATTAATATTCTTGACAGATAGCTTTCTCTGATGATCTAACAATGAGTATCTCTCACAGGGAAAACTTATAGACTGAGGATATGCAATGTTGGATTGGAACATTCTCTCAACTTCCGAATCCAAGATCATAAAATGAAATTGGTGGAAGTAGAGGGTACACACACAATGCAAGAGATTTATTCCTCCCTTGATGTTCATGTTGGACAATGCTACTCTGTCCTCTTCACAGCTGACCAACCTCCTAAGGATTACTACATCGTTGCTTCAAACCGTTTCTCGTCTATTCTTATCGATACCACTGCTGTACTTCACTACAGCAACTCTAACCAGCAAGTCTCCGGCTTCCCCCCTGGTGGTCCGACCATCGAAATTGGTTGGTCGCTTTACCAGGCTCGTTCTATCAGGTATCATCACTTGCTTTCACCTATCGTTACTCATATTTGCTCTTTGTCAATAATTTCATTTTTTGGGTTGATCATATCATACACTTCTAGCGTGGTATTCATTTTCATTTTTTTTGTGTCTTAGGACCAACTTATCGGCTAGTGGACCAAGGCCAAACCCACAAGGATCATACCATTATGGTATGATCAACACAACTAGAACTATCAGACTTGCAAACTCTGCTGGACAAGTCAATGGAAAGCAGAGATATGCTGTCAACAGTGTGTCCTTTGTGCCAACCGATACTCCGCTCAAGCTTGTTGATTACTTCAAGATTGGAGGCTTTACTGTAGGAAACATACCTGATACCCCGCCCGGTGGAAGAATTCACCTCGATACATCTGTTTTGCAGACTGACTATAGGACATTCATTGAGATTGTATTCGAGAACAAGGAGGGGATCATGCAGAGTTGGCATCTTAATGGCTATGCTTTTTGGGTAGTAGGGTAAGCTGCTTATGAAGAGAAACAACACAAGATGTTTCTAATGTCATGACCTAAATGTTATGCACTTGTATTCTTTCTTAATGTTTTACTTATCTTAATATTCTTAATGCAGCATGGACGGAGGAAAATGGACTCCGGCTAGTAGGAACCAATACAATCTCCGCGATGCAGTTTCACGAAGCACAATTCAGGTAAGATAGAAGGAAAAACATATGATGTTACTTTGTTCCAACATTAATGAGAAAGAAAAGTAACATGAGTAAAATGTTGGAAAAATGCAGGTGTATCCCAAGTCATGGACTGCAATATTAATTGCCTTGGACAATGTGGGACTGTGGAACCTTAGGTCTGAGTTTTGGGCTCGACAGTATCTTGGACAGCAGTTATACATGAATGTATACACAGAATCAACCTCTTTGCGAGATGTATATCCCATTCCAATTAACGCTCTTCTATGTGGCAAAGTGGCTGGCCGGCATAAAAGACCGCTTTAAGCTAAGCTGCAAATCATGAAATCATTCTGCTGCTATACCTTTTCTTTCCATCAAGCTCAGGCAAAGTGAAAAAGAGAAGAATTTGACTTACATTTGATTCTTGTGTTATGTTATACACAGGCTCAGAGAGCAAAGTTAGGATAAAGTAATAGCTTATTACTGCCCCTATTAGTTTACCATAACTAGTTTGAATGACCTCAACTCAAGGTCCCATTCTTTCTTTGTTTCCACTAAACATTGTTGTTCTGTTCTATGTTCATTGTTTTAGTTGTCTTGAATAACAATAAACGAATTGCTGTTTGTTTTCATATCTAGGAGCAGAAATTCATGTTTTTTTATGTTTACTTCCTTTATGTTCATGACCAGAAGTTATGGTCGACTACCATTCACAAAATCGGAGTCAGAAAATTGAGGGTACGAGATAAAACATACTCCAGAGTTAAAGAAAGAGGGATCACAAATTATTTTTAGTATGTATTTCAAGGAAATTAGATCAATCTTTAATTTGGATTTACTCATTGAAGCTTAAGTATTTTAGAAGGCAGTTAAAGTAAGTCATCTCAAGGACTTTAGGTGAAGATATTATGATTCAAGAGAGCAAATTTATCCGTGTACTTGGAGAAAAGGACCAAATTTACGCTCCTTGTGAGTATCCTTTGGGCAAGGGGTATATTTATTTAAACTCCACTTAAATGTGGGTCCATAATCGGAGAGCCTTAAAGTTATCCAAACCTGTTCTGGATTGGCTTAGGTATACCTACTTTTTATTTTTTTTATTTTTTATTCTCACCTTTCAAAAGAATGACTCGAACACACTTGGAAGCGGAGGGTGCTCACCCATTCTCGTCAAATATACCTGGCTTATATTCAGTTTCTGACACAGCTCTAGCAACTCCTTCGTCTTATTCTTAATATTTAATACTGCATTGGATGTAACGTCAGAGCATTTAGCTTCTAGTTCTAGCATGAGAAAAGGTGGCGCCTCGCATCCCAAAGCCTTTGAATTGGCACAGAGAATGCCATTGACGTTGCTACTGGTGAGGAGAAAGCAATTGAGACGACTGTAGGTGCCATAGTATGGTCTACAATCAGAAACGTTATTTGGAGTGGGAGAAGCAATGTCGCTTGGAAATAGAGCAAGATTCACAGGAAACAAGTCCAACAGGAAATCCATCAAATCAGGCATATATGGAATTCAAAAAGCTACAGATAGAGCTCCGATCAAGGCAATTAACTACATATGAAAAACCATGACTCAGGGCAGTTGAGAGGCTTGAACAAGTAAACCCATGGTTGTTCGTATCATATTATTACTTCAAATAAAATATTTATTTTAACTGTCACATGGAATAATTGATTTGGTGTGATTGTATTATGTTTAAAACGTGGCAAAATATCTACTGTTGCTCCAAAACGCTGAGTATTGGCCCGTTAAGAACTCACATATCCAGAAGATGAAAGTAGCAGAAATGAGGATGTTGCGGTGGATGTGCGGACACACTAGGATAGATAAGATTAGGAATGATGATATTCGGGAGAAGGTGCATGTGGCTCCCATTGATGACAAGATGCGGGAAGCGAGGCTTAGATGGTTCAGACATGTTCAGAGGAGAAGCCTAGATGCTCCGGTACGGAGGTGTGAGCAGCTGGTTGTGGAGGGCACGAGAAGAGGTAAATGGCGTCCTAAGAAGTATTGGGGAGATGTGATCAGGCAGGATATGGCGAGACTCAAAATTTCCGTGACACTAGATAGGAAGATGTGGAAGTCGAGTATTAGGGTTGTAGGTTAGGAGGTAGTTGAGTCGTGCCTTACTTCGTACCATTGTGGGACTAGCCATGCAGGGTTTTTGTCTAAGATAGCTAGTGACAATGTCGTGGCTTACTATTTCGCTTTTTAGTGCATGTCCTATTTACTAGCTATCGCTTTTTCTTTGCATCTTTCTTCTAGATTTCATGGTATTCCTATTGTTCTTATGATTGTTGTGGTGATACTAATATTTACTAATATTGTCTCCCTTTGCTTTGCATCCTTCTTCTGGATTTCATGGTGTTTCTATTTATCCTATGATTGTTGTTGTGATACTAATATTGTCTCCTTTTTGTCCTTTTGTCTTTTTTTTTGAGCCGAGGGTCTTTCGGAAACAGCCTATCTACTCATTCGGGGTAGGGGTAAGGCCTGCGTATACACTACCCTCCCCAGACCCCATTAGTGGGATTTTACTGGGTTGTTGTTGTTGTTGTTGTTGCTCCAAAACGCACACGCAAGTATACGTGGCCGTACAAGTAATAAGATGATAAGTCGAGTGTCGAACTCACATAGACTTGTATTAACTACCCACTAAATTCACCAAGATTGCTATTCAGTCGAGCCAATCAGAGTTCAAAAGTGTGATTATACTAAACAATAATTCTAACTAGTAACAAATTATCAAGCAGCAAAATGATTGTTGTGTATTCAGTATAAATAAATATTCCAGGATTGTGATCGATTTTCCAATCCTATTGTGTTCTAGTTAACTCTCTCTTTCATATAATTCACTCATGGTTGCTAATTAATCGAATAATTGCTCTCGTAACCTTCTCCCGAAGTACTACTCGCCTATTCAAAATAGATTAATGTCTATATTCCTATGAAATCAATCTATTAAGAACACATTAAGATTACGATATTTAATTAAGCACGGTGACAACAAATTCGCCTCTCCCTCCCTCCCTCCCCCCCCCCCCAAGAGTTAAGATTGTGCTCTCTTCAATTCTCTCTAATCTAAACATGGCTTTTTCAAGTATAGCATAGATAGTAACTAGAACCTAACTGCTGATCAGACAATTAAATAATTAATCACAGAATTGAAGAAATAACCATATATTGGTGAATTATAATTAAGGTTAAGTCAACGTTAAACAACAATATTCATGGCTAAATCACAACCCCAGAACTCTGGGTTTTAACCACTCATGATAGTATCAAACAATTTCATAAGTGTTGGATAATAAAAATACTAAGAAAAGATGAAAAAAAACTAAGATATCCTCGCTCCCCGATGTTTCTTGTGTGTATTTTCCCTTCAAAATGGCGTCTCCCCTCCAAAAATAAGCTTAGTCTTGCTTTTATATGCGTTGGGTAAGTCTAGGACCGAAATAACTTTGTCCCGGGTAAAGTGAGAGAAATTTCCGTCACCAGCGACCATGGCAGCGTGGGGCGCTGGCAATTTAAACATTCTGTCCACAACGCCACAGGTGGCCTGGGGCGCTGCATATGGCGTTGGAATTCCACATTTCCCATTTTCCCTCCGTTTTGGCTTTAATCTGGTACCTTTCGCCCCCAATTACTTCTGGATGATTTCTACACATAAAAATACCATAAATTAATATAAATCAATACATTTTACATCCGAAATCCATAAAACACGAGTAAAACATGAGGCGATATACATATAAATATATATACTTTAAGCTAAATATCAACACCCAACACTTAGACTCTTGCTCGTCCTCAAGCAATGGGACTATCAACTATTCACTAACTACGTACAAATCTCAACTATAGAGGATCACTTCAATTTTTTTAACCATACACTCTACCCTTGACTATGATCGATATCGGCAATCAAGCATGAACATACAAAATTCATATTCTTCCCATTTTAAACATGCCCAAATATATCCATTTCAATTCAATCAATTCAAACAACCTATCCGTAACCACTCTACCTCAAAAGCCGACTTGTTACCCTTAAGCACCCTCAACTCATGCATTCACCCAACAAGAGACGTTTACAACATTACCAATCTTTCATGAGATCATGTGCCCTCACCAAAAAACAAAAGAGTGAACATAGAATAGTCCACACATTCAAGTATGCTTTTGAATATAAATTAAGGACATCACACAATTGAACAAAATTCGCTCACTCTTACAAAGAATTCATGTGTATCCCGTGGTCGTACTATAAGCTTGCCCGTAGTGTACATCTCTACTAATCTAAGCTAGCCAAATCTAGGATCAATTAGGACTTTAATGTTGTAATGTTTGCTAAGGGATGGGTAGGATACATTTAGGAATAGTGACTAAACCTCCCAAGCACTTTAATACACTACACTCACAAATCGAGCACATATTCTTCTCAACCAATTCACTCGCCACAAACCATATACAACACAACCCTTATTTTCATTAAGCACTTCTATACTCCCACTAGCATATATTAGTAAGATTAGGAGGTGTGTATTTTTTTTACATTATTTGACTATCATTCTTTCTTCTTTTTGTTTTTGCAATTTTTCTTTTTCTCTTTCCTTTTTTCTACACACACTCCATACATTAAAGTTCATCAGCTAGTGACCTTTTTTCAACTTTAGTGCACCAAAGGGCCCTTCCATGGTTCTACTCGAAAGATACTCCCAAATATCTCACCTTACTTCTTTTAGCGACTAAGTGCCTTAGGAGGTACAGGTTCAAAAATCTCAAATTAAGAACAAAATAGGGGTACGACTTGTAATGTGGGTGCCAAAGAAAAGGTCTTTATGCTCAAAGGGGCTAGCAACGGAAAATTTTATCTTCAAGTGACAAGCATATCTATGTTCAAGCAAGAAACGCCTACGTCATCTCCTAGATTAGCACAACTTAACAAATTCGCTTCGATTAACACACGGGGCAAGTTCTAGACTACACAGGATAGCATAGAGAATCACACATACATTGCACATGACTCAATCAAGACAGTTCTGTTCAACTCTCAAGTCAAGCAAGCACATATAATTGAGAAATTTAAGCAATGATACACTATGTGGCATACAAGTCGAACAACTCAGAAAAGGCGTCATAAAATAGGCTATTTACTTTACTTAGGCATCACAATTCAAACCAAATGCACGAAAAGATAGATTGCATGTCATAGTCTAATATGCCAGCACCAAACATGTCACTAGGTATCTCAGAGCAACTCAGTTTCTTCCTAACCTACTCCTAAAAAAAATAAAGTACCCGGTTCGAGCTACACCCTTGAAAAAGAATCAGCGCCCAAAAAAAAACCAAGGGATACTACCTAACTATCCTTAAAAAAAATCTTTTTGGTATTTTTAATCGGACTTTGTCCCTCAAGAAAATTGTCCAACAGATCCATCGTTGGGAAAAGTCCGAGCTTTTTCTATTTTTTTTTTCTAAAACAAACTAGACTAAATAAAAACTAATAAAAGAAGCAAATTGATACAATTTATACAAAGTACATCACAAGTAGTAGTTCTCCCACCCCACACTTAGCATATGCATGGTCCCCGATGCATGTAAAAATGTAAAGCAAAGTAGGGTGAAAAGAAAACTCCCTGTCAGTCGGAGTCCTCCTCCTCAGCATGCCCGCCATCCGTAGCTTCGGGAGCATCATCATCAAGTCCCAGGGGAACCAAAGCCATCGGCCCCGTGACATCATCACCACTCTCATCCTCCGTGTCGGAGTCTTTGCAAGTGTTTGCGTCCTCCAATGAGTGAACGGGGCTGCCAGGTGCAATTCCTAACATCTCTTTACAGTAACTAGACAAATCATTGCGTAAATGCATACGCTCCTCGTCTGATACACCCATCCTGCTCATGATTACATTCAAGGAGTTATAAAGATACCTGTTGAAGTTCTCCTCTCTTTTGTTCCGTGCTACCTGAGTGATCTTAGACGTAGTCTCCAACAAGGATGTGATTCCCAATAGCCCTTTAGGAGCCTCCACCACCTCATCATACCCAGGTTATTCCGGTACCTCCCGGGAGAGCATATATTACGTGAGCATGTTGCCAAAGAAAAACTTCTTAATCTGCCACCCAAATTGTGTATGGGCCATCTCCCCCAGCATGATCCCACTCACATTAATGGGTCTCTCAGTGATCAAAAAGAATATTACACACACTCGAGCTCAAGTACATTAACTATTGTGTTTAACTAGCATGAGTCGGGCTTGCACGAAATTCTGCCACACTTTGGCAGTTTTGTTGAAATCAGATCGAACCATCTGAAGATGGATATCGCCTTGCTTTCTGGTCCACTTGGCATTTGAATTGACGCCACAAAGAGTGTGATGTATCTCCGTGTAGCTTGGGCATTTAAATGATTTCTTTAGCCTCCTCGGGTTAGAGTTCTCAACCCCCAAAAATTCACATAAGGCCCGCCTATTCAGTGGCACGTCTATTCCATGGACATGTGACCATAACAAGTACGCATTCCAGTTGGCGTACAGTTCCTGCACCATGCTCAAATTTGCATGGCCCGGGCATTCTATGAGTTTGTCCATGTGTAATTCTCGCAACCGGCCAAACACGTCCGGGAAGTTCTTTTCTAAAGCTTTCACATTAATCCCCATCTCGGAGACGTACCGCCCATATGGAACGAAGTACCTTGCCATGCAATAGCAGCATCATTGACTAGTTTCAAACGAGACCTCGGTTGGAATGGTGCATGTTGTGATCCCTCGGCAACTTATTTCCCCTTAGCTTGCCTTGAGGATATTTCTCCTTGCTTGCGCTTTTTGGGTGCGGGGGCAGTGGTAGAGGAATTTCCTATTCCCCTGCCTTTGTTTGCATTATCACGAGCCATAGCACCCTAGAACACAAATAAACATGAATGTGAGAACGAATCAAGAAATCCACCTAAGGATATCGTGCGAGTCAAAAATGACCCCACACTTAAAACCGAAGGCTCAATGTATTATACTCACAATCGCGTGGTTTAAAACGCATAAGTGTTGCACCACAAGGCAATGGGTACTCAAGACTTACCCATGTCACACAATAGCTAAAAGGCACTAACTATGCCACACAAACAAGTGATTGATCATGGCGAAGTGAATTAACCTCAATGTAAGCAAGTGGCATATGGTACTTCATTTTTACAGCTACTATACTAAATTAGCTAATCCTACAAAGTGCTACAATATACATACATAATATAGGATACATGGTATGGGCTACATGTGTGCATTAAAACCAAGCTCCCAAGTATGTAAAATCATCCCCACACACCCCCACACACCCCACACTTAGCCCGATATCATATACACCTACACTCGATTGCTCAGACTTCACCGGTGCACAAAATATTCATTCAAGCATTTTAGCAAACACCTTGTGGGCATGAAGTGTGTGCACTTTAGTTGAACAATGGTGGAACATGGTGGCCCTCCCAAATTTCAATTAAGTAGAGGGAATTCTAGTTTACTACTTCGTATACAATACAACCACAACTAATTTCGGACCACCCACCATAGAACAAGTCTTAAGAAGCAACTTAGGTGCAAAATTTGGGGATTAGGGTATTTGGGAGGTGGGATGTTTATTATCATCTACCTATTAAAAGAAAAATAATAATAAGAAGAAGAAAACATACCTGTAGAATTTAGAATGAGAGTAAAAGAGAAGCTGGAGAAATTTTAGAGAGAGGAGGGAGAAGGGTTGCGGGCAGAGAAGTTGAGCGTGAGAGAGAGTGAGCTGGTGAGAAACGGGTGTTTGGGAGGGGGGTGTTATGTTTTAATTTGAGTTATGGATAGGTATGGGTTATAAGGTGGGTTATAATGTTAGTATAGATGGGTATATGGGTTGGGTTAATGGGTATGGGTATTAATCTAATAAATAAAACAAAACAAAAAAACGAAAAAATAAAAGACTTACTTGCACCCCCAGCCCAGCGCCCCACGCTAGGCCTGGCGCTGAGGGGTTTGGACATTCTGTAAAGGGCACCCTAGGCAGCGTGGGGTGTTGATTCGCGATTTTTTTTGAAGTAATATCCCGATCCCCCGAGCCCTTTATATATCCAATTTACATGCCCCACATCATTCTACCTATAAATTCTATGTCTACAAAAACAATGCAAAGTCTAGTCTATTCTAACTAAATAATTTTAAAAAAACTAAGCTATGAAAGCAATAAAAATTGGGTTGCCTCCCAACAAGTACCTGATTTAACGTCGCAGCACGACGCATGATCTCGCTTACTCATCAGCGAGTACTACTTTGGTCTTCTCACGATCAATTATTCCTCCCCAACAGTGCTTGACTCTATGTCCATTCACTAAAAAATTTCTTTCACCATTTAAAGCATGTAACTCAATTGCACCATAAGGAGTGACACTCACCACCTCAAATGGGCCTGACCATTTCGATTTTAACTTCCTAGGAAACAACGCCTAGAATTGAACAATAATACCTATTGGCCTGGTTCGAAGTGACGTGGTTTTATACGCTTGTCATGCCATCTTTTCATTTTCTCTTTGTAAAGCTTAGCATTTTCGTAAGAGTGCAGCCTAAACTCATCGAACTCATTCAACTGCAAGAGTCTCTTCTCGCTCGCGGCTTCAAGGTCCATATTCAACTTTTTAATGGCCCAGTACGCCTTGTGTTCAAGTTTAACAAGCAAGTGACATACGTTCTCATAGACAAGCTTATATGGAGATGCCCCAATTGGTGTTTTGTATGCAGTTCTATATGCCCATAAGGCATCATGTAAATTTGCAGCCCAATCCTTCCTATTCACACTCACCATTTGCCCACAAGGTATTCACCCGAATTGTAATACCTTTGCAGCTATTCTATCACCTCCATGATGGTCCCCATAAGGTGATGCATGGCAATCATACAACACTAATTCCACCTCCTTTTCGGGAATGCATCTCCTCATCAACTGATCAACACACTGCTTGTACAAGTATGGCTCATCCAGTAGTAGAAGTTCACATCATGTAGAAACCTCTTTCTAGCATCAGATTCAATTTTAGGAGAAAGTACCCCACTTACAAGATAATTCACATAGTCCGCATACCATGGGGGAGGGTCTTGGGTGGTAGTAAAAAGTTGCTCATAAGGAAATGCCTCTTTAATTTGTCCACCCTCCTCCACATGGTCATGATTTTTCAGCCTTGATGGATGGTTAGCTACTTGGTTCTCTGTGCCCTTTCTATCTCATATTTCTACATCAAATTCCCGCAACAACAAAACCAGCGCATCAGTCTAGCCTTGGATTCTTTTTTTTTTTTTTGTAAATAAATACATGATTACTGCATGATCAGTATGGGCTATGACTTTTGTTCCCACCAAGTATGCCTGAAATTTCTCAAAGGCCCACATAACGACCAACAACTCCTTTTAAGTGGTGGTGTAATTCAGCTGTGCATCATCAAGAGTCTTACTCGCATAGTAGATAGAATAAAACATCTTGTCCTTCCTTTGGCCTAGCACTGCCTCAATATCATGAGCACTTGCATCACACATAAGCTTAAATGGTAAGGACCAATCCAGTGCTGCAATAATGGGGGCAGCCACCTACTGCTTTTTGAGCTCTTCAAATTCCTTCAGGCAGGCGTCATCAAAATTGAAAGTTACATCCTTTTCAAGCAACCTGCACAAGGGAGTAGAAATTTTTGAAAAATCCTTAATAAAGCGTCTATAGAATCCTGCGTGTCCCAAGAAACTCCGGACACCCTTCACAGAAATGGGTGGAGGTAATTTTTCAACCGCCTCCACCTTCGCCTTATCAATTTCAATGCCGCTCCTTGACACTCTGTGGCCCAACATGATGCCTTCTTGAACCATAAAATGGAACTTTTCCCAATTCAATACTAGATTTATTTCTTCACAACAGGCCAACACCTTGCTCAAATTATTCAAACAGTCATCATAAGAAGACCCAAATATTGAAAAATCATCCATAAAGACTTCCACAAAATTTTCCACCATATCGGTAAAAATAGCCATCATGCATCTCTGGAAAGTGGCTGGTGCATTACAAAAACCAAACGACATTCACTTGAAGGTGAAAGTACCATAAGGACAAGTAAAAGTGGTCTTCCTCTGATCCTCTAGGCATATGACAATCTGGTTGTACCCCGAATAACCATCAAGGAAGCAATAGTATTCATTCCCCGCCAATATGTCCAACATTTGGTCAATGAATGGAAGTGGGAAGTGGTCCTTGTGGGTTGCTTTGTTGAGCCTTCTGTAATCAATGCAAACTCTCCACATCGTCACAGTGCGAGTAGGAATTAGCTCATTTTTCTCATTCTCTACCAGAGTCATCCCCCCGTTTTTAGGCACACATTGCACTGGGCTTACCCAGTTGCTGTCAGAGATAGGAAAGATGATACCTGCATCGAGCCACTTAATTCTTCCTTCTTCACGACCTCTTTCATAATGGGATTTAATCTCCTTTGCTGCTCAACACTGGGGCGGTGTCCATCTTCCAGAAAGATTTTATGCATGCAAAACGATGGACTGATTCCCTTGATGTCAACAATTGTCCACCCTATAGCTTTTTTTGCTCGCGAAGTATTCTAAGCAATTTTTCTACTTGTACATTAGTCAAGATGAATGAGATAATCACTGGCAATGTCTCAGAGTTTCCCAAATAAGCATAGCGCAAATGCGCTGGAAGGGGCTTAAGTTCTAGCTTTGGAGCTTCTTCAATAGATGGCTTAGGAGGGGTCAGAGTGATAGGCTTGTCCAACTCCTCAAATCTCTCAAACCCATGTACATAACTACAAGATATGTCAAGTACTTTCTCAATTTCTCCCATTATCTCATCTTCACTTTCTTCTTCATCCCCAATTAACGCTCGTTCAAGATGATCTATGGGCTCATATAAGGAACCAATGACGTAGCAACGATTTCCACCACAGAAATCATGGATAGCTCTTCATAGTGGGCTGGCAATCTGAGTGCTTTATACACATTGAATATCTCCACTCGATCACCTACTATCATCGTCATCTTTCCTTCGCATACATCAACAATATCTCAGCCCGTGGCTAAGAATGGACGCCCCAAAATAAATGGGATTTCTTGATCAGGCTCGTAGTCCAAGATAATAAAATCAGTAGGAAATATAAAAGAACCCACTTAAACTAATACATCTTCAATCACTCTATCAAGTTGAGCAAGGGAGCGATCAACCAACTCTAAGATTACCGTTGTTGGGCGCGGCTCACCCAACCCCAATTATCTGAACACAGATAGCGACATCAAATTGATGCTCGCTTCAAGATCACACAAAGATCGCTTGACTACATGCTTACCAATCGATATTTGGATAGTGAAACTACTCGTATCCTTCAATTTCTGAGGTAGCTTGCTTTGAATTCTTGAGCTACATTCCTTAGTGAGTGACACAATCTCAAACTCGGTCAACCTCCTTTTATTTGCCACTATGTCCTTAATGTATTTAGCATATTTGGGCACTTCTTGCAGGATATCTACCAGTGGAATATTGATTTTCACATGCTTCAAAATATCAAGAAACTTTGTATATGCGGCATTATCCTTCAATTTCTGCAATCTTTGAGGGAATGGGGGTGGTGGCCTCGCAACTAATGGTGGGGGTTTCTTAGCCACCACATCTTCAGCTGGCTTTTCTGAATCCTTTAATTTTCCCGATTATGCTTCTGTGGTGGCCGACTTCTCATTAAAGGTCACCTGTTTTTTCTCTTTTGACTGGACTTCCTCTAACTGTCTCTCATTCCTCAATTACATAACATTAATAGATGCCTTAGTATTAGCCTCAGTGTTGCTTGGAAGAGCTCCAACTGGTCGAGTATTTTGGGCACTGGCAAGTTGCCCCATTTGTTGCTCCAATTTTCTCATCGCTGTTGCTTGGGCTTGCTGGTCAGCCATCAATTTCTCAATCATCTCTGCTACTTGGGCCTGCTGGTCAGCAATTAATTTCCTCATTATCTCCTCAAGGTGACTCGTCAAGTTTGCATGTTGTTCAACGTGAGGTGGTCTATATTGTTGTTGAGGTGCTTGTGGCCTGTACTGATTTTGAGCACCTTGGTATCCACCCCAAGAGAAGTTTGGGTGATTCCCCTAGTTAGGATTGTAAGTGTTCCCATACTGGTTTGTCTGGCCCCTATTTGCATTACCCACAAAACAGACAAACTCTGGATTAACTGGGCATAAGTCGTTCGTGTGACCCTCTCCACATACTTCACAAAACAATTGAACCTGTTGCACTGGCTAGGTTTGTTGCTTGTTAATAACCAAGGTCATCTGATTGATTTGGTTGGTAAATGTGGAAATCTGCGCTGAAAATGCAGAGACGACATCTAACTCGAGAACCCCTGCAAATTTTTGCACTGTGTGTCTGCCCATCTCTCCTTGCCAATCAGGATTGCTTTTGGAGAATTTGTTCAATAACACATATATCTCATCAAAGCTTTTCTCTAACACTTGACCTGCAGCTACAGCATCTACCACACTCTTTGTCTCAGAATGAAGTTGTCACGACTCGAAATTTCTCATCAACGGGACCGTGATGACGCCTAACACTTCACTTGCTTGGCAAGCCAACGTTAGAGAATCATTAAACCAATTCCTTATTTCCATTCGGTAATTAATAATAATTAACTAAGATGAAATATAATAAGTGCGGAATATCATAAAACTGTAATAACTACTACCACCCGGATCTGGAGTCACAATTCACGAGCATTCTAGAATTTACTACAAGTAATAGCCTGAAAGAAATACAACTGTCTGAATGAAAGAAAACAGTAGGACATAAAAGATAGACGGGGACTTCAAGGTCTGTGAATGCCGATAGATCTACCTTGAGTCTCCGGACAGCGGACCAGTAGCAAATTTCGATCAGCCAGAGCTGGTATCAAAATCTGCACAGAAAGTGCGGAGTGCAGCATCAGTACAACCGACCCTATGTACTGGTAAGTGTCGAACCTAACCTCGGCGAAGTAGTGGCGAGGCTAGGACAAGACACCCATATATAACCTGAACAATAGAATCCTGCTAGTGGCAACAACCGTAAATAAAGAAATAACATAGAAATAATGGGAAGGAAACATACAGTAGGGGAATACAACATAAAGAGTGAGAATAATGAAAATACAGAATTAAATCGAAAATCCTTAAACGAATTGAGCAATTAAAACAGCAAGGAAAACTGCACGGCATCACCCTTCCTGCTTTTACTCTCAACCTCAACAAATAAATAAATAAAACGGCACGGCATCACCCTTCATGCATTAAACCTCTCATAATATACACGGCATCACCCTTCGTGCTTTAAACCTCTCATAATATACACGGCATCACCCTTTGTACTTTACGCTCTTCCTCACAATATAAATAATACATGCACGGCATCACCCTTTGTGCTTTACACTCCGCCTCACCAATTACAGAATCAATAACAACGGATAGATAAGAGTATCACAAAGAAACTAGTATTTTACCCATAATCAATAGCACAGTGTAATATCTGCCTTGAATCAATATTCGAAAGTTATCAAATCTCAGTGAAACCAGATATGAGTCACCCAACATTTCAAATGACCCGCTAAGCATGGATAGTAGAATTTAAGGCTACAAAATAGAGAAGAATAGAATTTCACTCGCATGCTATGACTCGACAACGACGCATAGATGCTCGTCATCTCACCTATACATCGTATTTAACAACCAAACACGTAGCAAATGAACACATAATACCTATTCCCTCAAGCCAAAGTTAGACACGACACTTACCTCAATTTCGCAAGCCACTCACTGCTCAAGTACCGCTTTCCCTTTAGAATTCACCTCCAACCCACTCGTATCTAATCATAATTAGTTTAATATCATCAACTATCGCTAAAGGAATCAACTTTAATGAATAATTATAGATTTACCAAATTTTCCACCAAAAAGTCGAAAATCAACCCCGGGGCCGCTTGGTCAAAACTCGAGGTTCGGACCAAAGTTCATTTACCCATTCACTCCCGAGCCCGAATATGTAATTGGTTTTGGAATCCGACCTCAAATCGAGGTCTAAATCCCCAAATTCCCGAAATTCCTAGTTTCTACCCTAACTCCTAATTGTACCATGAAAACTCTAGATTTTAGGTTGAATTCTTGTAAAATGAAGTAAATGATTGAAAGAAACGAGTTAAGGCACACTTACCTATGATTTGGGGAAGAAAATATCTTTGAAAAATCGCCCTAGGTCTCCTATTCTTTTGAAACGAGAAGAAAAATGGATGGAGTCCGAATTAAATGAACTCACTACCCATCGACTTTCGCACCTGCGGTGCTTTGGTCGCACCTGCGCATCCGCACGTGCGTACAGGACATGCGCTTCTGCGGAAAAGGACTGGGCCAACTAGAGCCGCACCTGCGGACAGGGTTCCGCTTCTGCGGTCCCGCTCCTGCGGAGAGAAGTCCACATCTGCGGAAAAATGAAGTCCAGGCCTGGGTCGTACCTGCGGGGCTATCGCTCACACATGCCAGCTCGCATCTGCGACCAAAGGCTCGCAGGTGCGAGCACACCAGATTTGGTACACCAGCTGCCTTGTTGAGGTTTGAACTCAACTCGCGCATCGCCCGAATGGCACCCGAGCCCTCGGGGCTCCAAACCAAGCATGCACCCAAGTCTAAAAATATCATACGGACTTGCTCGCGTGATCAAATCGCCAAAATAGCACCTAGAACTACGAATTTAGCACCAAATCAAATGAAATTCGCAAGAACACTTTAAAATTTCTATTTTCTCAACTGGACGTCCGTATCACGTCAAATCAACTCTGTTTCTCACCAAATTTCACAGATAAGTCTTAAATATCATAATGAACATGTACCGGGCTCCGGAACCATAATACGGACCCGATACTAACAATGCCAAATATCAATCAATTCTTAAAAACAAATAATTTCCAAACTTTTAATTTTTATAAAAAATTCATAACTCAAGCTAGGGACCTCCGAATTCGATTTCGGGCATACGCTCAGGTCCCATAATTTGATACGGACCTACCGGGACCATCAAAGCACGGATCCGGACCCATTTACCAAAAATATTGATCGAAGTCAAGTAAAATAAACTTTTAAGGCAAAAATTCTTATTTTCATTAGTTTTCAACATAAAAGCTTTCCAAAAACCTGCCCGGACTGCACACGCAAATCGAGGAGGGTAAAAAAATGAGATTTTTAAGGTTTAAGAGCACAGATTTGAGTTCTAAAACATAAGATGACCTTTTGGGTCATCACATTCTCCACCTCTAAAACAACCGTTTGTCCTCGAACGGAGATAGAAAAGTACCTAGGCTGGTGAAAAGGTAGGGATATCTACTCCGCATATCGGACTCAGACTCCCAAGTAGCTGCCTCAATAGGCTGACCTCTCCACTACACTCGAACTGAAGGGTAACTCTTTGATCTCAACTGGCAAACTTGCCGGGCTAGAATTGCCGCCGACTCCTCTTCGTAAGTCAAATCCTTGTCCAACTTGACAGAGCTGAAATCTAACACATAGGACGGATCACCGTGATACTTTCGAAGCATGGACACATGGAATACTGGATGAACAGCTACGAAACTAGGTGGCAACGCAAGCCTGTAAGCCACCTCTCCCACTCTCTCCAGAATCTCAAAAGGTCTGATATACCTAGGGCTCAACTTGCCCTTCTTTCCGAACCTCATTACACCCTTCATGGGTAATACCCAAAGTAACACTCTCTCTCCGACCATGAATGTAACATCACGAACTCTACGATCGGCATAACTCTTCTTCCTGGACTGAGCTGTGAGAAGTCGATCCTGAATCATCTTGACCTTATCTAAGGCATCCTGTACTAAGTCTATGCCCAACAACCGAGCCTCTCCTGGCTCGAACCACCCAACTGGCGACCGACATCGCCTACCATATAATCCCTCATAGGGAGCCATCTGAATGCTCGACTAGTAGCTGTTGTTGTAGGCGAACTCTGCAAGGGGAAAGAACTGATCCCATGATCCTCCAAAGTCTATAACACAAGCGCGGAGCATATCCTCTAAGCTCTGAATAGTACGCTCGGACTGCCCGTCCGTCTGAGGATGAAATGATGTGCTCAACTCAACCCGCATACCCAACTCACTCTGAACTGCCCTCCAAAAGTGCGAGGTAAACTGCGTACCCCGATCAGAAATGATAGACAAGGGCACACCGTAAAGACAAACGATCTCACGAATATAAATCTCTGCTAACCGCTCCGAGGAATAGGTAACTGCCATAAGAATGAAGTGCGCTGACTTAGTCAGCCTGTCCACAATAACCCAAACCGCATCAAACTTCCTCTGAGTCTGTGGGAGTCCAACAACAAAATTCATAGTGATACGCTCCCACTTCCACTCAGGAATATCTAACCTCTGAAGTAAACCACCAGGTATCTGATGCTCACACTTTACCTGCTGGCAATTTAGGCACCGAGCTACATAGACAACTATGTCCTTCTTCATTCGCCTCCACCAATAATGCTGCCTCAAGTCCTGATACATCTTGGCGGTGCCCGGATGAATAAAATACCGGGAACTGTGGGACTCCTCAAGGATCAACTCACGAAGTCCATCCACATTAGGCACACAAATACGACCATGCATACTCAAAACTCCGTCATCTCCAATAGTAACATGCTTGGCACCACCGTGCGCACTGTGTCTCTAAGGACAAGTAAATGAGGATCGTCATCCTGCTGATATTTGATGTGCTCAAACAAAGAAGACCGAGCAACTGTACAAGCTAGGACATGGCTGGGCTCAGAAACATCCAACCTTACGAACTGGTTAGCCAAGGGATGAACATCCAATGCAAGCGGTCTCTCACCAACTAGAATATATGCAAGGCTACCCATACTGACTGACTTTCTACTTAAAGCATCGGCCACTATATTGGCCTTCCCGGGATGATACAATATGGTGATATCATAGTCTTTCAATAGCTCCAGCCACCTCCTCTGCCTCAAATTGAGTTCCTTTTGCTTGAACAAATACTGCAAGCTCCGATGATCAGTGAATACCTCACATGGCACGCCATAAAGATAGTGCCTCCAAATCTTCAGTGCGTGAACAATGGCTGCCAGCTCTAGATCATGAACAGGGTAATTCTTCTCGTGAACCTTCAGCTTCCGGGAAGCATATACAATAACCTTGCCACCCTGCATCAATACCGCACCCAGACCAATACGATATGTGTTACAATATACTGTATAAGATCCTGAACCTGTGGGTAACACCAATACCGGTGCCGTGGTCAAAGCAATCTTGAGATTCTGAAAGCTCGCTTCACACTCGTCTGACCACCTGAATGGGGCGCCCTTCTGGGTCAATCTGGTTAACGGGGCTGCTATGGATGAAAACCCCTTCACAAATCGACGGTAATAGCCTGCCAAACCCAAGAAACTATGGATCTCTGTAGCTGATGTGGGTCTAGGGTAGTTTTAGACTGCCTCAATCTTCTTAGGATCCACCTGAATACCCTCTGTTGATACAATGTGACCCAAGAAAGCAACTGAACTCAACCAAAACTCACATTTTGAGAACTTAGCATATAACTGGTTGTTTTTCAAAGTCTGAAGAACAATCCGAAGGTGCTGCTCATGCTCCTCTCTACTGTGGGAGTAGATCAAGATATCATCAATAAACACAACCACAAAGGAATCCAAGTGGGGTTTAAACACCCGATTCATCAAATCCATGAATGCTGCTGGGGAATTTGTCAGCCCAAATGACATCACTAGAAACTCATAATGCCCATACCGAGTCCGAAAAGATGTCTTAGGAACATCGGATGCCCTAATCCTCAACTGATGGTAGCCGGATCTCAAATCAATCTTTGAAAACACCTTGGCACCCTGAAGCTGATCAAATAAATCATCAATCCTCGGCAATGGATATTTGTTCTTGATGGTGACTTTGTTCAACTACCGATAATCTATACACATCCTCATCGATCCATCTTTCTTCTTCACAAACAACACAGGTGCACCCCAGGGTGAGACATTAGGTCTAATGAAGCCCTTATCAAGCAAATCTTACAACTGCTCCTTCAACTCTTTCAACTCTAGCGGGGCCATATGATATGGCAGAATGGAAATAGGCTGAGTGCCCGGAGCCAAATCAATGCAGAAATCAATATCCCTGTCGGGTGGCATCCCCGACAGGTCTGCAGGAAACACCTCTGGAAACTCAAGAACAACCGGCACCTAATCTATGAAAGGAACCTCCGCACTAGAATCGCTGATATAAGCCAAATAAGCTAGACACCCCTTCTCGACCATATGCCGAGCCTTCACATAATAGATAACCCTGCTGGCAGAATGGCCAAGATTCTCTCTCCACTCTAATCGAGCAACCCCTGCAAGGCTAAGGTCACCATCTTGGCGTGACAATCTAATATAGCATGATAAGGTGACAACCAATCCATACCCAGTATGACATCAAAATTAACCATGTCAAGAAGTAGAAGATCTACACGAGTTTTAAGACTACCAATGATGACCACACACGAACGATAAACACGATCTACCACAATAGCATCTCCCACTGGTGTGTACACATACACAAGAGCACTCAAAGAATCACGGGTCACAACCAAATAGGAAGAAAAATAGGATGACACATAGGAGTAAGTAGATCCCGGATCAAATAGAACTGAAGCATCTCTACTGCAAACTGAAACAATACCTGTGATAACAGCGTTAGATGACTCAGCCTCAGGCCTGGCTGGGAAAGCATAACACCGGGGCTGAGGCCCACCACCCAGAACTACGTCCCTGGGACGGCCTCTAACTGGCTGTTCTCCACCTCTAACGACCTGACCTCCACCTCTAACAGTCTGGCCTCTACCTCTGGCTGTCTGACCCCTGCCTCTGGCTGGCTGAGCAGGTGGTGCAGCAACTGGTGCCGGGACCATGGCACAGGAACTCTGATGCTGTGAGTTGCCCGTTGCTCAAGGGAAAAATCTAGCAATGTGCCTCGGATCACCACAAGTATAACATAACCTCGGCTGTTGTGACTGCTAACCTTGAAACTGACCCTGTCGACCTGAATAACCACCCTGATAACTCTGGAGTGGAGGTGTACTAATAAGAGCCGGTGGTGCACTGTAGGCTAGCTGGTCGAAATAATGTATCTGAGGGCCACGACCACCTGAGGCACCGTGGGATGCCTGGAGCGCTGAATGAAATGGCCTGGGAGGATGGCCTCTACCAAAAGTACTCCTGCCTCTAGGTGAGGCATCGCTGAACTCACCTCGTCACAACTGAACTCACCGGTGTGACGAGGTCTCTTGTCAGACCCCTGACCTCCCTGAGTAAGAACCATTTCGACTCGTCTGGCGACATTAGCAGCCACCTGAAAAGAAATCTCACTCCTAGTCTCCTTAGCCATCTGCAATCTGATAGGCTGAGCAAGTCCATCAATAAACCTCTTCACCCTCTCTCTCGGTGGGAAGCAGAAGAATAGCATGACGGGCCAAATCCACAAGATGAGTCTCATACTGAGTAACAGTCATACTGCCCTGCTGGAGACGCTCAAATTGACGGTGACGTTCCTCTCTCAATGTGATAGGCAGAAACTTCTCTATGAAGAGCTGAGAGAATTGGTCCCAAGTAAGAGCAGGCGACCCAGCTGGTCTGGTCAACAAGTAATCTCTCCATCATTTCTTGGCGGAACCAGTCATCTGAAATGTAGCCAAATCGACCCCATTGGTCTCCACTATACCCATGTTCCGTAAAACCTCGTGACAGCTGTCAAGATACTCCTGGGGATACTCTAAAGGAGCACCACTGAAGTGAACAGGAAAGAGCTTGATAAACCTGTCCAATCTCCTTAAAGCCTCAGAAGACATAGCTGGCCCATCTTTGACCTATGCCGTAATAACCGGCTGAACTAATCCGACTGGCCGAGCTGCTGAAGCCTGATACTGGGGAGCTATTTGCTCCGAAGTGGGAGTGGTAGGAGTCTGGGCTCCTCCTCCAGCCTGAGAGATTGCTGGTGCCATGGGAAATGCGCCAGTCTGGGCCACACTCTCCATAAAGCCCACCAAACGGACCAAAGCGTCCTGAAGTACTGGGGTGGCAATGAATCCCTCCGGAACCTGAGCTGGTCCGGCAGGAACAGTCTGGACTGGAACCTTTTCATCAAGCTCTATCTCAGGCTCCACTGCTGGGGCTGCTGCTCGGGCCCTAGGCTGAGCCCTGCCCCTGCCTCGGCCTCGGCCTCAACCTCTACCCTGCATAAGAGCTGTCACTGGAGGCTCTAGCTGCTGCTCAGCTGAGAAAGCGGTATGTGTTCTCGCCATGTGCGAGAGAATAAGAGTAGAATAGTTCAATCAGTATTGAGAAAGAAAAATCGTACGACAGAGAAGAATAGAAGTGAAACTTGTTCCTAAACTTCATAGCCTCTGGAAGATAAGCACAAACGTCTCCGTGCCGATCCTCCAGACTCTACTAAGCTTGCCCGTGAATCGTGAGACCTAGGCAACCTAGTGCTCCGATACCAACTGTCACGACCCGAAATTTCCACCGACGGGACCGTGATGACGCCTAACATTTCACTTGTTAGGCAAACCAACGTTAGAGAATCATTAAACCAATTCCTTATTTCCATTCGGTAATTAACAATAATTAACTAAGATGAAATATAATAAGTGCGAAATATCATAAAATTGTATTAACTACTACCACCCGTATCTGGAGTAACAATTCACGAGCATTCTAGAATTTACTACAAGTAATAGCCTGAAAGAAATACAACTGTTTGAATGAAAGAAAACAGTAGGACAAAAAAGATAGACTGAGACTTTAAGGTCTGTGAATGCCGACAGATCTACCTTGAGTCTCCGGACAGCGGACCAGTAGCAGCCTGAGCCAGTATCAAAATCTGCACAGAAAGTGTAGAGTGCAGCATCAGTACAACTGATCCCATATACTGGTAAGTGTCGAGCCTAACCTCGGCGAAGTAGTGGCGAGGCTAGGACAAGTCACCCACAAATAACCTAAACAATAAAATCTTGCTAGTGGCAACAACCGTAAATAAAGAAATAACATAGAAATAATGGGAAGGAAACATACAGTGGGGGAATACAACATAAAGAGTAAGAATAATGAAAATACAGAATTAAACCGAAAATCTTTAAACGAATTGAGCAATTAAAACAACAAGGAAAACTACACGGCATCACCCTTCGTGCTTTTACTCTCAACCTCACCAAATAAATAAATAAAACGGCACGGCATCACCATTCGTGCATTAAACCTCTCATAATATACACGGCATCACCCATCGTGCTTTAAGCCTCTCATAATATATACGGCATCACCCTTCGTGCTTTACGCTCTTCCTCACAATATAAATAATGCATGCACGGCATCACCCTACGTGCTTTATACTCCGCCTCACCAATTACAGAATCAATAACAGCAGATAGATAAGAGTATCACAATGAAACTAGTATTTTATCCATAATCAATAGCACAATGTAATCTCAGCCTTGAATCAATATTCGAAAGTTACCAAATCTCAGTGAAACCAGATATGAGTCACCCAATATTTCAAATGACTCGCTAAGCATGGATAGTAGAATTTAAGGCTACAAAATAGATAAGAATAGAATTTCACTCGCATGCTATGACATGAAAACGACGCATAGATGCTCATCACCTCACCTATACATCGTATTTAATAACCAAACACGTAGCAAATGCACACATAATACCTATTCCCTCAAGCCAAAGTTAGACAAGACACTTACCTCAATTTCGCAAGCCACTCACTGCTCAAGTACCGCTTTCCCTTTAGAATTCACCTCCAACCCACTCGTATCTAATAATAATTAGTTTAATATCATCAATTATCGCTAAAGGAATCAACTTTAATGAATAATTATAGATTTCCTAAATTTTCCTCCAAAAAGTTGAAAATTGACCTCGGGCCCGCTTGGTCAAAACTCGAGGTTCGGACCAAAATTCATTTATCCATTCACCCCGAGCCCGAATATATAATTGGTTTTGGAATCCGACCTCAAATCGAGGTCTAAATCCCCAAATTCCCGAAATCCCTAGTTTCTACCCTTACCCCTAATTCTACCATGAAAACTCTAGATTTTAGGTTGAATTCTTGTAAAATGAAGCAAAAGATTGAAAGAAACGAGTTAAGGAACACTTACCTATGATTTGGGGAAGAATATGTCTTTGAAAAATCGCCCTAGGCCTCATATCCTTTTGCAACGAGAAGAAAAATGGCTAGAGTCCAAATTAAATGAACTCACTCCCCAGCGACCTTCGCACCTGCGGTGCTTTGGTCGCACCTGCGCATTCGCACATGCGGACATGACGTGCGCTTCTGCAGAAAAGGACTGGGCCAATTGGAGTCGCACCTGCGGACAGGGTTCCGCTCCTGCAAAAAAATGAAGTCCAAGCCTGGGTCGCACATGCGGGGCTATCGCTCGCACCTGCGAGCTCTCACCTGCGACCAAAGGCTCGCAGGTGCGGGCACACCAGATTTGGTGCACCAGCAGCCTTGTTGAGGTTTGAACTCGACTCGCGCATCGCCCGAATGGCACCCGATCCCTTGGGGCTCCAAACCAAGCATGCATGCAAGTCTAAAAATATCATACGAACTTGCTCGCACGATCAAATCGATAAAATAACACTTAGAACTACGAATTTAGCACCAAATCAAATAAAATTCTCAAGAACACTTTAAAATTTCTATTTTCTCAACTGGACGTCCGAATCATGTTAAATCAACTCCGTTTCTCACCAAATTTCACAGATAAGTCTTAAATATCATAATGAACATGTACCAGGCTCCGAAACCAAAATACGGACCCGATACTAACAATGCCAAATATCAATTAATTCTTAAAAACAAATAATTTTCAAACTTTTAATTTTTATCAAAAATTCATAACTCAAGCTAGGGACCTCCGAATTTGATTCCGGGCATACGCCCAGGTCCCATAATTTGATACGGACCTACCGGGACCGTCAAAGCACGGATCTGGTCCCATTTACCAAAAATGTGGACCGAAGTCAACTAAAATTAACTTTTAAGGCAAAAATTCTTATTTTTATTAGTTTTCAACATAAAAGCTTTCCGAAAAACCTACCCGGACTACGCACGCAAATCGAAGAGGGTAAAAAATAAGATTTTAAAGGCTTAAGAGCACATATTCGAGTTCTAAAATATAAGATGACCTTTTGGGTCATCACAGTAGCCCTTCTATGAAAGTGTGAGCTAACACTTCATTTGTCTGATTGTGATGAGGACAGTCTCTGAGGCCCCTTGAACCTCTCCCAAGCTGAGTATAAAGACTCCCCCGAATTCTGTTTGAAGGCGACTATCTCACTTTTGATCTTTGCTGTTTTTCCTGAAGGGAATAACTTTGCCAAAAATTTCCTTGCCAGATTATTCCATGATGTAATAGAATTAGCTGGTTCTGCCTTCAGCCATCACTTTGCTTCGCCTAACAAAGAGAATGGTAAAAGTGTGAGCCTCTCATAGTCTGGAGTGACTCCGTTAGTGATGTAAGTATCACTAATCTCCAAGAAGTTCAGGATATGCTGTTGTGGATCCTCGTGTGGAAGACCCATAAACTGCCCATTCGCATGAAGTAGCTGGATCATGCTCTGTTTTAGCTTAAAGTGCCCAGTAATTCTGGGCTTCACAATGCTGGAGGTGACATTAGCAATGCTGGGCATCGCCACCTCCTGAACCGCCATATGCTGCTCATCTACCATGTTCACAGAAAATTGAACAAGTGCCTGAAGATTATTTGTGTCCCTTGCTTCCCTCAACCTTCTGTGAAATGTTCTCTCAGGTTCGGGGTCAAAGCCTTGAAGTCTATCTTGGCTTCTGACCCTTCGCATTCAATCAAGGTTCCTGAGAGCAGAGCAATAATTAAGTAACGTTAGACTTGACGAAATAAACAATTATAGCTAAAACTAGAAAGTAGTCAATATTTAAGTCCCCCGCAACGGCGCCAAAAACTTGTTGCTCCAAAACGCACACGCAAATATATGTGGTCGTACAAGTAATAAGATGATAAGTCGAGTGTCGAACCCACAGAGACTTATATTAACTACCCACTAAATTCACCAAGATTGTTATTCAGTCGAGCCAATCCGAGTTCAAAAGTGTGATTATACTAAACAATAATTCTAACTAGTAACTAAATTATCAAGCAGCAAAATGATTATTGTGTATTTAGTAGAGACAAATATTCCAGGGTTGTGATCGATTCACCAATCCTATTGTGTTCTAGTTAACTCTCCCTTTCATACAATTCACTCATAGTTGCTAATTAATCGAACAATTGCTCTCGTAGCCTTCTCCCGAAGTACTACTCGCCTATTCAAAATAAATTAACGCCTATATTCCTATGAAATCAATCTATTAAGAAGCATTAAGATTATGATATTTAATTAAGCACGGTGACTAGGTATATTCCTATCCTAACCAAAAATCCGCCCCTCTCAGAGTTAAGATCGTGCTCTCTTCAATTCTTCTCTAATCTAAACATGACTTTCCCAAGCATAGCATAGATAGTAACTAGAACTTAACTGCTGGCCAGACAATTAAGCAATTAATCAGAGAATTCAAGAAACAATCATATGTTGGTGAATTATTATTAAGGTTAAGTCAACATTAAACAACAATATTCATGGCTAAATCACAACCCCAGAACTATGGGTTTTATCCACTCATTATAGTATCAAACAATTTCATAAGTGTTAGATAGTTGAAAATACTAAGAAAAGATGAAGAAAACTGAGATATCCTCGCTCCCCGATGTTTCTCGTGTGTATTTTTCCTTCAAAGTGGCGTCTTCCCTCCAAAAATAGGCTTAGTCTTGCTTTTATACGTGTTGGATAGGTCTAGGGCCGAAATAACCTTGTCCTGGGTAAAGTAGGAGAAATTTCCGTCACCAGTGTCCAGGGCAGCGTGGGGTGCTGGCCCTGGCGCTGACAATTTAAACATTCTGTCCACAGCGCCACATGTGGCGTGGGGCGCTGTCTGTGGCGCTGGAATTCCACATTTCCCATTTTCCCTCCGTTTTGGCTTTAATCTCGCACCTTTTGCCCCCAATTGCTTTCGGATGATTCCTACATATAAAAACATCACGAATTAATATAAATCAATACATTTTACATCCGAAGTCCACGAAACACGAGTGAAACATAAGGCGATATACATATAAATATATATACTTTAAGTTAAATATCAACTACCTATCCAAATATTATATTCATCAATATAATGCAATACAATACAATACGGATATTATAAAACCATATGTAACAACCATTAAGCTATTAAGGTAGCTATGGGTTTATACTTCTTGCTATATTTGTCGTTGCAATTCCAGTTATTATATTTAGCCTTAACAACTTGTTTAAATGGTTGTTACCCGTTGTATCGTATTGTATTGTTATCACAAAATAATGTCTGTTTTGATTGTTTATTTAAAATTGATTGTATCGTATTGTTAAATAAAATATTCCGGAATAATCAAAATCCCCATTTTATGAAACAATCGATTCGGTGTGGAGGGATCGTTTCCTATTTTATTTTCCAATTATGCCCTTACTTATTACTCTATAATTCTATTTTATCATTTAATTATTTTTTATTTTAACTCCAAATCTCCAACTTATTGACCTACTTTGTCTTCTTTCATCTTTTCTAGAGTTGGTTTGCCCCGTTCTTTTTATCGAAGTCTTCGCTCGATTCTTTGTCTCTTTCCATCGTTTTAATTTTTTTTTGGTTGTTGCTAATATTAATTAATCTTTTTTTTTTCCAAATTTTTGCTCTTGTTTTCAAGCTACATAATTAATGATGAATTAGTAGAAAGATATTTTGTTAAATTATTTTTATATGTAATTCTTGATAAATTTTATTTAAAATAATTGGAGGTATTTATCAATTACCGTACAGTACAATACAGTCAAATCAAATATCAAAGATGTTATTTAATAACAGCAAACGATACAATCTATTCAAATATTGTATTCATAAAATGATACAATACAATACATTATAAAACGATGGGTAACAATGATCCAAATATTGTATAAAGAGACTCCAAACGTTGAGGCTAATTTGTTTTCACCTTAATTTAGCTTCTACTTAACTGCTCTGTGTTAATTAATAGTATTATTTTCTCAAAACCAAATAAAATGTAATTACCTATTCTTGTTTTATATTTTTCATTTTCTAATTCAAATGGTAAATGTGGAATAGGTAAATATCTGAAATGAAACAAAAAAATTATGGTCAATACTCAATCCTATGTGGGAACAAAGTCTTCATGATCATTAATCTGATAACAAGATTTTAATAATCTGATTCAATTAAAATTTTAAGTCTTATAAATTAATTTCTTTGTCCTAATTTATGTGATATATTTTTCTTTAAATTTATACAATAAAAAAAAGATACCCTACCTTTTATATTTAGAACCATTTATTTTTAAATTTTCTATTTTACATATATATATATATATATAATAAAACTTTGTTTTAAACCATTATCAAATCCACTTCGATCTGCGTTCCAAACCCACGACCAATCTCTCCTTTTTATTTTTACGATTTCGTTAAGCTCTGCTAAAAGAAAACTTTTCTCTACAACTCAGTTCCCACCCAACGCAATTACAGCTTTTCCAAAATTGTACCTTGAAATTTGTCTTGTTGGAAATTGAAGATTCTTCTCTTTTTCTCAAAGATTGAATGGCGGGCTCTGGAAGTTCTGAGTTCGATCCTGAACTAGTCATTTCCCACAAATTTCCTGAGGTTCATGATCCTTCTTCCTTTCTTTCTTAGTTCTCAAATTAACTTTCTCAATTTCGCTTAATCCCATCATTAATTTTGGTTTATTGGTATTTGCAGAGTTTATATACTTACACTGAAAGGTACTGCTACATACTTGTAAAAGTAGGCTAATCGGGATAAGTTACATGAATCCTTTGCTCAATTCATGTTTTTATTAATTGGTGCAAATGGTTAGGCTTGAATTTTTCTAGTGTTCTTGACCTTTGGTTTTTTTTACCATGTTGCAATTGTTAATTATGAAATAGGGATGCTGCCCTTTACGCTCTTGGCATAGGAGCATGTGCAAATGATGCTATTGATGATAAAGAGCTTAAATATGTTTATCATCAAGATGGTCAACAATTCATTCAGGTATTGTTGATTCTTAGGAAGTGATGAATTTTGGTTTAATTGAACTTGATTTATGTCAAGCCATAGTCCAATCTGCAGCTTAAATTACTTCTTCTGTTGTATTTTCTACTGTTTGATTTGAGTGATGGTAAAGGCAAACTTTTTATCTCTGTAAAGGCTAAGCCGCTAAGGTACCTTTAACTGGGGGCATGTGTCCATTGCTTACAGTATACTATGATTAGTAAACATCACAAGGTCATACTCGGAGTAATTGTTTACTATCTTTAATGACCTAACGGTACTTGCATAGAAAAGAACGGATCATGCTCACTTTATTTGCCTAATAGTTTAATCACTTAACAATACTATCCAGGACTGAAAAGGTTGAAGAAATGCAATGGATTCGTTACTATAATTGATTTCCCTTTTTCTTCGCTTGTGGCCTTTTATCTTTGTAGGTCTTGCCAACTTTTGCTGCTTTGTTCTCTCTTGGATTTACTTCAGAAATGGAGCAGATTCCAGGCTTGCAGTAAGTAGAACACATACTGTTCTAGTTTTGGTTGGGGGCAGGGGGTCTGTTCCTTTTCTCTGTGTTGCCAATTTTCTTTAAAGATACGATACTGTTGCTTCTGTTTCTCCATGTATTTGACCAAGTGCTAAAGAAAAATTGATCGTTTATATGACTGTAGAGTAGATGTGCAATTGTTCTACACTGCCAAGATATTAGCTTAAGTACATCATTTCTGCTTCGTTTTGCTAGATATGATCCACGTCTTCTACTGCACGGCCAACAATACATTGAAATCTATAAGCCACTCCCTTCCCATGGCTGTGTAAGTGTCTGGCTAAATGCCTCAACTTATCTAGCAAGAATATAATTTATCTCTTAAATTTGGATGCAGAAGGTATTCAACAATGAATGAAAACCAACAGTAATTTTGAAGTAATTTTTCCTCAGGAAACTAGTTGTAATCTGTAGTTGGACATATCAATTTTTCTTGCATAGATGTTCTATCAATATAATAGCAACATTCTATCTACAAACCTCAAAGCTCATATCTTTTACGTTTATTGCGCTTATACATATCTTATATTCTCAGCTTTCCTGCCCAAACTTTTGGATAGTGACCTTTGATTCTTGTATATGTGTATATATACCACAACTAATATGTTTTCACTTAAATGTTTACATGTTTGGCTTTAGTTATTTCAAAAAATCCTAGTCCCTTGACACAACGAAACATAGTTGAGGGCAGAGGAGCTTCCCTTGGCAGCACTTGAAACATGACTTAGTTTAAATTTGTTTAAAGTTTTGGGTTGAAAGAATATGGTATCTTATTGTTTATTAATAATCTTAATTTTCTTTGTCATCCTTTTTCCCCTTTCCTTTATTAATCTAGAATAAGTTATTTATTATTGTTGCAGATACTAAACAAAGCGAGTATTGCTGGATTGCATGATAAAGGTATGAGTATGAATAGTAAACAGAAATAACTGCAGGAACTAGATAAGTTCGTATATCAAATTAGAACATTTGAATAAAAATATAGATAGCTAATGTGAAGGTATTTGAGTTAGAGGCAAATGGTTTATAGCAAGTCTACTGTTGTTGTGTTGAGTGGGAATGGGTTGAGTGGATATAATTTTGAAATTTTACTTTTTTTTCTAGCTAAGGCATTTTGGAAATAGGTTAACAGAAATTCAAATGATAATGTCATTCCTTGAGATACAACAATGAAAAGAGAAGATATGTACGTGACGAGTTGTTGATTTATAACAGGTAAAGCAGCCATACTTGAAATAGAAATTGTAAGTTACGAGAAAGAATCTGGTGATCCACTATGCATGAACCGGTAAGATTTAGTTTAACTGATATGCCTAGAGCTTTTATGCTAAAGCAAAACAGTAAACACCACATATTAATTGCAGGTTGGCTATTTACTTGAGGGGTGCTGGTGGGTTCTCGAAGTCATCTCAGCCTTACTCTTACTCAAAAAGTCCTAGTAATCAATCTGCCTTTCCTAAAATTCCCAAAAGTCAACCTTTTGCTGTTTTTGAAGAATGTACGAATGCATCACAGGTTGGTTACATGAGTTGCCTATTGTTTTTCATGTAGTTACTACACAAATTTAAGCATCAATATCTGTATCTTGAACGCTATGCTTGTATTTGCTTGAGTTGTGTAGGACCATAAGTCTCAAAGGCATGTTAATTCTCATACTTACATCCTCTTTTGAGGGCTTGACGATTTTGTCATACTTGTTTTCATTGGATTTTTGAACTTTCCTAATGTTGTGATACAGGCCTTGCTGTATAGGCTATCTGGTGATTACAATCCATTGCATTCAGATCCAACGGTTGCAGGAATTGCAGGGTAATCTTCCATAAACAACTCAATTTGACTCTCTCTATATAATGATAGTACCATATCTTGTGAGTAACTTGTTGTACTCTTTGCCAATAACTTTTATGTTCTGTTATCCTTGAGCTACTTAGTAGCCAATGTTTGCCGGTTAGTGATGCTTGTTAAATTTGCATGATATTAGACGTGAACCTCCCATTGTTTGCACGAAATAGAAAGGGAACTCACAAACTAGCGATATTGCTTCCTGAGTGAAGCATAACATGTGGGAAATTTTCGGGTTTTTCTATTTTTGCCGCACTTTTAGAAAGAAATATTACCTAACCTAAACAAATTTTCTTAACTGGCATTATTCATTAAGTTGGTAAATTGTAAGAGAGGTAAGCTGTTTTGCCCTTCGACTTGCCCATCTAAAGTGCTGATGCGGCAAGCCTAGCTGTGGACTATACAACAACAACAACCCAGTATAATCCCACTAGTGGGGTGTGTGTACGCAGACCTTACCCCTACCCTGGGGTAGAGAGGCTGTTTCCAATAGACCCTCGGCTCCCTCCCTCCAAGAACTCCCCACCTTGCTCTTGGGGTGACTCGAACTCACAACCTCTTGGTTGGAAGTGGAGGGTGCTTACCACTATAGTAACCCACTATAGCTGTGGACTATGTGAACAGAAAAAAAAGGAATAGATTTAGGAGTTTCGAACTGCCCTAATTCATGATAATGCCGTTCTAAAATGTCTTGGCCCTAAACACCCACCCCCTCCACCAATAACTATTTATTCTTACAACTGTAGAGAGTAAAAAAAAGGCACTCCTGACTCCTCCTCACCATCTGTTCGGGGACATACCCCTGAAAAATGAGTCCTTCCACTGAAATGCATGTCGGAAAATAAGTGCAGAAACTAAAAACTATTAAGAATTTGAAATCTGAACTTGGACATGATGCTTACACATAATTGTACATTAATTTCAACAACCATAGTACTGTCCATCTCCTAATATTCATCCTTTTTAACAAGTGAGTTTATACAAATGCTCTTGGTTGGAATACTGTGTAAACTTTAAGGCCATACCCTGATCCAAAAAGGTGTTTTCTTTTGTTAGTTTTATGTTCTACTTGAAGCTTAATTAGCTCTTTTGTTCAGGACATCAGTTGAAGGATTGATTTTGCTTCTGCAATGCTGAAGTTGAATTTGCTTCTGTAATTCTAGTTCAAGCTGAACAATATCAAGTTACAATCGTTTTTATCTCTTTTCATGCATTTACAATATGTCAGTGCAATCTAATTTCTTTGGATGTATTTTGCCTAGATTTTCTCGTCCAATACTGCATGGGTTGTGCACGCTTGGATATGCAGTTAGGGCTATCATTAAATGTATTTGCGGAGGTGAACAGAACATGATCAAGAGCATATCTGGCAGATTTTTACTACATGTATATCCAGGAGAGACTTTAATCACGGAAATGTGGCTGGCAGGGTTGAGGTATGTTAAATTAGTACATCGTTTACTACGAGATTCAATATATTTATTGGGTGTTTGGTAGACTAAAAGACAGTTGGAATGTGCAGAGTTATATATCAAGTGAAGGTTAAGGAACGTAACAGGGCAGTGCTTTCTGGATTTGTGGATCTTGATCGTTTAAGTTCATCACTGTGAGTGTTCATGGTGCGCTCACGAGGAGAGAATGTTTTGTATGATAATATTGGTTTGTAGTTCATCACTGTGAGTGTTCATCTCTTAGTTCTCATGGTACAGTCCTATGGAGAGGGCTTCCTGTGCAATAATCTAAATGACCATTTCTTTTGCTAAAGTTTAAATTACTATTGACCTTAAATAACATTTGCCAAATGTGATGTTGGTAAACATTGGCCTATTCTAGTTACTAGCATATTTTACTCTAAACTGAGATGTAGAAGTCCTGGGTTCCTTCTTTGGTGAATCTTTTTGACTTGTATTCTCAATCTTGGGATCCAACTGACATGAAAATCAAGGGGAATTTCTTGGGCATTTACTCTTCGTTCAGAGTTCAGACACCATACATCTGTCTGCCCAGAGGAACTTTTATGTAAAAACTTGTACTAGCTTTTAGTTCACAAGGCAACCTTCTGGTGTGTAATGCTTATCTAGTATTCGAGCAAAATCCTATACTTTTGTGATTGTCTTTTGAACTTTTTTGTGTATTGATAATAACAAGTCCAAGAATTTTCTGCCTTTTGTGTGAAGTACAAAGTAAAAATTTCCTCAACTCGAGTGGGGCTCACGAGAAGGCCATAAGTATTTTTCCGTAGCGAAAAGAAGAACAAAACTCCCGGAATGCAAACCTTAAAATTTTTAAATCCCAGTGCTTTCTTAATTACCTAAAGGTCTTTGATATTCATTTGGCGTAACTTTATAATTATATTTATAGTTCTTACTTTACCAAATTGTAATATTAGAAAACGAGTTTCTTGTATAGAATAGAAATCCAAAAGAACTAACTCACATGCATGTATTTAATCTTTTTAATTCTATTCCGAAAGTGATACAAACCCCAACCCTAGCTTCCTTGAAAGAACGAGAGATGGAGATGAAGGATGTGTCACCAGAAGCATATGAGGTTTTTCTAAAGAAAGCTGTGACAGTTTTGAAAGAAAATTATAAAAATATAAAAAATTCATGCGGAGAAGGCAAGAAAAGATTTTAACTGTAATTGCATATAAAATTACTGGAGAGACTAAGGAACACTTCGCTGCTGCTGCTGCTAATGAGCCAAATAATGTGTCTCAAGTCCCATTTGAGGAATTTGCTGGTTCAGGATATGTTTTTAATTATGTTTGCCTAAGTTATGAGCTTCTATATGTTGCAATTCTAACATGTAATTATCTTTGGGTTATACTCTTTGTTCCGGTTCATTTGTCACGCCTATCTTCTTAAAACCAAAATTCCGAAAGTTGATATGCATCTGTCATTACATAAAATATCATTTAAGACCAATAAGATCAAGTGGGAGGGAGTGCAAAATCTGGGCTGGCAATAAGACTAGGAAATAAATACAGCATTTTGTTATGGCAAAGCAGGCTAAAACCTTAGGACACCATCAGGCTTGAGATGGCTTAGTAGGCTAAATCCAGATTTAAAGTTTAACGTATTTCTTAATAAGGAGTAAAATATACCGAGGTTGAACAAAAGATATGAACTCATAGCATACATGCTATCATTACCATCTGTTGGGCAGAGTAAAAACATTCGAATGAACATCATTTGGCCAGGTGGATAGTCATGATATGGGGAACTTGAATCAAATCGAAAATGATTTTAAGTTTCAGAACTAAATTCCCGCAAGTTCACCAGCATCACAATAATTCTAGCTACTGAAACATGCAAATAGCTCCATTTCCTGCTTCCTCGCCAATCCAGAAGAAAACAACAACTAAGAATCCAGTATAATCCCACTAGTGAGGTCTGGGGATAGTAGTGTGTACGCAAATCTTACTCCTACCCTGGGGTAGAGAGACTGTTTCCAATAGACCCTCGGCTCCCTCCCTCCAAGAACTCCCCACCTTGCTTTTGGGGTGACTCGAACTCACAACCTCTTGGTTGGAAGGGGAGGATGCTTACCAATCTAGAAGAAAGCAATAATACTAAAAGAATTTGACATGAATCCAAATAGACCATTTTTTTTTGTGGGTAAAATCAAATAGACGATGTTGCACCCAAGCTTTCTAGTAACTGGAAGCATTGATCATTAAGCTTTATTTTCTATCTTACCTGAGGTTTTAAATATGTAAACCGAAATGAAGGGATTATATACCAAAGTCAATAGTAGCTTTGGCAAACATGACAAGTAAATAAAAACAGATGGAATATATACCGGTGGGACTATATACCAGAGTCAGCACTAGTAGCTTCCATGTGTTAGTACTCCATGAAGTTTTTAAGTAGGAATTTCTTAAAGTAACTGCACTTAAGCACCTGAGAAGATTTTTTTAAGGAAATTACATGCCTAAAAAGATGAACTTAATTAGTTATATGCACTCGTAGTGTGAAAAATATTTACATAGACATGTACTTTAAATAAATTATCAACTGATAATGCATTCCAGAAAATGGAAAGACATGCAGCAGTAGTCTTAAGTACTAGAAAGAATTAAATACTATAGCTAGCTAAGAATCAATAAGATATGAAGATACCAACCAGTCCTCAACTATTGATCAATGTTTTCAACCTTTTGTCATATTATGCATAAGAATGTTTGGTACGTACTAGTTGGTTAGTAGGCACTTATAACTCGTCCCATATATTAGCAAGACTACTACTAATGAATGCATTTAATTGGTCTGCTTTAACGAGAAGTTAGACCAAAAACATAGCCCTTATACTTTAATGGAAATGTCAGACATTAATCATGAGCCTATTTTCCTGCCCTCGCGCTACCATCTTCTTGTACTGTAATGTGAAATCACCCATCTGCAGCAATTAAGTGTGAAAATGCAAAGTCTTTTTTCCCACTCCCAAAAACGAGAGTCTACCCATAGTGTCATCAGCATTGCACTAATTAAGCGAACACTAGCTCACAAAAGATTATAGAGCGTACACATGAAACATTAAAGAGGAGCAGGTCATATGATGTCTCATTTGACTTGAGTTGATATTGGACTTTAATTGTTCGGAATACTTCTTTCTTTTTACATGTTAAAGATTTTTTACATTATTTATTATCTAAATAATAAGTACAATTAATTGTTGATAAAAAGTAAATTAGTAATCTGAAAAAATTAAATGAAGCAGGTTACCTACTAAATCATATAAGAGCATCGTCCTTCTGGTACACGAAATTTAAATACAGTCAGAATTCTCTATAATGCATTTCTATATGTTATAATATATGTCAATTTTTAACAATATTTCACTATAGCAACTAAAAAATATTGAAACAAATGAAACTGTTATAGAGAAATGTTTAACTCTGCCACACTTTGTTAGTTTGGTTAAAATAGTGATGAAACAAAGAAATGGTTTATGATAATTAGTAACAAACAAAAACGCATCCCTGCCCCTTTTCTAAGTGCTTACCACAGGAGGAAGATCAGCTGCATCTTTCTGTATCCCTTTAACCATATAGCTACCTAATAAGAGCATCAAAAAGATTATAGCAAAGGAGGTAAAGGAAAAAAGGACCGAATAAAGTTAAAACATGAAATACAAAAACAAATTCTGAAAATTAGGGTTCTTAGCTCCGATCCAAGTAACATTGTCGAGTCGAGGATTGCTGTTCCGTTGTTCCTAAAAGAAACTTGAGCTAGCCTTGAAGATAGAAACGCATTAGTGAACTTTATTCTTCAAGGGTTAAAACAAGAAAAACAAATATGGATTAGATGAATGATTATGAAGAGAAAATAACTGAAAGAAAGAAGAATAAGCGAACAAAAACTTGGGGAGAACAAAAACATGAAGAACGTGTGTAACAAGAGAGGATCTCTCTTGTTTGATGTATCACGAGAGTTTTACAAAGAGAAACCAACACAACTCTGTTGGCAGTATGCCCACCTCCACGTTAATTAACCCTTCTTTTTTTTTTTGTCCTTTTTCTTTTTCTTGGTCACCTTCTTTTCTAAGGAAGAGGGAGGTGGACAGAATGCCAATGAACTTTGTAAGAAACCCTTTGCCAAACTTCCATGAAACTGAATAATATCATCATAGAGTCTGCATCATCTTTAGTTTTTCCCTCTGTAATAATTAAGATGAAAGAAACATATACTAGAAAGTAGGCTATATATGAGAGTATTGAAAGGAGGGGCAGTTGGGCACTATTTAAGATGGTGAGATGAGGGTTGAGAGAGAGAGAGAGAGAGAGCATTGAAATTGCTGTGAAATAATTAATAGGGGAGGTGGATACTGGAGAGAAAGGGAGAGATCATAATCAGATAGGATGTTTCATTCTTCCTTTGGGAGAGCAAGCATATTTATAAGCAGAGGATCAAATTTCTTGCCCCCCAAATCCCTCGATTCTGATGAAGAAAACGAAGCTATTTTGCCCTCATGACCCTCGTATTAATTTCATCTTTCCTCAAAACCCTCGTCACTGATGCAAACCCTTAGACTGAGGAGAAGAAAAGGAGGGGCCAAGGGGTGGAGAAGGGCAAGGGTTTAGAATTTGGTACTGCTATCCTAAAATGACAAAAACCATTACGAACTTATAGCTTGTTAGCCAAATTTTCGTTTTGGCTAAAAATACTTTTATTTGATTAAATTTTTTTTTCAAAGTTAAGGTGTTTGACTACTTTTTAGGAAAAATAGTACTTTTGAATAGAAACAGAAAATTATGAGAAGTAGAAAAAAATAGTTTCTTCCTAAAAATATTTTTTTGAAAAGCACTTTTGAGAAAAATACAATTAGAAGTACCTTTTAAAAGCTTGAAAAAAAAAGATAATTTTTTTATCACCTTTTTCTTTTCTCTCTCGGCGCACGTTAGGTGCCTAGCTAACTTGCGCCACCGCCGGAAAATGGGAGGAAGAGGAAGAGCAAAGAAGAACACCAGCAAAATGCCAGTGGTAGAAAGGAAATTAACGGATATTATCATGTGCGAACAAGAGAAAGGAACTGCTAAAGCAAAAGAGAAAATGCAAGAGGAGGATCAGGAACAAGACAGTGAGAGTGACCCGAATTGGCCAGATTTGGGCAGTACTCGAACTAAGATGGTAACGCCGGTGAGCTCAGGAAACCAATTGACACATGTGGTGAACTTTGGAGCGAAAGGACCAACTATAGTGCTGATTACAATTGACTAACCAAGCTCGAGCAAGGCTCAGACTAATGGAACATTACATGAAAGTCCACCAAAGGAACAGAGGTGTGCAGAGATTGATAACCAGAAGAAAAATCAGGAAAAAATAGCAGAGCAGACTGTAGAGACGGGAAGATAATGGGCATGGCTGTTTCAGAAAAATAAATTGGCAGCAAAAGGTATGAATCTAACCTACATCCCCTAGTGATGAAGGACGGGGAAGTAGTAGTGCAATTGCTGGAAGAAAACATCGAAGAAGAGAACCAGAAGTGGAATCGAGCAATTATTCTCTATGTGGTGGGTAATACACCAACTATTGGGGTTATTGAGCGATTCATAGCTAGCCAGTGGATCAATGTTCAAAAATCTAAGGTACTCTTCTATAATGACGGGTAATTCATAATTTTGTTGAATAGTAGTGAAGAGAGGGAGGATATGTTGTTGAACAGTCCTTATACTATTAATAATAGACCAATTATAATTAGGCCATGGTCAGAAAATATTGATTTCAATGAAGAAGTGCTGAGAACCATTCCCCTATGAGTCAAGCTCCCAAAACTGCCACTCAACTACTGGAGCAAATAGACCCTAAGCAAATTTGGGAGTGGTTTGGGCAAATTTGGGAGTCTCATATGCAAGGGTCCTGATTAAAATGGATGTTACAAGGCCACTACAAGAGAAAATCAAACTACATGATCCTAGAGGCAATGTGATTGAACAGATGGTGCAATTTGATTGGAAACCACAGTACTGCCAAACCTACTGCCAACTAGGCCACTCGTGTAGGGATCAAAAGAAGCAGAAGCAGGAAGAAGGGCTACAGAATGACATAGAAGTAAAGCAAAAGCAGGAATGGAGAGTAGTGAGAGTGCTTGACCTTGCGGTAGACAAAATTAATGCTCAAGGCAGATTCCTTGAGCAACTGGAGGCAGCAGGAACTGAACAACTAAACCAGTAGGGAATTGAAACACAATGAAAACTTGCTCGAGGAAAATCTGCAACTAAAAAGAATATAGGACCCGTAAAGGAGAATGAAGCAGACATTGGCAATGCTTTCAAAGCACTAGTGGATACAACACAAAAGATAGTGCAACTATCTGAAGCCTAGGGTGCGAGAGAGCAGCAGAGTAGGAATGATAGAGGAGGAGGTCCACAAAAAATAACCATATCATGATAAACATCATAACATGGAATGTTAGGGGGATGAATAAAGTCTATAAGAAAAAAGAACTAAATTTTTTTTGCAAGAGAATAAAGTGGTATTTGTGGCCATTATAGAAAAGAGGAGCAAAGCAGAATCAATACTGAAGAAGATATTTAGTAACTGGCAATGGATTGCTAACTATGATGAAGCTCTAGGAGGAAGAATATGGGTAGTATGGGATCCAACACAGGTAGATTACTCTGTGATCAGAGCTCATGAACAATTTATAATGGGAAACGCCACTATGATCCAGCACAAAATTAATTTTAACTATTGTGTAGTCTATGGTAAGCACACAATTCAAGAAAAGAAAGCTTATGTGAGGACCTAAAGGAGACTATGCATGGAATAAATGGCCCTAGCCTAATAATGGGTGACTTTAATACTATTCTGGCTAGTGAGGATATGTTTAATGGCAATCCTGTTCAGGAGGTAGAGGTAAGGGACTTTAAGAGCTTCTTAATTGATACAACACTAGATGAATTAAAAACTGTGAGAAGGCAGTACACATGGTCTAACAACCATGTCCATAGTAGAATTGACAGAATCCTGGTAAATGCAAAATGGATACAGAAGTGGCCCCACATGGAGGGAGTCATTATGAATCTTGGATTTTCTGATCACTTTCCTTTGAGTATGGGGTCTTACAATATAAACCAATAAGGAATGAGACCTTTCAAATTCTTAATTGCTTGGCCAGCCTCAGTGAATTTGATGAACCTGTAAAGCAATGCTGGAAAAATAGCAAAAGGGGACCTGCCATGCTTAATATGTAGAATAAGCTCAAAGCACTGAAAGGAGACCTAAAGCAACTGAATAAATAAGAGTTTAGTGGTATAGGGTGTAAGATACAAGCAGAAAGGGACAAACCAGGGAGCATACAATCCCAGATGACTAGCCCAGGACAAGATTATGAGACAATAACTCTTGAAAAGGCTGTAAAGCTAGAATTGGAGTAGTGACTGATGGTTGAGGAGAGTGTATTGAAACAAAAGTCAAGAGTTCAATGGCTTAAACTTGGGGATTCTAATACAGCATATTTCCATGCTTTCATGAAAAATAGGCAAACAAGGAATAATATTGGCACACTAACCACTAGCACAGGGCAAATCCTACAAAGTCCAACTGAAGTGAAGGAAGAAATACTGAGCTTCTATAAAGGACTGCTTGGTACTGCTGCAACTCAACTACCACTAGTCAATCCAGATATCATGCAGAATGGATATACTTTAAATAGGAGGCGACAACTACAGCTTATAAAACCAATTACCAAAGAGGAAGTGAAGCAAGCTATAATGGACATTGATGATAATAAAGCACATGCGTGTGATGGTTATAATTTATTTTTATTTAAAAAGACATGGCACATACTGGGTGATGAAGTTATTGCAACTGCTATAGAATTCTTTGAAACTGTTGATATGTGCAAATCCATCAATTGCACCACCATTACCTTGATACCAAAGGTTAGGAATCCAACTAACATCAAAGAGTTCAGGCTAATTTCCTGCTGCACAGTGCTTTATAAGATAATATCTAAAGTTCTCACAGCAAGACTTCATGATGTGATGGCAGTTTTAATTGATAATTTCCAAACAGTCTTTGTACCAGGAAGACTGATTACTGATAATATCATTATGAGCCATGAACTGGTCAAAAGTTATGGGAGGAAGAACATCTCCCCCATATGTAGGCTCAGAATAGATATGCAGAAGGCATATAACTCTGTGGAATGGGTGTTTATTGAACAAGTGATGAAGCTATTGGGTTTTTCTAAAGTGTTTGTGAAATGGATAATGGCATGTATCAGCACAGTATCCTACTATGTGATAATCAATGGTAAGCCTGATGTACTATTTGAGGCAAGAAAAGGGCTAAGGCAGGGGGATCCACTATCCCCGTTCTTATTTATGTTAGCTATGGAGTACCTAAGTAGATCATTCAAGATAATGAAGGACAATAAACAGTTTAAATTCTATCCAAAGTGTGCCAGAGTCAACCTAGTTCAGTTGGGATTTGCTGATGATCTACTTATATTCTGTATAGGATATATGCAATTAGCTAAGATCCTACACCAGCACTTTCAAATATTTTCAGCAGCTTCAGGGTTAATTGTAAATCCAAACAAAAGCTGCATTTACTTTGGTGGAGTGAGTAGCTTGCTTCAGCAGCAAATTATGGACATGCTAGGCTACACTAAAGGTGAACTACCCTTTAGATACCTGGGTGTCCCACTGAGCACTAAGAGGTTATCTGCTATGCAATGTGAGCTCCTAATTTAAAGAATGTTAAGCAGGATTCAAAGCTGGACAACAAATGTTCTTTCATATGCAGGAAGATCAATGTTAGTTAAGAGTGTGCATCTTGCTATACAAACATTCTGGGCTCAGATATTCATCTTGCCAAAGAAAATTATCCAGTTCATAGAAACAATATGTATGAGATTCTTATGGACATGTGTTGCTGAACCTAACAAGAAGGCTTTGATTGTCTAGGACAAACTGTGTGCACCAATGGTAGTAGGGGGCCTAAACCTCACCAATATGGCGGTGTGGAACAAAGCAGCCATATGTAAGCTATTATGGAATATTTGCAAAAGAAAGGAGAAAATGTGGGTACAATAGGTATATTCATACCACATAATAGGAAACACAGTTTGGAATACAGAGCCCAAGAGTGCATTATGGGTCATCCAAAAGATATTCAAAGCAAAGAACAACTTCGAGGCTGCTGGAATAACATAGGAGGATGTACAGAAGATGGAGAAATGCTCTGTTAAACAAATATACAAAGCCATACAAGGAGAGTTTCCAAAGATGACATGGAGGAAATTAGTTTGCAACAATCAGGCATTGCCCAAGTGGATATTCATACTAAGGCTGGCACTACAACAAAGGCTTGCTACAAAAGAAAGGTTAGCAAGATTGGGGATCATTTCAGAGCAAACATGATCACTATGCCATAGAGAGAATAAAACAATGCAACATCTATTCTTTGATTATGAGATATCAGGAGCTATATGGCAACACCTACTAAAGTGGCAAGGTATACAGAGAACAAAGAAAGCTTGGCAGGAGGAGTTAACATGGCTGGAACAGTTTGGCAAAGGAAAGAGTGGAGGTATAGTTATGTGAAGAATGACCCTAGCAGCTGCAGTATACCACATTTGGCAAGAAAGGAACAATGTGATATTTCAGAAGAAGAAGAGATCAACCAATGCTCTTATACGATTGATCATTCAAGAAATACATGTCAGGGCCACCATATTCCCCTAGTTAGATCGAACCATGTCTAAACTAAACTGGTACCCTGATGTAGGCTAGAAGAAATAGTAGCAGTAGAGGGTTAGTAGTAAATGTTATAGGTAACTCCTGCCTGGGGTTGCATGTCCAGTAGGAGCTAAAGGTGTTTAACGGGTGGGCTGGGCCGGTCCGGGTTGAGAAAAAAGGTGACTGACCGGTTTTCAATCCGGGTCGGTTATCGGTATTTTCAAACCGGGCTTAACGGGTCCGGGTCCATCCGGGTAAAAAATAAACCAGAACGGTTACGGGTTCAAGGGGCCGGGCCGGGCCGGGTTAATATTTTTTTTAATTTGTATTTTGTATAACTATCGTAATTTATATTAATATAAAGTAAAAATATAAAACAAAAAAATAATCTTATAAAAAAAGTGTTTGAATAAAAGGATGCAAAGGCTTTAAAATCTTTATATTTGAAATTTTGAATATTTCATTAAGAATTTAAGATAATAGAATACAATGAAGATGGAAAAAAAATTACACTTATAATTTGCAAGTGCTTTTTTTATTTCAAACTTACAAATTGAAGTTTACATTTAACAACAAGTAAATTAACGAAAAAAGAGTAAATTCAAAGGTTTTGCATTGCTAACGGTCATATCACTTTAAAAAAAAACAAATCAGATTTATAGCCGTTGAACCGGTCCGGGCCGGTCAGGGCCAGGCCGGTTAACCGGTTCAACAATATTTTTTGTTGACCGGGTTTGACCGGTCCGGTTAACCGAATTTTTTTTTAAACGGACCAACCCCCCTAACCCAGCCTACCCGGCCCCCTAACTACCGGTCCGGACCGGTCCGGGTTACAACTAGTTTGGGCCGGTCCGGAAATGGGTCAACCCGACCCATTAAACATGTATAGTAGGAGCTACGCTAAAGTTTTTTTGTTGCAGATTGTAAGACTTGTAAATATCTTACTTGGTAAATAAAATACCTTTACTTACCATAAAAAAAGCTTGAAAAAATACTAATTACTGCTTAAAAGTACTTTTCAAATTAATTAGTTAAATACAAACTGTTTCTCGTCAAAAGTACTCTTTTGAAAAGTATTTTTGTTAGTAAGCTAATTTTAAAAGCTTGACCAACTATGTTATTAGTAAGTAATATGCAAATCAGCTTTATGTTGTAGAAGGAAATTAAGTCCTAGTCTTCTCTGGTCCCATTCTTTTCATGCCTCGTCAACCTTGTTTCTTTTTGATAATATCCACGAGTATATAGGTATTTAAGATAAAATGAAAAATTAAATTGAATTGAAAAATCTAATCAATCAAAATAAGAAACCCTCATATTTGTTTTTTTTAAAAGACTAACCATAATTAGTTTTGTCTTGTACTTTCTAAATAAAGAAAGTTAAACCGAAATTGAAACAGACAAAGAATATGTAGCCACGCAATATATTTTGTGACTTTTAGAGATAAAAATAAATAAATTTAATTGTAATTTGTCAATATACATATATTTTTATAATATATCTATACTCCTAACTCCTAAGGATGTTTACAATGGGGGAAAAACATGCCGGTGACTATTATTTAAAGTCCCATCATCCCATTTTATGAAAGCATAATATATAATTGTGATCTTTTGCTATGAAGAAATGAAAGTTCCGAAATAAAAAATGTTTAAGAAATATCTCATTCAAAGAAACCGATTCTACATATGTTTGGTTTAATTTAATTTAATTTAATTTATAAATGAGGTTAACTGACATAGGTAGTTTGACATTTTATCCAAAAGAGAAAACCAATTCAATTGGAACCACAAACATCCCTACCAGTTAAGTTTAATGTATGAAAAGAATAATACAAATGGTAACCTATTAAATAAAAACTGAGAAAGAAGAGAGAAGTGGAAGATCAACTCTCTTCTACGAGAATTTTGTATACACAAAATGTCCGGCGACAAAATCCTACTCTATATTAAGCTTCCTAGTTACCATCCTTAAATTGCTACTCTAAATTAAGGTTCCTAGTTACCATCCTAAAAGTGCTCTCAAATTCGTGCTTGGGCAATAATAAAGGGTGGAAAAAAAATAACCACAATAACTAAGCCCATATTATCCTTAGATGACAGAAACATTGTTTTGTCCCTTTGGTCGGAGGTAAGAACTTATCTCGAGGTTCAGATCAAATTAGGACCGTGCATAATTTGGTAAATACCAAATTATTGTATTAAAATCAAAAAATTTAGTATTTGGTATTCGATATTTTGGTATTCGGTATGATATTTGGTTTAAGTTTTAAAAATAATTTGGTATTAGGTATGGTATTTGGTATTTGAAAATAAAATACCGAAATACCGATACCGTACCGAAATATATATTATATTACACAATACACATATTATTAATTATAACATAAATATAAAAAATCTAAAATTTAACTTTTCTTTATTTTATAAGTTTATCAGTTAACTCTAAGCAAGTAACATGATATTTCTAATGACCAAATTTATTCCTTTATGTACAATTTTCTCTCTCTGGGTTGATATTTGCTGGTTTTGGACAAAACTTTTGTCAACAAACATTTTTAGTTTTGTATTTTTGAGTGTTTTAATTAAGAATATTACGGTTTATGACTCTACGCACTAGTTAGTATTCAAACCGAATAAACCGAAGTTACCGAACCGAATAAACCAAAACCGAACCATACCGAATTTAATTAGGTACGGTATTGGTATAGCATTTTAAGAACCCGAATACCGAAATTACCGAAACGAAATACCTAAATACCGTACCGTACCGACCAACGAACACCCCTAGATCAAATCAATGATTGCATTGATAAAGAAATTGAAGTTTGGTCTAACTTAACTTCAAAGGTTAACATATAAGGTAAGGATATTTTGCTCGAGACTATATAAAGAGATTATTACACCCTTTTAGAACCAATGTGAGACTCAACACCTTTCTTACGCCCAGGATTAAATATCTGGAGCATGAACAATATAAGATGGAGGCGTAACATCAGGCAAACAACGAATTATAATGGACATGCCTTTGATACCATATTAAAAGAAATGAACTTTGGGCTCAACCTCAAAAGCTAGTTAATAAGGTGAGAATTGTTCGGATCGAAATAACAAGGCATTATGATGAAGCTAACAAAGCAAACCTAGTAATAAATCAAACAACAAAAGAAAAATATACTAAATGAGACATAACAATTTATAATGATTTGATCAATCATCCTGCATATATTTGATAAAGGTAATATAAAAAGAAAGTATAGAGCTATCTAGAGAATAATCTCCTCCTAAACAAGACTTGACTACATGTAGATCCTATTGTATTATTATGTGAGATGAAAAATCTTCAATTTATATAAGTACTAAACTTTTTCTCAAGAAAAAGGATTTGCCAAATATGGAAGAGACATTTTTCACTGAAAAAATATTTTTCTTTTCCACCAAGGAAACTAATTCTAATTATGATAAAAAATCAGGGCAAACCCTAACAAGAATTGCCCAAGATCATGTAATAAGACCATCCAACTCCTTTAAAACCGGTCCGGGACTCAACAAACATGACATGTGTTTTCTGCATATTCTTTTATCATCTTAGAATGATTGAATATTGTACATTTTCACCTTATTTACTACTTAACCATTATAAAAATATTAGTTTAGTATAAACACTATATATATATGTTTGAGACACCACGAAACATGCCTAATAACACTTTAGACGTGAACTATATATATAGTTAAAAGATTTTAAAATAGACGTATATATACTGACTAATTAATGATAAGTTTTTGGAAAAGTGTAGTAAGTATAATTGTAATCAATTTCTGGTTGAAGAAGAAATTTCATCTCCATACATTATATATATATATCCTCCACGGTACGCAGTACAATCCAGGCCAGGACAGTATATTAGGTCATGGAATGGAAGAAAGCTTCAAAAATCAAATGATAAAGTTTTGATCAACAAGGAAAAGGAGAATATGGGTTAAAAGGTAGTTGGGGTAAGACAATATAGCAATTATAATTACAAAACTAGAGCTCAGAGGAAAAGAGTGAGTGTGTGTGTGTTAAAGCAATGATCAAATGGCTTCAATAATGTTGGTCACTTCTTCCAGCAGTGTTATCTCATGTCAAAACTCCTTTTCCAATACCAAATCTTCTGATTCGATACAAAGGCAGTAAATACTTCTTCTTTACCATTTTGTCGAGTGATACGTCGCACTCATCATACCCACTTTTCACTATAAAACACATACAGTTTCTCTTTCTTTTTAAATGGTATGCATTCTTTTTTTAAAATATTTGAATTTCACCATTTTTGTTCGTATTGACTAGTAAGTACTGCTATCTATTAAAAGCAATCTCACAGCTGCCATAACTTCTCTGTAACCAAATCCAAAATATGCAATTTCAACTTTGATTTAAAACATGGTCGTTATGACCTTTGGAGCAGGTACACCGCCATACCTATCTGCCTTATTTATTTCGCGTAAACTGCAGTGAACCAAAATATATTCCATCGATCTCTATGCTTTATTCATTTCAATACATGAAAACTGAAAGAGAGAATCAGAAGCCCATAACTCTTAATATTGTTTACTCGTAAAATGATACAGTTAAATCTGTGACGTAGTTTATACACACATGAATTAATTTAATCCAAAAATATAAAATAATTAAGAACATGAATAAATTAATTAAAAAAACTTGAAAAAAATACAAGTCTGACCGTGAAATGAGCTTCTCTGGAAGCAAAAATAAGAACAATGTTTAGAGCAGAACGAAATAATGTTGTTAATAGAATAAGAGAAAGTTTAGCCTTTTTTGCGTTCAGATATTTCGTACTTACAATGAGTGTAAATTCCTATATTTATAGCTAAACTCAAGAAGACAAGATCCCAAAATCAAGCTTTTCTTTAACATGAGTAAAGACCCCTCTTGATGGCTGCATAAGGGTTGAGTATAAATAGATTCTTTGTAACGGCCGCTTCTTGAATGCTGTCTTCTCCCGCCGATATCTTCTTTTCAAACATTCGTTCCCCGTTCCAGCGTTTTCGAAACTCACACAGTAACGGTCGGATGTTCGTAATCAGTGTCAGCTATTTGTTGACTCATACCCTACCTGTCTCTACTGCTACGTGTCAACTCGATGAGTATCCACCTATTATTCATCAATTTTACCCCGTACATATAGTTGCCTACTTTCCGGTGACTGAATATTTTTTTACCTGGAAGTAGATAAGACTCCTTTTCTTGGCGGAAAAGTCCCTGAATGGTTTCTGACACTTGAAAGAATGCACGTCTTCTTGCATCTAATGAGCCGAACACATGTTATCCCGTGATTCGGCAAATACTTTCGCCAATTACCTAAGTAATGATAGCCTTGTATTCTGCGTTGCCTATAAACTTCTCCATTTCTCATCATTTTTACCTTTCACTTTTACTAATTCTTCTTCTTTGAATTTCCTTAGAACTTTTCTGCAAACCTCTCTTTCTCAGTAAAACCTTCATATTCACATTCTTCATCACCATGTCTTCTACTATCTCTTCCTCCGGTTGCTCAGGCACTTTCATCGGTGGCGGTCCATCGAAAAAGAATAAATCTAATGAAGCCGATTTCGGACCTTTTACTACTAGCACAATCATCCCATCTCAGCTAAATTTTGAGATGGATCTCCAAGTTCAACAGGAACCCCCTAACCCTAAAAATGACAGAAACATACCTATGAGTAGATATCCTTCTTCCATTCGTCCTGCTAGTATCTTTATTGTGAAAGAAGATCGTGGCTTAACAACATTGAAGTTTTAGCCCCATAATGAAGTGGAAAGGGTTACTTTCAGCAAACCAGGGTATATGTACATTTACACGTACCCTTTTACTTTAAAAATGAGCCGAGAAATCGATCCTATCATTTTAAACTTTTGCCAAAACTATCAAGTTTGCTTGGCTCATATAGGTCTATCAATATGGCGAACGGTCGCTTGCCTTCGGTTTCTGTGCTCCCGGACTGGTGAAACCCTCACTCTTGCTCATTTTATCAACCTTTACGCCCCAAAGAGTTTCAATAGAGGCATGATCAAACTCAGCAAACGCGACCACCATTCCATCGTCATCAGTGTTGATGATGATAATACCATGGTTGGATGAAGAGGTTCGTTGTCATTGCTATCGGGGACAATACCTCCTATCCCTGAATCCTAGAATTTCACTCGTAAGTTTTTCAAATATCCCTCTTTTATTGCGTTAAATAAAATTCTCTCCTTTGCTAATTACCTTTCTGTCATTTCAGCTACCAATATTTCCTCCAATGGTTAAGAACCTAACCCAATGGTGACAAAATTTTTAGACATTTCCACACCGGACTCTCGTACCTGGAAAAATATTTCTCCCAAATTCAACTAGAAGGCCAAGAACCATGGTGAGTAAAACTTCCCCTTTTCCTTTTTTGATCTTCAATTTTATATAGTATAAATTGTTTGACTTCATTTCACAACATGTAGGCCTCCCGAAAGGAACTTCTGTCTGCCCCATTATCGAGGTTACCCATGACCCAAGGGTGGCTCATCAATAAATTCAAGAAGCCCTTGATGGGAAGAGGGCTCGTGATGCCGCTCTTGCTTCCGGTGAAGGCCATTCTTCTCTGAGTCCCAAGCCTAAGGAGAAAAAACCAAAAAAAGAAAGACGTACCTCCAAGGCTGAGGCTCAGGAGAAGCCTCCAATAAAAGAAACCCCAGTAGGACCGACAACAATGGTCCTTGATGAAGATGAAACCGAGGCGATGATGAAGCGGTTTCTCTTCAAAGAAGAAGAACTTTCCCTGCTCAACCAGAAGAAATTCGAGGACTCTTCACAGAGTTGGAAATGGTTGAAGATGTCGAGTCTCGTTTTCTGGCTGTAGTTGTTGCTTCTAATCAAACGAGTTCCACCTCTAATATTCCTCTACCCCCAACTTCAATACCGGCTGTCGAACCATAACTCTTGCCTCACCACCGACCCTAATTGAACAAATGGAAGATGTTCGTTCCCTTCGGTCACCCGATCATGAGAAGATTGAGAACACTTTCCCAGCACTAATACAAAACCCTAATGGTAAATGTAATGTCACTCTTTCAGTTCCGAATAAGTGCCACCTACTTTCTAAGTCGGTGGGGGTCGCCAAGTACTTGAAGCCTTTGTCTTCGAACAAGGACTGGCAGAAGATGGAGGTTTTTTTTGCGGAATGTTTGATCAATAACAACATGCACTTTGCTGTTCATGTATCATCTTACTCTTCTCTTTTCCCTTTTTTCCTGCCAATTGTTATCTCCAATAACTTTTATTTTTGACTTTTCAGGCTATCCTCCTTGCCTCCAAGGGCTTGCAGAAGATGAACCAAGCCAAAGAAGAAGCTGATGCCGAGCGGGATCAAATTGCTGCTGAATGGGACGAACTCGCTGAGCACCTCCCAGCTTTAGAGGCAAGACTTGCTTAGATGGGAGAGCTTGAAGCTCGGTTGGAGCAAACTGAGCAGGAAAAAATAGTTCATGTCCAAGAGGCCACTCAAATGCATATAAAACTTGAGGAGTTGAAGGCCAAGTGGGCTGGGCTACAAGATACTGTGACTGTGGCAGCGGAACGTGAGTCTGCTTCCTAGGAACAAATCAACAACCTGAAAGAAAACTTGCGTTCCAAAACCTAGGAAGTTGCTGCGATCGAGGAGAAGAGATCAAGGATGGAGGAAAATTGCAAAAGGGTCATGGAGCAATACCGCGAACATGCGAGAACAAATACTGACCTTTGCCGGACCTATGACATCGTGAGGGCTGAAAATGACCAGCTACAGTCCAAAATCAAAAAGCTCAAAGCCAAACTCCAGGATCAAGAGGATTCTTTCCTTCTTGAGAAAACTTATGTAATTTACCACATGAGGAGGGAGACTTTGGAGGATGCCGAAAAAGGCATTCCTAACATAGACGAGTGTATTGCTGAAGCTCTCAGTTTGGAGAAAATCGCCTAAGAGAACATTTCTGCCTGGCCCACTGCTTCAAGCACCACGAGCACTTGTTATGAGTCAAAGGAAATTGAGAAGGAAGCTGAAAAAGAAGATAAAGACGAGGATGAAGGTTTTGAACCGGATGCGGAACAACCTTCATCTTCAAAAGATGCAGCAAAGACTTCTCGTCTTTCGGACTCTGCTGATAAAACGAATTAATGTAATCTTTTTATTTTTTTTAATTATGCCAAAATCTCTATTGAATTTGGCATTTTGATAATTAAAAGACATCCTTTACTTAATTTCTGTGCAAAGACATCTTTTGTTTAACTTTTGTGCAAAGACATCTTTCTAATGGTAAAGTTTGGGAATTTTTTACATTCGATAACTTAATACGGGCATTCATACTTACGATTTTTATCCTTTAACTATGAGGGTTTCATAAGAAAAGGTCCTTATGTTTACGCTGTTCTTGAAGAGGAGGTCTCCTGTTCATTCCGGCACTAGCATTTGAAGTTTAACTAACTTTTAAATAAAAAAGATTATATTGTATCATTTAGAAAAAAAATAAGATAAAAACAAAAGGACTTTAATTTATTCCTTATGTTACACCCTACACTTAAATCAAGTGTGGTGAGTGCGGATTCTAGCACGGCCAATTAGCTGGAGACACGTTTGAAGCCAGAAAGTGGTCACATATTTCAGTGGGTCTGTGCCAAGTGTCTCACCAGGTGCTGCAACCGGAGCGAGGCGACCCGTTTTGCATATGGAAGTGGAAGAAATTTCTATGCTTGATAACAGTATAAAAAAGGTATTGAGGCTCTTTCTCTTTCATTCTAGAAGTATCACCAGAACAAGTCCTCTCAAAATACTCTCAACGCCTCTTTAGAATTTCCTTGGCAAACTAAGGCAAAGTCACATGTGAATCTGGATTCATCAAGATTTAACTTGATGAAACTTAGAGTCATCGCCGTATCGACTATCATCTAGTGAAATCGATTTTGAAGATTCGTTAGAGGCAAAGTTAACCACCATAAAAGTGTAACTAGATCTCCAACAAGGTAAGTAGGGCAACTTTCTTTCTTGGCATGAGTTAGCGTAAGCCTCACCTTCTTTCTAAATGATTCCTGTACCGTAAGATTTGGTAGTTCTAAGTCCTCTCAATGATGTTATCTTGTTCCTGTGCATTCTTGCTAGTAGTACGTCTTTCAAGGTCCACGTTGTATCTAGTTGATATCCTATGATTGTAGGGTATGATTTACTCTGAAGTCTAAACTTGTTATCTCTTGAAACTGTTATTGCATTGCACTTATATATATGTATCTATTTTACTCTACCGAGTCGTGCTATAGTCGGCCGGGTACGGCACCTATTGTGCAACCACTGATAAGTTGAGTATGTTGAGGCATAATGTGAGATATTACCAAGCCCATGTGTGGCCGGGTACGATGATGTGTGATACGAGGCTATCGAGTCCTCTTGAGGTCGACTACGCCGAGATTTGTGGAGACCGGGTACAACCGAGACTTCCTGAGGCTAGGTACGACTGAGTCCTCTATTAGGCTAGGTATGGAGCAATGATGTGTGATGTGAGGCTACCGAGTCCTCTTGAGTCCAGATACACCAAGTTCTAGTGAGACTGGGTACATCCAAGACCTCTTGAGGCCGGATACGACCGAGCCCTCTATGAGACTGGGTATGGAGTGATGAAAATTTGCCCCAAAGAGTGGGTAAAGATATGTATATATGTATGTATAGTATTTAATGTTGAATGGACCCAACGAGAGGCTTGATTTCACAAAAGTTTGCATTCCTTTATGATCCATGGTTCATAGTTCCTTACAGTTTAGTTCACGCCCCCGCTGGGTTGTCTTCGGTGTTCGGATTAGAATCATGTACTCATATCTCTTATGCTATGACTCTAATTTATTTGTGTTTCTTAGTCTTATATACTCAGTACATTATCCGTGACACCTACAGGTATAGATAGACCCGGTGATGCCCCTCCCCGATAGGTGCGCGATTCAACTGTTGGTTTCTTACTCTCCTCTCTTTCGGAGTAGCCGTTCAGAAGTCAATAGGTATGGAGGCAGATGTTGTAAATGTTTTGGGTGCGGTGGGGACTTGTCCCGACCTAGTTTTGTACGTCTATGTTTCTTTTGGTACTCTTAGAGGCTTGCGTGCTAGAGTCTGGTTGTATAAAATAGGGTAGTTACGATTTTGTTAAGAATTGCTGTAATATGTATAAAATGCCAATGTTGTCTTTGTTAATGAATTTTATTCATTTGAAAATTCGGTGGTTATCACTTGGAGGCCTCAGTGGCCCAAAACTTATGAACAAAAATATGAAAGAGCACGAGTTGGTTTGCACGGGCCTTCGGGCATCGTGTGCCGGTCGCACCTTCCAAGGTTGGGGTGTGACAGACTTGGTGTCAGAGCAGGTCGTGTCTAGGAAAGTCTGCAAGCCGTATCTAGTAAAGTCTTGTTTATGGGGTATGTGGTGCACCATCCTTATAAACATGAGGCTACATGATATTTAGGGTGAATACCCTTCTTTCTGATCTAGATCGCAAGATAGAGTTGAATCATAAGAATTCTCTTCTAATCCCTATCTTGTTCATATTTATAACAATGTCGACCACGGGACATCAAAAACTTGCTCAGGGACTAAATAAAGAAGCAGGAGAAGGTACTATTCGGGTGCCACCTGCCCCTATGGGTCAACATGGACCCTATGAGGAGGTTGGAATCTAGGTTTCGGGGACATCACCGCCACCCCCGAACCCACCCAGAGAAGTTAATGCACCCCCACTTCCTCCCCAAGCTATTTCCGAGCAGGATTTAGACATGAGAAATGCAGTGCAACTGTTGACTCAATTAGCGGCCTCTCAGGCCCGACATCAGGCCTCTACTACCTGGGATAGAGCGGTCAGCACGAGAGTTAGGGATTTCATAAATTTGGACCCCCCGGTGTTTATGGGAACATACCCCAATGAAGAGCCCTAGAATTTTCTAAACCAAATGCAGCGGACCTTACGAGTTATGCATTCCATTGATACAGAGTCCGTGGAGCTTGCCTCATATAGATTGTGGGATGTTGTTATGACTTGGTAGGATGGAATGAGTTTTCTGAAGCCTTTCTGCAGTAGTATTTGCCAATTGAGCTCCGCTAAGCTAAGCAAGACAGATTCTTACAACTGGAACATGGTAACATGAGTGTTCGAGAGTACATCATGCAATTTAACTCCTTAGCCAAGTATGCTCCTTTGAATGTAGCAGAGATGAGTGATAGAGTGCATCGATTCATTGATGGACTAGGATCACATTTGATTAATGAATGCACCACTGCTTCTCTGAGTCTGATCATGGACATTGCTCGTATACAAGCCTATGCATAGAGCTTAGAGGATCATAAAAGGCAACAATGAGCTGCTCAAGAGCACGATCGGGGACAACATATAAGAGCTCTGTCACGATCCAAATTCCATAATAGGTCGTGATGGCGCCAAACTGTGTTGCTGGGCAAGCCAACGCGTGAACCTCCTCTACATAATCCATTTTAAAATTTTAAAATCAGGAATTTTATTAAATAAATAAAATAAATCTGGAACTCAAAGAAACATGTGCTTTTATTAACCAAATTTTTGAATATAAATAAATCATAAAGTGAAGTGATCATAATAATGTGAACTACAATAATGAACATCCACTAGGAACCCCCAAAACCCGGTGTCACAAGTGCATGAGTATCTACTAGGAAGTACCATAACAATACAAAATCTATCTGAAATGTAAAATAGACATGATAAAAATAACGAACATGAAGGAGACTTCGTGTGCTGCGGATCGTGACGTGGGATGCAGCTCACCGTAAAGTACCCGCAATAGCTGCGCCTTTGCGCCCAACGACCACCAAAAATATATACTTGCACAATAAGTGCAGAAGTGTAGCATGAGTACGTAAATCAACGTGTACCCAGTAAGTATCTAGCCTAACCCCGATCCCATTAGAATGTGAAGCTTTTACGGGTCTTTGACCCCACTCACGAATATACGTGTAAGTTATGAGATACAAGAAAACTTTTGATGAATACACACAACGCGGGAGAAATCCGTATGGGAAGTACAATTTCTTCGGCTAAACAAGTAGCTCATCAAATATTTAAAATAATGAGTTTATTACTCTACATGAGTCTAGTCTTAGGTCATAATGCGAATTATAGCAATTAAACAAGCAAGAATAACTCAAATAGTACAATTAAAGCATGTCTTGAGTCTAAGTCTACCCAGACGTAATCAAGAATTCTAGCATACGTACGGACACTCGTTACCTCATACGTGCGTAGCTTCCACAACATATAGCATGTAATAAATATTACACCTATGGGGTAATTTTCCCCTCACAAGATTAGATAGAAGACTTACCTCGCTCTGAAATCTGATAACCGGTTCCAACGCCTTTCGAACACCTCAAACCGATGCCAAACGATCCAAAACTAATCAAACAACGTGCAAACCATTCAAAATATACTCCAATATTCGTAACTTAACAATTAGAAACAAATTCCCAACTCCTCAAGAAAAATCAACAAAGTCAACTCTCGGGCCCACGCGTCCGGATTCCGAAAGTTATCAGAAAATAATTATTACCCATAACTTATATAGTATATATTCCAAAAATCATCCAATTTCGTTCATGAATTAACCCTCAAATCATGGAAAAACATCAAAATAAAGGTCATATATTTACCCCCTTGTTGAGAAGATAACAACACCGCAAAAATCACCTCGAACGGAAATCTAGAACTCAAAATATGCTCAAAATACTAAAATGCTCGGTCTATCCATTTAAAACACTGACCAGGTGATTTTTGTTCTTCTCCTTCCCGGGACACCTTCGTGTTCGTGAAGAGCAATTTTTCGCATTGACCGGTCAACACAGAAATCCTTCTTCCCATTCGCGGAACCTCTCTCACGTTTGCGAAGAACACAGGTTCGTACCAGAAATAACAATCTTTTCTGACACGGAAATAGGCATAACTCTTCCATACGACATCGAAATTCGATGATTCTTGTTGCTATGACTCCATAATTACGATACAGATCTAATGGTTCAATAAAATCATAAATCAAAGGTAATTTGCTCAATATAGTATCCTTTATACACAAGGAAATGACGCTGAAACATCAAATAAGAGTGCGACACAACCCAAACACATCCGCAGTCCCAAAACATAACACGAACCTACTAGAGGCCTCAAATCAAACCAAACAATATCAAAACCATGAATTACACATCAATTCAAGCCTAATGAACTCTTAAACTTCTAAAACACATGCCGAACCATACCAAATCAACCCGGAATGACCTTAAATTTTTCAAGGAAGTCCCAAATGATACAACAAACCTATACCAGTTCCCGGAACCATAATCTGGATCCGATATCAACAAAATCAATTCTCGGTCAAACTTATCAATCTTCTAAACCTTCAATCTTCTAACCTTTGCCAAAAAGAATCAAATCAATCTACGGACTTCCAAATCCAAATACGGACATACGCCTAAGACCAAACTCATCATTTGGACCTAACAGAACCGTCAAAACTCCAATCCGAGGTCGTTTACTCAAAATTGAAACATTGGTCAACTCTTCCAACTTAAAGCTTCCGAATTAAGAATTATTCTTCCAAACCAACTCTGATCTTCCCAAAATTCTAATTCGACTACACGTGATAGTCATAATACATGAATTGAAGCTACTAATGGTCTCAAACTACCGAACGACATGCTAGAGCGCAAAATGACTGGTCGGGTCATTACAAGCTCGGTCTGCAGGTTATATGGGAGAGTCACGAGGTGAGTTTAGACCTCCGTTTCCTCAGCATCTATCTAATCTGGTGGCTAGTGCGACGTCACAGTTCTTGGGTCAGCATCATGATTGGATCATGTGTTCCGGTCAGGGTCAAAATTCCTGAGGGCATAGCTTACAGTATAGTGGAGGCCCTAACAAGATGAGGCCCCCGGTGCCGCATTGTGACCGGTGTTGTAGGAACCACTTCGAGCATTGCCATCAGGTTTCAGATTACTGCTATTCTTGTGTGCAGCCCGATCACATCATACGCTTTTGCCCAGCAAGGAATGTGGATAGTGTGATACCACCAATAGGATCTGCAACAACTTCTTTATCAGCAGCGTGTCCTCATGAGCAAGGTATGCAGCCGCCGATGGGAAGGGGTAGAGGTAGAAATGGAATGTTTAGCCCAATTGGGCAGCAGCAGAATCACATCTATGCATTATCATGTCTTCAGAATTTAGAGTCATCACCCGACGTGGTCACAAGTACATTGTCCGTGTTCTCCCTTAATGTGTATGCTAGTAGGTGTGGTAAGAAACCAGAATTGTTACATCAACCATTCAAAGTGTCCATGCCCGTGGGAGAATCTGTGGTAGTTAGGCGGGTGTATCAAGGTTATGATGTGATTATTCATGATCGTCATACCTTGGGCTGATTTGAATGAATTAGAAATGATAGAGTTTGATTTCATCATGGGCATAGACTGATTGGCCTATTGCTATGCTACTGTGGATTGTTGGAAAAAAGTTGTTCGCTTCAACTTTTGGGAGAACCTACTATCGAATGGAAGGGCAATGTTGCAGCACCAAAAGGGAAGTTTATTTCTTACCTTAAGGCCCAGAAGATGATCACGAAAAGATGTTTCTATCATTTGGTGCGGGTGCAAGATGCGGAGGCGAAGCTCCTACCCTTAAATCGAAGGTTTGTGAAAATTTTCTCATTTATAGCTGCTCCATTAACGATGTTGACGCACAAGACATCAAAATTCCAATGGACCAATGTTTGCGAGAAGAGCATCCAAGAGTTAAAGGACACGTTAACCTCGGCACCAGTCCTAATGCTTCCTGAAGGACCCGAGGGGTATTTGGTATACTGTGATGACTCTAGAGTGAGATTGGGCAATGTTCTAATGCAACACGGGAAAGTTGTCACTTATGCTTGGAGGAAACTAAGGAAGCACAAGCAGAATTACCCAACTCATGACTTGGAGCTAGCAGCTATTATATTTGCCTTAAAGATATGGCGTCACTACTTGTATGGAGTTCATGCTTACATATTCACCAATCATAAGAGCTTGAAGTACATATTCAAGCAAAAAGAATTAAATCTCAGGCAGCGAAGGTTTCTTGAATTGTTAAAGGACTACGACGTTGATATTTTATACTATCCCGGGAAAGCAAATGTTTTAGCTGATGCACTAATTCAGAAATCCATGGGCATCCTACAACACGTGGAAAAGCATAAGATGGAAATGACCAAAGACTTGTACCGGCTTGCAAACCTAAGCATGCAATTTCTTAATACCGGCAGCGGAGGAGTCACAATTCAGAATGCTGCTGAATCCTCACTAGTAGCCGAATTGAAAGAACGACAATTGGAAGATCCAGCCTTGGTGAAAATATGAGAAAGTATCCCCTCTCAGAAGAAGCAAGTATTCGATCTATCGAAGGACAGAGTCCGTAGGCACAAGGACCGGTTATGCATGCTCGATGTTGGGAAACTCTGAGAACAGATCATGGCAGAGATTCATTAGTCCCGGTATTCTGTTCATCTGGGGTCAACAAAAATGTACAATGATCTTTGACAGCTATACTGGTAGAACGACATGAAGAGGGACATCGCTAAATATGTTTCTCGGTGTCCGAATTGTCAGCAAGTCAAGGTTGAGCATTAGAAATCGGGAGGGTATCTGCAGAATATGAAAATTTCGACCTGGAAATGGGAAGTGATGAACATGGATTTTGTTACCGAGTTACCACGATCACGCTGAAAGTTTGATTCTATATGGGTTATCGTGAATCGACTCACCAAGTTGGCTCACTTTCTACCAGTTAAGACTACCTTCTCAGATGAAGATTATTCTAAGATGTACATTTAGGAGATAGTTCGACTCCATGGGGTTCCGGTTTCCATCATATCAGACAGAGGCGCCTAGTTTACTGCTAACTTCTGGAGATCATTTCAAAAAGGATTGGTAACAAAGATCAACCCTTAGCATAACCTTTAATCCAAAAACTGATGGCCAAGCCGAGCACACTATTCAAACGCTCGAGGACATGTTACGTGCATGCGTTCTGTACTTCAAGGGAGATTGGGAGGATCATCTACCACTTATCGAATTTGCTTACAACAATAGCTACTATGCTATTATTAAAATGGCACCATATGAGGCATGGGTAAAAATGTAGATCTCCTATTGGCTAGTTCGAAGTGGGTGAAACAAAGTTGTTGGGGCCAGAGCTGGTACAACAGGCAGTAGAGAAGGTGAAACGAATTCAAAATGGATCGTTGGCCGCCCAAAGAAAATAGAAATCTTACTCGAATAACCAGCAACGAGATTTAGAGTTAGGTATAGGGGGCTGGGTATTCTTGAAGGTGTTACCTATGGAAGGCGTGATGAGATTTGGCAAAAATGGCAAATGCAACCCCCGGTATATCGGACCATATCGAATCATACGGAATGTTAGTCATGTGGCTTATAAGCTTGAATTTCCCTCGAAATTGGAAGCTGTGCATCTGGTATTCCACGTGTCTATGCTCTGAAAGTGCTTGAGTGATCCATCCCGTGTTACCTCTATTGAAGATATCCAAGTTACAGAAGACCTATCTTATGAAGAAATTCTGGTAGCCATCTTAGATCGACAAGTTCGTAAGCTGCAAACCAGAGAAGTGGCTTCAGTTAAGGTACTTGAGAGGAACAATAATAAGGAGAAAATGACGTGGGAAGCAGAAGAGTACATGAAATCTAGTTACCTCTATTTATTCTACGCTATGGAAGGCAACAATGCGACTATCATGATGGGCTGTGATTCAACATTCGAGTACGAATGTCCTAAAAAAGGGGATGATGTTACACCCCCACACTTAAATAAAGTATGATGAGTGAGGATTCTAGTGCAGCCAATCAAATAGAGACACGTTCGAAGCCAATAAGTGGTCACACATTTCAGTGGGTCTGCACCAAGTATCTCACCAGGCGCTGCAATCGGAACGGGGCGACCCGTTTTGCATGTGGAAGTGGCAGAAATTTCTATGCTTGGTAACAGCATAAAAAGGGCAGTGAGGCTCTTTCTCTTTCATTCTAGAAGTATCACCAGAACAAGTCCTCTCAAAATACTCTCAACGCCTCTTTAGAATTTCCCTAGCAAATTAAGGGAAAGTCGAAGGTGAATCTGGATTTAGCAAGATTTAACTTGAGGAAACTTGGAGTCATCACCGTATCGGTTATCAACTAGTGGAATCGATTCTGAAGATTCGTTAGAGGCAAAGTTAACCACCATAAAAGTGTAATTAGATCTCTAGCAAGGTAAGTAGGGCAACCTTCTTTCTGGCATGAGTTAGTGTAAGCCTCTCCTTCTTTCTAAATGGTTCCTGTACTCTAAGGTTTGGTAGTTTTAAGTCCTCTCAACGATGTTATCTTGTTCCTATGCGTTCTTGCTAGTAGCACGTCTTTCAAGGTCCACGTTATTTCTAGTTGGTATCCTGTGGTAAGAGGATATGAGTCATTCTGAAGTCTAAACTTGTTATCTCTTGAAATTGTTATTGCATTGCACTTATATATATGTAACGCACTTAGTCGGTTGGGTACGACACCTATTGTGCAACCACTGATCAGTTGGGTATGTTAAGGCATAATGTGAGATATTACCAAGCCCATGTGTGGCCAGGTACAATGATGTGTGATGTGAGGCTACTGAGTCCTCTTGAGGCCGGCTACGCCGAGTTCTGTTGAGATCGGGTATAGCCGAGACCTCGTGAGGCTAGACACGACCGAGTCCTCTAATGATGGCGGGTATGGAGAGATGATGTATGATGTAAGGCTACCGAGTCCTCTTGAGGCCGGCTATACCGAGTTATGGTCAGACCGGATACAGCTGAGACCTCCTAAGACCGGGTACGACTGAGTCCTCTATGAGGCCAGTGGAGTGATGAAAATTTGCCCCAAAGAATGGTTGGAGATATGTATGTATAGTATTGAATATTGCATGGCCCCAATGAGAGGCTTGATTTCACAAAAGTTTGCATGCATTTATGATCCATGGTTCATAGTTCCTCACAGTTTAGTTCACGCCCCCGGTGGGTTGTCTTCGGTGTTCAGGTTGGAATCATGTACTTATATCGCTTATGCTATGACTTTGATTTCTTTATGTTTCCTAGTCTTACATACTCAGTACATTATTCGTACTAATGCCCTTTCTCTTTTTGGGCGTTGTGTTCATGCCTACATGTACAGATAGACCCAGTGACGTCCCTCCTTAGTAGGTGCACGATTCAGCTGCTGGTTGTTGCTCTCCTCTCTTTCGAAGTAGCCGTTTAGAAATCGATAGGTATAGAGATAGATGCTGTAAACATTTTGGGTATGGTGGGGCCCTGTCCCGACCTAGTTGTGTATGTGTATATTTCTTTTAGTACTCTTAGAGGCTTGCAGACTAGAGTCTGATTTTATAAAAGGGGGTAGTTACGATTTTGTTAAGAACAACTGTAATATGTATAAAATGCCAATGTTGTCTTTGTTAATCAGTTGTATTCATTTTTAAACTTTGGTGATTATCACTTGGAGGCCTCGATGGCCCAGAACTTATGAATGAAAAGATGAAAGAGCACGAGTTGGTTCGCACGGGCCTTCGAGCGTCGTGTGCCGGTCGCACCTTCCAAGGTTGGGGTGTGACACTTTTGTTTCTACTAGTAAATAAAGATGCCAATACATGTGGTTAACTTGTACTAGTTATTTCTACACGGCTGATCATGCAGTCCCCAATCCTGACAAGATACAGCTTTCGGTTCGAACAATTCACGATTTTAATAACACTTTTAGTGCTCTTATAAATAATATTTTCTCCCTAGTGTTCGGATGCAAAGTGTGAGAATTCGAACACTAGATCTTGTTTTTGTCGATGACCTTCTTCGTCGTATGCTTTACGTTACTGCCTAATTAAAAACCTTACTAGAGAAACTCAATTGGGACAAAAACTGGACGAAGGGAAAAAGATTGCAGCACATACTTTCAGTATCATCAAGGATCTTCAACATTAATACCTTTTGAGGTGAGTCACGTTCCAAATGCTTGGTAATTTTACTCCATTCTGATTTTCTAACTGATATGAACCTTTACCCGTTACAGCTGAAGTCCGGTAAGGTCCTTCCAATGTTGGTCCTAGATTTCCAACATTAACTTCTCGGATACTTTGAGTTACCTTCCGCAAAACCAGATCTCCAACTTTAAAATATCGAAGATTTGCTCTACGATTATAGTATCTTTCCATCCTTTACTTATGTGCTACCATCCTCACATATGCTAAATTCCGACACTCTTCAAGTATATCCAACTTAATTAATGTTGCTTTATTATTCACCTCCTTATTTGGCCAGGAATACCTTATGGCCGGTTCCGCAATATCCACCGGAATCAAAGCTTCCGCACCATACATGAGGAAAAAAGGTGTTTCTCATGTGCTTGACTTTGCCGTTGTTCAATATGCCTATAACACTCCCGGCAACTCTTCTAGCCAGCTGCCTTTAACATCCTCTAATTTCTTTTTGATATTTTGAATTATCACTTTGTTGGTTGACTCCTCTTGAACATTAGAACTTGGATGATATAGGGAGGACGTGATCCTTTTGATCTTCAGTCCTTCTAGAAACTATATAACTTTGGAACCTATAAATTGTGGCCCATTATCACAAGCAATTTCTTTTGGTACTCTAAACCGGCAAATGATATGATCCCAAATGAAATTAATCACTTCTCTCTCTCTCTAATATTTTAAAGTGCATGTTTCAACCCACTTAGTAAAATAATCAGTTAAAACTAAAAGAAATTTTACCTGTCTATACCCCTAAGGTAAAGGACCAACTATATCCATCCCTCATTTCATAAATGGCCACGTGACACCACCGAATGCAGAAGCTCCGCCGGCTAATGCACTAACTTAGCATGACGTTGACACTTATCATATTTTTGTACAAATGTCTTTGTGTCTTATTCCATCCGAGTCCAATACTAACTGGCCCATATTAATTTAAGAACCAACAAGTCTACACCGGATTGATTTTCACAAACCCCTTCATGAACTTCTCTCTTTACATAATCAGCCTCTGATGTCCCTAAACATCTATGCAACGGTCCTTGGAAAGATCTTCGGTATAATTGACCATCAGCAAGGCAATAATGAGCAGCTTTAGTTCATAGTTCCTGGGAGGCTTTAGAATTTTCAGGCAATTTTCCATGCCTTAAATGTTCTATAAACTCGTTTCTCCAATCCCAGATTAGGTTGGTCAAGTTAACTTTGCAATACCCATCCACGTCCAGGACTGAGTGCAACATCTGGACAACTGCTCCGGAATCAGCTCCTTTTATTTCTCTGGATGACCCTAAATTAGCCAACGCGTCTGCCTCCATGTTCTCTTCCCTTGGGATGTGAATTACCGACCACTCCTTGAATCGAAAAAGTAAAACTTGAACTTTATTCAAGTACTGTTGCATGCGCTCTTCTTTGGTATCAAAGATTCCATGTATCTGATTCACTACCAGCTAGGAGTTGCATTTTATTTCAATCACCTCGGAGCCTAGACCCCGCGCTAATTCAAGTCCTACAACCAAAGCCTCATACTCATCTTCATTGTTACTCAAAGCAACAGTTCTAGTGGCCTGTGTCAGGGTCTCTTCCGAAGGAGCGATTAGTACTATCCCAAGAGCGGACCCTTTTACATTAGAAGCTACATCTGTAAGCAAGGTCCATACACCGGACACGGTTTCCGATACCATAACTGCTTCTTTAGCAGCTCAAGGCATCATTTCCGGACTAAACTCAGCCACAAAGGTGGCCAAAAATTGTTACTTAATAGCAGTCAGAGGTTTATATTTTATATCAAATTCACTAATTCCAACTGCCCATTCAGCCAATCGGCCCGATAATTCAAATTTATGGAGGAAATTCCTTAAGGGAAAGGTCGTCACAACGACTATTAGATGGCGCTGAAAGTAAGGTCTAAGATTTTGAGAGGCAACTACAAGAGCTAGAGCAAACCTTTCCAGGTGTGGGTATCGTGTTTCCGCACCTGAAAGTATCTTACTAACATAATAAATAGGAAATTGTGTACCTTCCTCCTCCCGAACAAGAATTGCACTCACTGCAACCTTCGATACGATTAAATAGACCAACATATGCTCTCCCTCCTTCGGTTTTGACATCAAAGGAGGGCTAGAAAGGTACATTTTCAAGTCCTTCAATGCTTTCTGGCTTTTCGGAGTACATGAGAAATCATTTTTCTTCTTTAATAGAAAAAGAAACGATGATATTTCTCTGATGACCTTGATATGAATCTGCTAAGGGCCGGTAGCCTGCCGGTTAGCCTTTGTACTTCCTTTACACTTTTTAGCTGATCAGGAAAATCTTCTATGGCCTTAATCGTGTCAGAATTTACTTTTATCCCCCCTTTAAGAAACTAAGAAGCGAAGGAATTTCTCAGACCCAACACCAAAAGCGCACTTCTCCGGATTAAACTTCATGTTATGTTTCCTTAAGATGTCAAATGTTTCCTGAAGATGAATTAAGTAATCCCCTGCACTAAGAGATTTAACCAACATATCATCAATCTAAACCTCCATAGTTTTTCCAATTTGACGCTCAAACATCTTATTAATAGCCTCTCATACTTGGTTCCGGCATTCTTAAACCCAAAAGGCATCACATTATAGCAATATGTGCCAAAGTTTGTGATGAATAAGGTTTTTTCTTGATCCTTCGGGTGCATTTTAATTTGATTGTACCCAAAATATACATCGAGAAAACTCACCAATTCATATCTAGCCGTAACATCGATCATTTGGTCGATGTTTGGAAGTGGAAAAGAATCCTTAGGGAAAGCCTTATTTAGATCTTTATAGTTTATACCCATTCTATATTTATTATTCTTTTTAGGTATGAGTACTACGTTATCTAACCAATCAGGATAACTTACTTCATATATAGAACCTATGTTTAACAACCTCGTTACCTCTTCTTTTACAAACCTATTCATGATCTCGGCTATCGACTATTTGTTTTGATTTACCAGAGGGAAATTAGGGTCCAAACCTAACTTGTGGACAACTACATCCAATGGAATACCTGTCATATCAGAATGAGACCATGCGAAGCAATCAAAGTTAGCTTTTTAAAACACAATAATTTTAAGCCTGAGTTCGGGACTCAACCCCGTTCCTAGGTAAACCTTTTTATCCGGGAACTCTGTGAACAATGCAATTTGTTTATTCCTTTGTGGTTGACTTTGTTGCATCTTCTTCTTCTGGTAACTCAAAGGATCTAGGCACATGATAGTAAGCCGATGTCTCCTTATCTCCATCACCTTCAACCAGGTCTAGAAGGACAGTAGACATCAGTTCCTGTAGTTGCTATTTTCTCGTCCCTTCCACTGCTTGTCACACCTCAACCTTGGGAGGTGCGACCGGCACACGACTCCCGAGGGCCCATGCGAACCAACGTGTGCACTTTTATCTTTTAGTTCATAAGTTCTGGGCCATTGCTGCCTTGACGAGCTAAAAACACAACACAAAATTATGCTCGATAGTCGAATATAGTATAGAAAATATTGTATACATATGGATTGGATTTAAACAGTGTTTTCTTAGCTTCTAGTTTTAATTGCTTTCCAAGATGATCAACAATTTAGAGTTATGTGATTTACTAAAAGTCTAAACTATTGGCTAATGACAATCGCAACAAGAGTAAGCAAGAAGATATCAAAGGGAGAAAATAGGGGTTGATTAGATAGGTGTAAGATACGTGTTTGGGAATTAACTCTAGTTACTTCACTTCTATGGTTCAAGTGAGTCTCTCGAATTCACTCTATTATGCTCAAACATTCAGTAGAAAATCCTCTCTCGATTAAGTCTCAACCTTACGATATGAACTAAGTTAAGCTTGGTGAAGATATGCAAGAATTCGTAGTGGATTGATCCTTAGGAGAACCTCTTTCGATTACCCTCCTAACTAGGTCTAAACATTAATTCAACTAGCCTATTTCGATTACTAACAAGAATCAATGAATTCAACCAATAAGATAATGTAAAACATCACAAGTTATTCCTCTTTCAATTACATAAACAAGTGAATATATGTGCAACAATAAAAATACCCAAAACGCTTTAATACATAAAACTAGAATTAATATCCACAAACAATTCTCAAAACACCAAATCCATCAATCTCTCTAGAAGAATTACTCCATGGATATAGGGAAATTTATCACAATTAAGTTTAAGTCAAAGAAAATAATAAAACATCCAAACCCTTGTCTTGAGTGAGGATGAATGGTGAAATTTTTGTGCTCTTGCTTCTCCCTATTCTACTTAGCTTCCTTATGTCTAAATTATGTCAAACGTCCTCAAAATACCGTTTTCCATGTATATATACCAAGTAGAGTCGGGCCCAAATAAATACACCTTCTCCTACGCAAAATAGGACACTTTCCCGGAGTTGGACGTGCATGGCCGCGCACCTGGAAGTGTGCTCGCGCACTTGGCCGCGCACTTTTCACCCTGTTCTGCCTCATATGCGCGCCCAGTGCGCGGCCGCACACATGGGTGGCGTTCTGTTGGGAATTTGGAAAAAAGTAAAACATGAAAGTGTTATCTTTCCACCGATATATTGTGGATCCCAAACAGAATTCTGAGCAAAACGTTATGCGCATTTTACTGGACACTGCGCAATATGCCTGCTCGATTCTTCGTTTCGTTCTTAAAATGCACTATCATCCGTTGATCCCTAAAGACGATCTCGACTTAATCCTTGGTCTTTTACTCAGACTTCAAAGCTCCTGAATAGCTTGAATTCATTCCATCACATCTGCATAGATCGGAATCATTCCTACAAGGCATAAAACATGCAATTAGTGCAAAACACTAATGATTAAAGCTCCAAAACAATTAAAGTGCAGTAAAATTAGAGTGTAATAATCGACTAAAATATGAGATTATAGCCTACCATCAACACCCCACACTTAAACCATTGCTCGTCCTTGAGCAATCAAACTACACTTCATAATGACATGACCTTTTTAAATAACTCTCATAACTCATCATACCAAAAATATTTAAAATCGACTAAGCCCAACAGTGTAACATCTTCACCTCAAGAATTGACTCACAAGCACCACGCATTATTCACAACTTACTCACTTACTATAACATAGAGGTCAACGACATTACCTTTCCTTTATGAATCAAGTGCCCTCACACAACAAAACAGAGTAGTTCCACACACAATAAAAACTAAGAACAATTAGGAACTCAATATAGAAAGAATTCACTCACTCTCAGAAACAATATTCATATGCCACAAAAGATGAACCATAAGATTTCCCGTAGTGTACTACTCTACTTATTGAGCTCATTCAGTCAAGGATCAAGGAGGACTTTAATTGGTTGGAATGTAGGCTGCGGGATGGGTAGGATATATTTGGATATAAGAGTGACTACACCTCCCTAAGCACTTTAATACATACAATTTAACATTCAAAACCCCACACTTATGTCAAACTATACTCCACTTTAAAATAAATATGTATTAACTCCCTTCTTCGTTAAGCACAATTACATCAAGAGTTACCACTTATCAAAGATCGTTTTTCACAATCATACAACTACATAAAATTTTATTTTTCTTTTTCAATTCAAGTGGCTCTTACTTTTTCAATTCAGTGCACCTTCTCCTTATTTCATTAGTTCCACTCAAAAGCCAACCCAATCACCCCACACTTCAACTTTTACAAAGTTCATACAATTTTAAGTGCTCAAGAGAGGTAAATGGTTCAAATAAATGGTCAATTCAAACAAATGGGTAAGGCTTGTAATGTGGTTTCCAAAAAATAGGATTACAGGCTCAACGGGGTTAACTAGGATACATAACAAGTTGGTCGGTAAACTATATAGCTCACTCAACAAAAAATGCCTATATCACTTTCAAGACTAAACATAACTACTATTTCACTTTGCAAACACACGGGGCAAGTTCTAGACATCAAATGAAATGCATAGAATACACCAAACCTCACACACACATGGCACACAACTGACTCAAGATTGGATCATCAAGACACCCTAGTCGAAGCAGTTAAGCAAAGTCAAGAGATATTTAAGGCACTGATACAAGAGTCAAAAACTGAGCCTAAGTGTCACAACCAAAGCACTCATTATTCTCAAGGTATAATCAAGTCAAGAGATATTGCTTCCATTTCAAATTATAGCACAAGGTTTTCCTACTTCTAAAAACAAAAATCTAACTACACCCGGTTCAAACAAAACCCTTGGAAAAGAACCGCGACACAAAGAAAAATCAAGGGCTAATTAATACACTAACTAAAAAAGAAAATATTTTTGTCTCTTTCTTTCGACTTAATTCCCTCAAGAAACCCGTTGAATGATATCCATCGTTGGGAAAAGTAAAAACATTTAAAAATTTTATGTTCTTTTTTTAATTTTTTCTATCTCTAACTACTAAAATTAACAAAAACTAAAAATACATATACATACAACATACAAATATTCCCCTATCCCACATATTAAGTTGTGGCATGTCCCCATGAAACACAATTAAAAAGCATTTGGTAAAGGAAACCTCCCTGAATTTTCAGTTGGGGTCTGAGTCGAAGTCGGGCTCCATTCCATGCGCCCGAATTAGTGCACATCCATGCGGACAACTTCTTCTCCGCCTTCTTGGGGTACACCCCACACTTATCTTTCTCAATCACTGGAGCCTTCTCTTTTGAACTCTTCAGCTTCCACTCAACACTTGCAGCTGATATCTCCTTTTTCACTCTAATTGCTACATTCATCTCAAAAGTCACCGTTTCCTCACCCACTCTAAGCATGAGTTTCTATCATGTATATCCACTATAGCTCTACCCATTGCTAAAAATGGTCTTCCTAGGATGAGAGGGACCTCCTTGTTCTTCTCTATATTTACCACTATGAAATCTACAGGAAATACGAACTTATCCACCTGCACCAAAACATCTTCTACTATCCCCTCGGGTGTTATAGTCGTTTGGTCTGCCAGCTGCAAAGATATTGGCACTGAACTTATCTCTCCAATCTCCTTCTCCAGTTTCCTGTAAATAGACAATGGCATTAGATTAATTGAGGCACCAGAGTCACATAAAGATTTATCAAAGTTAAGAGTGCCTAAAGAGCAAGGTATCATAAAACTCCCTGGATCTCCACACTTTTGTGGGAGTTTGTTTTATAATATTGCACTGCAATGCTTTGTAAGTTTGACCACTGAGGTCTCTTCTATCTTCCTCTTCTTTGTAAGGATCTCCTTCAAGAACTTTCCGTAAGTTGGAATTTGTGAGAGAACTTCCGTGAATGGCAAATTTATATTAACCTGTTTCAGCATATCTAGAAATCTCTCAAACTGCTTATCCAGCTTTTCTCTATAGGGTTTTTGGGGAAAAGGTAAAGCAGGCATGTTCGTGCTCTCTTCATTGGATTCCTCCCTTCTTGAAGTTTCCTCCTTTCTCTTTTTCTCAGCTCCCTTCTTGCCTTTCTTCTTCTCAGACTTTTTATCATCATCTTCAATTTTCAGCTCCTTCTCACTTTCTTTTTCAGGCGTGGCTTCTTTCTGAATTAGAGTGGGATCCTTCAACACTTGTCCGCTTCTTAAGGTCATAGCATTTAGGCCACATTTGAGCAAGCTTCTGAAAATCTACACATCCAGTCATCCACGTCGCGCCATGCGACGTGCTGGACGGCGTGGCAAGCCAGTTTTTTGCATGTGTAATCGTATTTCGCCCGTTAAGGATATTTCGGTCCAATTTTAATAATAATTATTTTAACTCTGGTGTCACGACCCAAAATCCAAATAGTCGTGATGGCACCTAACCCAACCCGTTGGGTAAGCCAATTACCAACTATCCAATTTTAATAATAATTATTAAAGGAATTTAAGTGAATAAAGGTCTTAATCGTGTACAATCCCCAAGAACTGGTAGTACAAATCATGAGCTTCTAAGAATAGAGTATACAAAGCGGAAATAAAATAAATTCATAGTCTGTTTGAATAATACATAAACAGAGCTTTTATAAATCTAAGGCTACCCTGAACAAGAGGCAGCTACAACAGGAACGCATGTATATCTTCAAGTCCCGCAACCATCGAGCACAGCAACAACAGCAGCCAACATATGCACGCAATATGCAGAAGTGTAGTATCAGTACAACCGACCCCATGTATTGAGTAAGTAACAAACCTAGCCGTAGGTTGAAAGTAGTGACGAGCTTCCACCAAGGTTGGGTCCATAACCAATAGTCAACAACAGTCCATAATAATATAAAGCAAATAATACCATAAGTAACTCAAAGATAAAATGCTCAGCCAAATCACTGGGCAGGCTTTGCAGAAGCGGAGGAAACGCGCAGGTATGCCTTCGCAGGTGCGACGGGTTTGCTGCAGATGTGGAGTCTGGGCGCGTAAGTGAGTTGCACAGGTGCAGTCGTGCGGGTCCGAGTATATGGCCGCAGGTGCGTAAATCCTGGGCAGAAACCATAAATAGAATCGTTCGCGAATTTGGTTCATTTCTTTCAAGTCAGTTTGTGGAGCTTTTGGAGTGATGTTTGAAGGGTGATTCAAGGGCTATCAGTGAGGTAAGTTTCTTGATCCCTAATACTTGTATATATAGTGATTTGCCGTTGTTTAGTCATTGTAATTAGTGAAAATGAGGGGTTATGGCTTGGGATATTTGGAGAAGTAATTTAAGGATTTGAAGGACCAAACGATGTCGGATTATGATGAATTTGGTATGGTTAGACTTGTGAGTGAATGAGCTTTCTAGTTTTGTAAATTTTGTCGGATTTCGAGACGTGGGCCCGGGGGCCGGGTTTGTGCCAATTTCGGGTTTTGGTCTAATGTTGTAGCTTTTCTTGTGGAATTCATCCCATTAGCGCGTATTGATGGTATTGTACTGATTGTGAATAGATTCGGAGCATTTGGAGTCCGAGTCCAGAGGCAACAGTGTTGCAGGGTAGAGATTTGACCGGTTCGAGGTAAGTAATGATTGTAAATCTAGTCCTGAGGGTATGAAACCTCGGAGTTTGTATCATTCTACTATTTTTAGTGACGCACATACTAGGTGATGGGCGTGTGGGCGTGCACTGTTGGGGATTATGACTTGGTCCGTCCCGTAGCAACTGTAAAGTTGCATACTTTGTTGAAACTATATGATACTTATATGTTTTAGAAAGAGTTTCTGTAAATTGGGCTGAATGCCATGTTTGGGCCTTGCGCCAGTGCTGTTTGGACCCTTAGGGCCTTTTTCTTACTATCCTCTCATTGTTTTCGATTGAAAATCTATACTCAGTCATGTTTATACTTGTTTTCCGCATAACTCAGTTTTATGACTATATTTTGATGCATATAAATGTTTTGGGCCGAATGCCCTGTTTTACTGAAATGCCCGAGTGGCTTGAGAGGTTTATGGCTGAGTGAGGCCGAGGGCCTGATTTGTGAGGATATTTATGGGATCGGGCTGCACGCCGCAGCATGTTTAATATCAGCAGAGGGCCTGATTGTGAGGATGAGTGTGGATCGGGGTTGCCCTCCTGCAGCATACTTTATTATTATAGCACGTGAGTTATCCGTGCAGCACGTGAGCTGACCGTGCAGATTATAGCGTTTGGGATGAAGGATCCACTCCGGAGTCTGTACACACCCCCAGTGAGCGCAGGTACCTACTGAGTGCAAGTGCCGAGTGCTGAGTGACTGGGAGGCATGAGTGATTATGAGATATGCCCGAGTGGCAAGAGTGATGGTGAGGTATGCCCGAGTGGCACGAGTGACTGTGAGGTTTGCCCGAGGGGCTGTTTATGATTTCATCATTTTTGCTCACCTTTGTATTTTTCCTCTGTTTGAAAACTGTTGAAAAATATCTTTATATGTTTTTTACTGAAACTGGGTTTAAACGAGATGTTTTGATTCAAATCCTGATTTTAAAAGCATGTGGTATTTTACTGAGATTTCCTGATATAAATGTTATATGCTTTATTGCTCGTCACTACTGCTCAGTCTTTATTTATTTTTGTTACTTACTGAGTTGGCGTACTCACATTACTCCCTGCACCTTGTGTGTAGATCTAGGTGTAGCTGGACACGGTAGCGGTTGTTGATTGTTCTGATTGTAGATTTTCCCGGGGATAGCAAGGTAGCTGCCTGGCAATTAGAGCCTTGCTCTTCTCCCTCTTATCTTCCTCTAGTTGTATTTAGCTATTTTCCAGGCTGATTTAGCCTTGATATTGTTAGACAGATTGTAGTAGATGCTCATGACTAGTGACACCCCGATGTCGGGCTATTCCTTCCGCACTTTTATTTTGATTGAAACTCCTTTACGAAGCTTTTTATGTTAAATAATATTGAAATTATCTTTGAAATAAAAATATCAGTTTGTTTTGGAAATGAGTCGGCTTGCCTAGTTCCACGATAGGCGCCATCATGACGGGGGTTAGTTTGGGTTGTGACAGATTGGTATCAGAGCCTAGGTTACATAGGTCCCATGAGTCATGAGCGGGTTTAGTAGAGTCTTGCAGATCAGTACGGAGACGTCTGTACTTATATTCGAGAGGCTGCAGAACCCTTAGGAAAATTTCACTCTCTTGTATTCTATCGTGCGAAATTGATTCAGCTTGAAACATAACTTTTTGAATTCCTTCCACGCATTCGTATGCGCACATGAGCGCTCGGTAATAGTTGTGCATCACTGGCTTGTGATTCTATGAACGAGGTTCGAGATGTGTATTATGTGTTTTGGTGATGGGCTAGTCTGGAGGACTTGAGGCCAGGTTTAAACCGTAGTTTTGGCTCGGTAGCTTCAGTTGTAACCTATACATTTGGACTCATATGTCCGGTAATGCCCCTACGAGTGGAATTCGTGGCTTGATGAGCGGTGGAATGGTTTTGTGATAAGTATGATGTAAATGCGGGATGTGTTAAGACAATTAGAATGTGACAACAAGTATTTCCTTGAAATGTAAAGGAAGGCCATTAGGCGCTTGATTTTCATTTTGATGTGACGTACAGTCTCGAGTGTGAATATTTTGAAGGATCTTTCACGTTGTTAAATTTTGGGGCAAATTAAATTCTCATGCCTTGTCAATGAGTTTAGACTCAAGAAGAGTAAGTGATTGTGTTGTAATTATGGTTGCGAATGGGTATTTTTGATGTTGATGGCTCGATAAAGATGATCTTTGAAGAGACTTAGAGTCGGTAATATTTTATTGGTTCAGGTACGACAGAGATACATTTTGATTTGATGTAGCAGTTGGGTAGCAAAGTATGAGGGAAAACATGACGGGAAGTGTTTCGCAGTGGTTGAAGTACTAGCAGGTCAAGTAGGAGAAGTAGAGGTTGAGAAATTTCTTAAAGGAGATGATTTAACCGAAGTAAGAGTGGCAGATTAGCATATGAATTCACTAGTAGGGTAGTCGTGTGCCTTGAGAAAGTGTAGAATGGTTTGGAATCGTGATAGTATGTGAATCGGCCTGCAGACTCTATTTGGAGTGATGGTTAGTGTACAAAGGAAAATTGAATATGGTAGAAAGGAATGTGTTTGAAATGAATAGAGGCGTCAAGATCTGATTATCGTGTCAGGTGCAATATGACTTGAGTTCGGAAGGTATTGTTGACGTACAGTTGATGTCAATAAGGAAAGTGCAGACTTATACAAATGGTGGGTGAGAATGAACTCAGGAGATTTTACGGATTTAGTGGTCATTGCACTCAGTGCAGTATCATTGGAAGATGTCGGTAAGGAATTTCATATGTGGGTTATCTCCTGTGTGCAGCTAGCGGTGGCATGATGTTGATGAAGCTTTTATGAGGAATATTACTTGCTACCCGGTAGGAGGTCGCGTATGTGATTTTGGATGGAGATTCAGAATGTTCATGAAAGGCTTAATAAAAGACTTCGAGAAGTCTGGCATGTTAACGGTGCGAGACCTTGGAAATTGAGAAAGAGAAATCCTTACGGGTTCTAATTTTGTATAATTGCAGCTTAAGGCTAAGTGGGGGAGTCTGCTATCGATGAGTTGATTGCACGATTATGGGTCGTATTAGTTTTGGTTCGGGGTATACCGGTGAATCAGTTATGACTTGCAGAGTTCGAGATTGAGGATGACTCGGGTAAAGGAATTTCTGGACACAAGTTGTATTATACTCTATGGTTATAGGAGGACCATAAAATAATTGAGTGGTTATTCACAGAGAATGTAGTATACATGGAGCGGGAATTTGCTCGGTTGCGTAAGAGTGTGGGTTACTCTTTATTACCTTGGGTGTTGGTGAGCTAATGGGGCACAGGTCATTTCGGTCCGTTTGGTCAGTTAATTCGAGAATGGTTACAATGGATTCAAGATTTATAAATATGGCTAGAAAACTGGGAGTTGCATTGAATGGTGTTGAGACTCGTGGCATCTTATATCATTGTGAATTATGCATTTCAGTATCAATAGGTGAAGGAAACAGGTTTAGGTTCACATAAAGTCTCTTCGGAGTAAGCATTTTTGGTTGTGGAATCTTTGGAATACATAAAAAGGGAATTCGGCGGCTTATAAGCCTTAGGGCAGCGTGATTCTATGCTAGAGTTCGTGGGGTAAGTTTTAGTTAAGGATAGTAGTGTTCTAACAAGGAAAACGTAGCAATTTGAAGGCAATTTAGAAAGAACTTGGAGAAATAGGACAGCTTCGTAGTAGGTTGGGTTAGCATAGTAATGGGTATAATCGGTTCTTTGGGTACTTATGATGTGGCTAGTATCTACAGGTGTTTCGGGGCAATGCTCTCGAATTTGGCAACCTGTGTGGCTTGGTGGAGTTAGAGGAATTCAGTTCAGATAGCTTGGTTATGTGCGAATGGACTTCAATGTGTTCAGGATGGGTTCTATCATGGTTTGAACCAGATATTTTCTACCGATGTACGAAACGTGTTGTGTGTTATGATTTCCTCCTAGAAAGAAACAAGGAAGAGGTTTCTGACTAATAAGGTATGTAATTTGCTAGTGACTCAGAGTTGATAATGGAATTCTTATGCTTGTCACAAGATGGCATAATAGATGTGGTGTGTTGTGCGGGAATAGGATTTACATGTACAAGGTCACAGTTCAATTTTGAAGGGAAGGACATAAATTCTTAGTCAGCATGAACGGTTTCCGATGACTAGGTAAATGATATTACTATCTGGTATAGCTTGATGAGAGTGTACATTTTAGAAGGGGCAGTGTGTTTTGATTTATGGGTACTTCGCTGGTATTGCGGCACTCTCCTGGTTGATCGACTGTTGATATTCAAATTTTTGCGAGGTGGCACTGAAGAATTTTATGTATTTCTCGTGGGATGATTGTGTATGAGAGAGGTGTTAGGCATTCGGGCGGTGGAGGTGGAATCAAATATGGTGATTCATGTATTCTATGGAATTGGAGATTGGGAGTTCTCAGGAGCAGATTGTTTCATGGTTGTGGACTGTGAAGTTGTGGCCGGAGCTAGCCAGATGATAGAAAGTATTATGATTCCGTCATTGTGGACTTTCGGAGGTTATTTATCTATTGGCGGCTGACCATAGTTGATTTGGGGACACATTGGTAGGCCCAATTAAGATGTGTATTCTACACTGAGCCGGATTGATTGGCTCTATACTGTTATTATTGAAGGATGTGCCCTTCGGTTGATGTGAAGCTTATTCGTGTTATGAAATGATCTGTGAGTTACTCTTCTATGCTACGAGGAGTTGTGATTCGTGGTTATATGCACGTATGGTGCGGTTCTATTATGGCCTTATAGCGGAATTTGAGCGAGAATAGTATTGGATATTGCTTGGTTGATGACGTATTGGTTATGTTCTTTCGGGTTTTATGTGGCATGGTGTCGTTTGCTTCTCCGTGGTTATAGTAATGCACTTTGGGTACTTGATGTCGAATTGCGAATGGTTATTGATTTTAGCAGGGTGGCTTGAGGTGTTTCATATGGACCAGTATTTGGATAGGGTCGCGTATTACAGCAGAGTTATGTGGAAATATGATCCCTCATGTAAGATTCGTGTGTTATGGTTCTGCGGTGTGTGATGGGTTCTTAGCATTGCGTCGGGGTGGTACTCGTCGAGCTTGTGGAACGGTTCTCCTGTTTGGGTCATTGTTACGATTGGGTACATCTGGAATGTTGTTATCTGGTACACGGATTGCACGGGTTGTAGCTTTAGATTGTATTGATGTGTCATGTCATTAGAGTGGTCGTGTTGGATGAGACTAGGTCATTGGGCCTAGAATGGATGTTATCAGATTTGATTGTGGTATAATTGGGAGGATAATATCGGAAGTCGGCTTTGAAATTGGCTATAGTTCTTGTAGAAGGAACGAGAGCTCCATGACCTGTTAGTCTAATGAATGGTTATGAATTTGGTATGTTTCTTTCATCATCGGCAGTGTACGAAGGTTTTAGAATGAGGTTTTGCCTGATATGATGTTTATTACCAGCACTGGGTTGATTTGAATCAATACTGTGATTTGAAATCATTGCTTCGAGCATTCGAGCTATGCGGTATTTGAATTTGAGTATTTGAGTTATGGGTATGACTTTTGGTACAGCTTGTTCAGACTTATACGGTATGTAGATGCGAACTTCTGATCTTATAAGAAATTTCGGATGTCGGAAATTCGATTCGAAGGCTTGTGGGCTAGGTAGAATTGAGGAATTTCAGTTATGCTGTGCTATCGGACCTGTATGGGATAGGGTGACGTGGGATCACCCCCGGGTATATGCATGGGAAAGTTACACTGCCATTTCTTGGCTTTTGGAACAACTCTCGGCACGTTCGAGGACGAACGTATATTTAAGTGGGGGAGGATGTAACGACCCGGCCGATCATTTCGGGAGTTATAGCCCTGTTTCCCCCATTTCTATTTTCTTTAAGCTCTTAAGATATATTATGATATACCGGGTTAGTTGGTTCGGTCCCGGAGTGGTTTCGGAGTGGAATGAAACACTTAGTCTCTTATTTAGAACCTTAAGTTGGAAAAGTCAATCGGATGTTAAACTATGTGTAAACGATTTCGAATTTGAATTCTGATGGTTCTGTTAGCTCCGTTAGGTGATTTTGGACTTAGGAGTGCGTCCGAAATATGATTTGGTGGTCCTTGGTAGAATTAGGCTTGAATTGGCAAAATTAAATTTGGCGATTTCGGTCGGTAGTGGAAAATTTGATATCGGGGTCGGAATGGATTTCTGGAAGTTGGAGTAGGTTCGCAGTGTCATTTGTGATGTGTATGCAAAAATTTGAGGTCATTCAGACGTGGTTTCATTGGTTTCGGCATCGGTTGCTGAATTTGAAAAATTAGAAGTTCTTAGGCTTGAATCCGAGGGTAATTTGATGATTTGGTATTGTTTTGAGTGATTCGAAGGTTCGACTAAGTTGGTATATTGATATATGACTTGTTGGTATTTTTGGTTGATGTCCCGAGGGCCTCGAGGTGATTCCGTGTGGTTAACGGATTTGTCGAAGTTGGAATTTGTAGCTGGAGCAGCTGCTTCTGCTATTTCAGCACCTGCGGAAGGAAGAGTCGCAGGCGCGAGGCCGCTGGTGCGCGTGGGGAGTGCGCAGGTGCGGGAAACACTGGGCTAGGCAGGATTCGCAGGTGCGAGTTGGAGGTCACATCTGTGAGCCCGCAGGTGCGAAACCTGGGGCGCAGATGCGGAAAAGGGAAAAGGTGTGCCTTCGCAGGTGCGACGGGTTCGCCGCATATGCGGAGTCTAGGCGGGTAATTGAGTTGCGCAGGTGCGGCTCCTTGGACCACAAGTGCGGTCGCGCGGGTGCGAGTAAATGGACGCAGGTGCGAAAAACCTGGGCAGAAACCATAAATAGTACCCTTCGAAAATTTGGTTCATTTCCACCATTTTCAAGTTGGTTTGTAGAGCTTGTGGAGTGAATTGTGAAGGGTGATTCAAGGGATATCAGTGAGGTAAGTTTCTTGAGCCCTAATACTTGTATATATGGTGATTTTCAGTTGTTTAGTCATTGTAATTAGTGAAAATGAGGGGTTAGGGCTTGAGATTTTTAGAGAAGTAATTTATGGATTTGAAGGACCAAACGATGTCGGATTTTGATGAATTTGGTATGGTTAGACTCGTGAGTGAATGAGCTTTCTAGTTTTGTGAATTTTGTCAGATTTCAAGACGTGGGCCCGGGGGCCGGGTTTGAGTCAATTTCGGGTTTTGGTCTAATTTTGTATCTTTTCTTGTGGAATTCATTCCATTAGCCCGTATTGATGGTATTGTACTGATTGTGAATAGATTCAGAGCATTTGGAGGCCGAGTCCAGAGGCAAGAGCATTGCAGGGTAGAGATTTGACTGGTTCAAGGTAAGTAACGATTGTAAATCTAGTCCTGAGGGTATGAAACCCCGGAGTTTGTATCATTCTACTATTTTTAGTGACGCACATACTAGGTGACGGGCGTGTGGGCATACACTGTTGGGGATTGTGACTTGGTCTGTCCCGTAGCAACTGTAAAGTTGCATACTTTGTTGAAACTATATGATACTTATATATTTTAGAAAGAGTTTCTGTAAATTGGGCTGAATGCCATGTTTGGGCCTTGCGCCAGTGCTGTTTGGACCCTTAGGGGCTTTTTCTTACTATCCTCTCATTATTTTCAATTGAAAATATATACTCAGTTATGTTTAAACTTGTTTACCGCATAACTCAGTTTTATGACTCTATTTTGATGCATATAAATGCTTTGGGCCGAATGCCCTATTTTACTTAAATGCCCGAGTGGCTTGAGAGGTTTATGACTGAGTGAGGCCGAGGGCCTGATTTGTGAGGATATTTATGGGATCGGGCTGCACGCCGTAGCATGTTTGATATCGGCCGAGGGCCTGATTGTGAGGATGAATGTGGATCGGGGTTGTCCGCCTGCAGCATACTTTATTATTATAGCACGTGAGTTGTCCGTGCTGATTATAGCGCTTGGGCTGAAGGAGCCCCTCCGGAGTCTGTACACACCACCAGTGAGCGCAAATACCTACTGAGTGCGAGTGTCGAGTGCTGAGTGACTGGGAGGCATGAGTGATTGTGAGGTATGCCCGAGTGGCAAGAGTGATGGTGAGGTATGACCGAGTGGCACGAGTGACTGTGAGGTTTGACCGAGGGGCTGTTTATGATTTCATCATTTTTTCTCACCTTTGCATTTTTCCTCTGTTTGAAAACTGTTGAAAAATATCTTTAAATGATTTTTTACTGGAACTGGGTTTAAACTAGATATTTTGATTCAAATCCTGATTTTAAAAGCATGTGGTATTTTACTGAGATTTCCTGATATGAACGTTATATGCTTTATTGCTCGTCACTACTGCTCAGTCTTTATTTATTGTTGTTACTTACTGAGTTGGCGTACTCACGTTACTCCCTGCACCTTGTGTGCAGATCCAGGTGTATCTGGACAGTGTAGCGATTGTTGATTGTTCTGATTGCAGATTTTCCCGGGGAGTTAGCCTTGATATTGTTAGACAGATTGTAGTAGATGCTCATGACTAGTGACACCCCGATGTCGGGATTTTCCTTCCGTACTTTTATTTTGATTGGAACTCATTTACGAAGGTTTTTACGTTAAATAATATTGAAATTATCTTTGAAATGAAAATATCGGTTTGTTTTGAAAATTAGTCGGCTTGCCTAGTTCCACAATAGGCGCCATCACGACAGGGGTTAGTTTGGGTCGTGACAGTGTTCTAATGCAACACAGGAATGTTGTCACTTATGCTTCGAGGGAACTAAGGAAGCACGAGCAAAATTACCCAACTCATAACTTGGAGCTAGCAGCTGTTATATTTTCCTTGAAGATATGGTGTTACTACTTGTATGGAGTTCATGTTTACATATTCACCTATCACAAGAACTTGCAGTACATATTCAAGCAAAAAGAATTAAATCTGAGGTAAGAAGATGGCTTGAACTATTAAAGGACTATAATGTTGACATTTTATACCATCTTGGGAAAGCAAACGTTGTAGCTGATGCACTAAGTCGGAAGTCCATGGGCAGTCTACGACATGTGGAAGGGCAGAAGTTAGAGATGACTAAAGATTTGTGCCGGCCGGAAAAACTAAGTGTACGATTACTTGATACCGGCAGCGGAGAAGTCACAGTTCGGAATGCTATCGAATCCTCATTTGTAGCCGAAGTGAAAGCACGGCAATTTGAAGATCCAACCTTGGTAAACATAAGGGAAAGCATTCCCTCTTAGAAGAAGAAAGTATTCAAGATATTCGAGGACAGAGTCCTTAGATGCAAGGATTGGTTGTGTGTGCCCGATGTCGGGAAACTCCGAGAGTAGATCATGGTAGAGATCCATTGGTCCCAATATTCTGTTTGGCCGGGTACGACACTTATTGTGCAACCGTTGATCACTTGGGTACGTTGAGGCATTATATGAGATATTACTAAGCCCATGTGTGGCAGAGTACGATGATGTGTGATGTGAGGCTATCGAGTCCTCTTGAGACCGGCTACGCTGAGTTCTGTTGAGGCCGGGTACAACCGAGTCCTCCTGAGGCCGGGTACAACTAAGTCCTCTGTGAGGCTAGGTATGGATTGATGATATGTGATGTGAGGCTACTCAGTCCTCTTGAGGCCGGCTATGCTGATTTCTATTAATACTAGGTACAGTCGAGACCTCCTGAGGCCGGGTACGACCGAGTCCTCTATGAGTCCCGGTATGGAGTGATTAAAATTTGCCCCAAAGAGTGGCTGGTGATATGTATATATAGTATTGAATATTGCATGGCCCCAATGAGAGGCTTGATTTCACAAACGTTTGCATGCATTTATGATCCATGGTTCATAGTTCCTCACAGTTTGGTTCACGCCCCTAGTGGGTTGTCTTTGGTTCATGTACTCATATATCTTATGCTATGACTCTTATTTACTTGTGTTTCTTAGTCTTACATACTCATTACATTATCCGTACTGACTCCCCTTCCTTTTTGGGTACTGTGTCATGCCCACAAGTACAGATAGACATAGTGACGCCCCTTCCCAGTAGGTGCACGATTCAGGTGTTAGTTATTGCTCTCCTCTCCTTTGAAGTAGTTGTTCAGAAGTTGATAGGTATGGAGGCAGACGTTGTAAACGTTTTGGGTGCAGTGGGGCCATATCCTGACCCAGTTATGTACGTGTATGTTTCTTTTCGTACTATTCGAGGCTTACAGGCTAGAGTTTGGTTGTATAAAAGGGGGTAGTTACGATTTTGTTAAGAATAGTTGTAATATGTATAAAATGCCAATTTCGTCTTTATTAATCAGTTGTATTCATTTTAAACTTTGGTGACTAACATTTGGAGCCTGATGGTAGGCTATAATCTCATGTTTTAGTCGATTATTACACTCTAGTTTACTGCACTTCAATTGAGTTGCAGCTTTAATCGCTAGTGTTTTGTACTAATTACGTGTTTTATGCCTTGTAGAAGTGATTCCGATCTATGTAGATATTATAGAATGAATTCAAGCTATTAGGGAGCTTTGAAATCTGAGTAAAAGCATAAGAATTAAGTCAGGATCGTGTTCGGTGATCAACGGATGATAGTGCATTTTAAGAACGAAACGAAGAATCGAGCAGGCATCTTGCGCAATGTCCAATAAAATGCACATAACGTTTTGCTAATAACTTTGTTTAAGCTCCACAATATATTGTTGAAAATATATTTAAAAGGTCTACAACTTTCATGTTTTAGGTTTTCCCAAATTTCCAACAGAACGCCACCCATGTGCACGGCCGCGCACTAGGCACGCATATGAGGCAGAACATGGTGAAAAGTGCGCGGCCAAGTGCGCGAGCACACTTCCAGGTGCGCGGCCGCGCACGTCCAACTTCGGAAAAATGTCCTATTTCGCGTAGGAGAAGGTGTAATTGTTTGGGCCCAACCCTACTTGGTATATATACATGGAAAAACGGTATTTTGAGGACTTTTGACATAATTTAGACATAAAGAAGCTAAGGAGAAGAGGGAGAAGCAAGAGCACAAGGATTTCATCATTCATCCTCACTCAAGGCAAGGGTTTGGATGTTTTATGTTTTTCTTTGACTTAAACATAATTGTGATGAATTTCTCCATATCCATGGAGTAATTCTTCCTTAGGGATTGATGAATTTGGTGTTTTCAGAATTGTTTGTGGATATTAACTTTAGTTTTATCTATTGAAGCGTTTTGGGTGTTTTTATTGTTGCATATATATTCATTTATTTATGTAATCGAAAGAGGCATAATTTGTGATATTTTGTATTATCTTATTGGTTGAATTCATTGATTCTTGTTAGTAATCGAAAGAGGCTAGTTGAATTAATGTTTAGACCTAGTTAGGAGGGTAATCGAAAGAGGTTCTCCTAAGGATCAATCCACTACGAATTCTTGCATATCTTTACCAAGCTTAACTTAGTTCATATCGTAAGGTTGAGACTTAATCGAGAGAGGAGTTTCTACTGAATGTTTGAACATAATAGAGTGAACTCGAGAGACTCACTTGAACCATAGAAGTGAAGTAACTAGAGTTAATTCCCAAACAAGTATCTTACACCTATCCAATCAACCCCTATTTTATCCCCTTGATATCTTCTTGCTTAATCTTGTTGCAATCATTAGCCAATAGTTTAGACTTTTAGTAAATTTTATTTTTAAATCACACAACTCTAAATTGTTGATCATCTTGGATAGCAATTAAAACTAGAAGCTACGAAAACACCGTTTAAATCTAATCCATGTGGATACGATATTTTCTATACTATATTCAACTAGCGAGCATAATTTTGTGTTGTATTTTTAGCTCGTCAAATTTTGGCGCTATTGCCGGAGATTGGAAATCAATAGTGTTTGAAATAGTTTGTAGTGCTAATTCAGGAATTTTATTTTTTATTTTAATTTTATTTTTCCCTTTTTACGGTGGTGTTCTTTGACTGTGCGCATGTTACATGTTAGATTGGCGCATGACACGATCTTCTAGGAAGGAATTGCTACCATAAGATCCGGAAATTGAAAAGTAACTACGACAGGTAAGGAAAGAAAGAAAGATCACCAAGATATTAGAAAAGGTTGGGCAATCCTCAACCAAAGATATGGCTGGAAACGGTAAAGATAATGTTGATTTGGCTGCGAGAGAGTCAGCCCAACTTAGAGAAAAAGCAGCACGAGATGCTGAAGAAGAAGCCCTTAGAGATGCACAAATTTCTTATGATGAGGAGAGGGCTCGAAGAATTAATCAAAATCAACCCTTGGGTGCAGACTAGTTCGAAAACATAGCTCCCGGTACTGGGAGACCACTTGGTGATTACGCTAGACCAGCCTACCACCAAGGCTTATCAAGTGTGAGACCTCCTCTACTCGATTATAATTTTTTACATGTGTTTAGCTCAATTGCATACTATTATGTGAAAGAGTCAAAACTGAATCCGAGAGCAAAGAAAGCTATATTTATGAGGATTACTTCTGGAGTCAAAGGATACTGATTATGGTGTTCATAGACAAGAAAATTTATATTCAGCAGAGTTGTTACCTTTGATGAATCTTCCATAACAGATAAGATGACAGTTGGAGATGTCAAACAAACTGATGGTACTTCAAAGCAGGTGGAGTTTGAGGGAAACTTAATTTTTCCAACATAGGGAGAAAATGAGGAAACAATAGAAGATTTTCCTCTGGAAGAAGAGTCAGTAGAGAGGGAGATTCTAATTCAAGAACCTCAACAACAACTTGAATCAATACCAACCAGCAAGCCAAAAAGAACAATAAAGAATCTTGTTCGTCTCATAGAGACGGTGGCTTGTGCAGCCTCAATTGTAGCTGATGGTGTTCCTATCACTTATAAAGGTGCAGTCCAAAGTTCAAAAAAAGATAAGCGGAGGATTGCCATGAATGAAGAAATGCAGTCCCTTCAGTCACATGCTGCATGAGGCTCACTGTGTATTGAAGCTAAAGTTAGATTCCTTATTTCCTTTGCCATGGCATCAAGCTGTACCTGCATAGATGTGTTAGCATTACCCGTCGTTCTTCTTCTTTCAGAAACTTCAGAGGGCCACTGATTTGCATCCTCACACAACTCATCTAGAATAGTGACTATCTCCTCTGCAGTCTTTTTCATCAACGGACCTCCAGCTACGTTGCTCAATGTTCTGCGTGAAGTTGGTGTCAGTCCATCTCAAAAATCCTGGAGTTGCATCCAGAGTTCTATTCTACTATGTTGACACTTACGCATTATTTCTTTGAACCTCTCCCAAGCTTCAAACACCGTTTCAGTCTCATTCTGATAGAAGTTTTGAATTTCCCTTCTAAACTTGCCCGTCTTAGCTGATGATAAATATTTGTCAAGAAATTTTCTGGTCATCTCATCCCATGTTCTAATTGATCCATTAAGCAAGCTTCGAAGCCATTGCTTCGCATCATCTTTAAGTGTGAAGGGGAATTCCCTTAGATAAACTGCATCTTGTGACACACCATTATATTGAAAGGTGTTCATTATATCCTCAAAGTCCATTAGATAATTGTTTAGATCTTCGTTCGTCTTTCCTCTGAAGACACAACTATTTTGGAGAGTTTGGAGCAACCCTTGCTTCAACGTGTGGCACCTTGGCCGATATCTTGCCAACTTTCCATATTGTTAGTTTCATCAATTCAAATGTCTATCTTAACAAGCCACCTTATATATCACATCACTTAGCACGCCGTGATAGATCACATTCTGGCCTTGAGCGTTTTCTTCCACTTTTCAAATACATACTCAATTCTTAATTCCCGAACTCGATTTTGGCTTAACTCTAAAACTTTTACTTAGACTTCAAAATTTATTCAATTTAGCTCCATAAATTCGTGTTAGTCCCGATTCTCAACCTACACAACAAATAACATGTAATAAGTATAAATTTTTTATATTTTAGCTCAAACACAATTTAAGTATAAAAATTAATAAGTGTAATATAACCAAAAAAACTCATATTTCTAGCCTACCGTCAGTACTCTACTATATGCTTTGTAATTATTAGGAGATTTAGTCATGGGCTTTTTTCTTTTCCGGTATATGGTACAAGCTTTGAAGCTCCAACTCATTCGGATTCGCGTTGTGTAAAACTCATTAAAGGAAAAAGCGATCCTTACAAGATTTTTTTCCTCCTTACTTTCCAGAGCTCGAACCCGAAAATTCAAATTAAGAGATGGGATCCTATCCATTCCATAACACTTGATATTTGTATGGGGTAAAATTGATAAACGAGAAGCGGATACTCGCCGAGTTGACACGTGATAGTAAAGACATGTAGGGTATGAGTTATAAAAAATAGCTGGCACCGGTTAAGAACATGCTACCGATGTTGTGTGAGTTCCGAAGACGTTGGAATCGGGAATGAAAGTTTGAAAAGAAGATCTTGGTGGGAGAATGCAACATTCAAGGAGCGGCTGTTACAAAGAATCTGTGCATTTGTACTCAACCGTTATGCAGCCATCAAGAGGAATCTTTACTCATATTAAAGAGAAACTTGATTTGGGGATCTTGCCTCCCTGAGTTTAGCTATTAATTTAGAATTTTGGACTCATTGTAAGCACGAAATATATGTATGCAAAATAGGCTCAAATTAATCTTATTCTATCAGCAACATTCTTTCTTTCTACTCTAAACATTGTTCTTATTCTTCCTTCCAGAGAAGATCATTTCACAGTCACCCTGTATTTTTTTCAATGTTCTTTAATTAATTTATTTCTATTCTTAGTTATTTTATATTATTGGATCAAATTAATTCACGTGTCTATAATCATGTTACAAATTCAACTCTAATGGGTAAACAATTTGGCGCCCTCCGTGGGGCATAGACAGTTGTGGTATTACTTTGATTCATTCATCTGTTACTAACGCATTTTGATGCTTTTCTTTAGTAAAGTAAAAACAGATATGGCAACTAATTATGTGAACGACTCCTTTAATGTTGGAACAAATAATGAGCGTGAGGATATGTTCCGTGATGGGGATCAAGGTGATGATACAACCAGCGAAACTCGCAACGACGGAGTTAAGACAACTCCGATTTGCCAAGAACGAAATCCTTAACGTGTGACAAGTCCAACTCCTGATGATATGGACGATGAACCTGTTGTCGACACGGTAAAAGTTTTGAGAGTACATCAAAGGGAAATCATGAATCATCTCTCAAGACAGGACCTGATAACGACTGAGCTCCAGCACTTTCGGTTGCCTCTAATAATTCCAATGGCGGAGTTGGAGCCCCTCTCAGCGTGCCTGCAAATCAAGGGAGGAGTTTGGATTTAATGAAAATCAAGCACATTGTGCAGGTAGTGAATTCGGGAATGACAACAACACAAATGATCCCTTTAAAATGGAGCTCATGAAATCCACGAGGGAAATGAATGATCGAATGGATCAAAATGCTAAAGAATTCCACGCACTGATGGATCAGATCCCGGGAGCACCACCGGTATTGAATGGGCAGGATTCAAAGAAGTATACATAGTTTTCGTTCAAACAAAATACGACCCTAAAGTTGATTCCAAAGAAATTTAAGATACCAGAGCTGGTAACATCGCTTCGAGGGAGGAGTTTGGATTTAATGAAAATCAAGCAGGTGGAGTAGGTAGAGAATCCGGGAATGACAACAACACAAATGATCCCTTTAAAACGGAGCTCATGAGATTCATGAGGGAAATGAATGATCAGATGGGTCAAAATTCTAAAGAATTCCACGCTCGGATGGATCAGATCACGGGAGCACCACCGGTATTGAAAGGGACGGATTAAAAGAAGTATACGTAATTGTCCTTCAAACCAAGTGCGGCCCTGGAGTTGATTACAACGAAATTAAGATGCTAGGTATTCCAAAGTATGATGGAACTTCGAATCCACAAGAAATATATTATAACTTACACTACGACTGTAAAGGAAAATGATTTGGCCCCGCATGAGATTGAATTTGTTCTGCTGATGAAATTAGGCAAAACTCTAACAAAGGGTGCTTTAATGTGGTACTCTCTTTTACCGGAACATTCCATCAACTCTTTTGAAATGCTTGCAGATTAGTTTATTAAAGCTCATGTTGGGGCGAGAAAAGTCCAAGCTATGAAAGCAGATATATTCAGAATCGCTCCAGGGGAATCAAAATTATTGCAGAAGTTCGTAATCTAGTTTCAAAAAGAGCAGATGCTGTTGTCGGCAGTACCGGATGAGTGGGCAACTGAAGCCTTCACCAAAGGTCTCAATCCTTTAAGCTCTGATGCCTCCAAGAAATTAAAGAAAAGCCTGTTGGAGTTTCAGGAAACCACATTGGTAGATGTCCATAATTGTTATGAGTCAAAAACCATTGAAGATGATAAATTGAGTTCTTCGGTGTCATCCAAAGGACGTAATCACAATTGGAATCAGGAAAAGTTCAAAAGTGATTTTGATGCATATCGGAGGTCATCCAGGAATTGTTTCTAGCCTTGTGAAAGAGCTGATAGGCGTGGAACTAAAGGTTTTCTATCATCTGAAAGATTTGTATCGGATAGAAGGATGAATCGTGGTCGGAGTACATGCCTTTGCAAGATAATGAACCATCGGGGTCTTGGGATTCAGGATATTCCCGGTTGTCAGATTACAACTTCAACATTAGTTAGGTAGATTTGGTTTCAGCTATGAGACATAATTTTGAAACCAATTCGATCAGGTCCCAGTCAAATGAATCATAGTTTGTGGTGGGAATTCCACGGAACGCATGGCCACATGACTAGGGACTGCCGACATCTTCGTGCAGAGGTTGCAATGTTGTTGAAAAACATCCATTTTAGAGAGTTTCTGAGTGACCGGGCCAAGAACAGTTGTGGGAGGAATCAGGATGCAATAGAACCAGAGAAACTGGCCGCAGGGTCACCCTGTTTAACAATAAATATGATTTTTGGTGGGGTTGAAGTAAATGGAGTGACGTTTTCGACAGAAAAGAAGATAAATATATCGGTAACTCATGTCAAGAGAATCCAAGAAGCATCAGAAGATGATGAAATCACCTTCACGGAAGAAGACGCTGATTGCCATATTTTACCACACAACAATACTCTCGTAATATCACTTAATATTTTTAATTTTAAAATTAAACGTGTGTTAGTTGATCCAGATAGTTCAGCCAATGTCATCCAATGGAGGGTTTTGGAACAAGCAAAGTTAACTAGAAATATAGTTTCGACAACAAAGCTTCTGGCTTGGTTCTACCTGACAAGTGTAACGACCCGATGGGAGATCTTACTGCCCACACATGCCGAGGGCGTCGAGAAAACCACTTTGTTCTATATAGTAGTTGGCGATATGGGATACAATGTGATCATTGGTAGACCATGGATTCATGAAATTAAGGTTATGCCATCGAATTATCATCAATTGTTGAAGTTCCCTATGCTGGATGAGATTAAGAAGCTTAGAGGTGATCAACCTGCTGTGAGAGAAATGAATGAGGTCACCTTATCCAGCAGCAATGTTATATCCAACACTTAAATAAAGTACAGTAAGTGTGGATTCTAGAACGATCAATCAGCTAGAGACACGTTCGAAGCCAGAAAGTGGTCACACATTTCAGTGGGTCGGCGCCAAGTGTCTCACCGGCTGCTGCAATCGGAGCGGGGCGACCCGTTTTGCATGTAGAAGTGGCAGAAATTCCTATGCTTGGTAATAGTATAAAAGGGCAGTGAGGCTCATTCTCTTTCATTCTAGAAGTATCACCAGAACAAGTCCTCTCAAAATACTCTCGACGCCCCTTTAGAATTTCCTAGCAGAGTGAGGCAAAGTCGAAGGTGAATTTGGATTTAGCAAGATTTAACTCAAAGATCTTGGAGTCATCACCGTATCGATTATCATCTAGTGGAATCGATTCTGAAGATTCATTAGAGGCAAAGTTAACCACCATTGTAATTAGATTTCCAACACGGTATGTAGGGCAACCTTCTTTCTTAGCATGAGTTTGTGTAAGTCTCTCCTTTCTAAATGACTCATGTACTGTAATGTATTAATAGTTCTAAGTCCTCTCAATGATGTTATCTTGTCCCCGTGCGTTCTTGCTGGTAGAATATCTTTCAAAGAACACATAGTTTCTAGTTGGTCTTCTGCGGTTGGAGGGTATGATTCATTCTGAAGTCTAAACTTGTTATCTCTTGAAACTGTTGCTGCATTGCACTTATGTATCTATTTTACTCTACCGAGCCGCACTACAGTCGATCGGGTATGACACCTATTGTGCAATCACTGATCATTTGGGTATGTAAAGGCATGAGATGCGATATTACCGAGCCCATGTGTGGCCGGGTATGATGATGTGTGATGTGAGGCTATCGAGTCCTCTTGAGACCAGCTATGCCGAGTTCTGTTGAGACTGGGTACAACCAAGACCTCCTGAGGCCGGGTATGATCGAGTCCTCTATGAGGTCGGGTATGGAGTGATGAAGTGTGATGTGAGGCTAATGAGTCCTCTTGAGTCCGGCTACACCGAGTTCTGTTGAGACCGGATACAACCGAGACCTCCTAAAGCCGGGTACGACCGAGTCCTCTATTAGGCCGGGTATATATATATATATATATATATATATATATATATATATATATATATATATGTTACATGGCCCCAATGAGAGGCTTGATTTTACAAAAGTTTGCATACATTTATGATCCAAGGTTCATAGTTCCTCACAGTTTGGTTCATGCCCCCGGTAGGTTGTCTTCGGTGTTCAGGTTGGAATCATGTACTCATATCTCTTATGCTATGACTTTGATTTACGTGTGTTTCTTTGTCTTTCATATTTAGTATATTATTTCTATTGATGCCCCTTCCTCCTCGGGCATTGTGTTCATGCCCACAGGTACAAATAGACCTGATGATGCCCCTTCTTAGTAGGTGCACGATTCAGCTGTTGGTTGTTGCTCTCCTCTCCTTCGGAGTAGCTGTTCAGAAGTCAAGAGGTATGGAGGCAGATGTTGTAAATGTTTTGGGTACGGTGGGTCCCTGTCCCGACCAGTTGTGTACGTGTATGTTTCTTTTAGTACTCTTAGAGGCTTGCAGGCTAGAGTCTGGTTGTATAAAAGAGGGCAGTTACGATTTTGTTTAGAACACCTGTAATATGTATAAAATGCCAATGTCGTCTTTGTTAATCAGTTGTATTCATTTTAAACTTTGGTGACTAACACTTGGAGGCTGCAAAGGTTGGGGTGTGACAGACTTAGTATTAGAGCAGGTCGTGTCTTAGAAAGTATGCAAACCGTATCTAGTAAGCTCTTGTTAATGGGTATGTGGTGCACCATACTTATAAACATGAGGCTACATGATATTTAGGATGAAAACCCTTCTTTCTGATCTAGATCGGCAATAGATTTGTCATAAGAATTCGCTTCTAATACCAATCTTGTTCGTGTTTATAGCAATGCCGACCATGAGACGTTAAGCACTTATTTAGGGACTAAATGAAGAAGCCGGAGAAGGTACCAGTCAGGTGCCACCTTCCCCTATGGGTCAATATGGACCCCACAATGAGGTTGGAACCCAGGTTTCGGGGACAACACCACCCCCAGACCCGCCCAGAGAAGTTAATGCACCCCTATTCCTCCTTTAGTTATTCCCGAGCCAGATTTAGACATGAGAAGTGCAGTGCAACTTTTGACTCAATTAGTGGCCTCTCAGGCCCGACGTCAGGCCCCTGCCACCTCAGATAGAGCAGTCAGCTTTGGACCCCCCGGTGTTTATTGGAACAGACCCCAACGAAGATCCCCAAAATTTCCTAGACCAAATGCAGCGGACCTTACGAGTTATGCATGCCAGTGATACAAAGTCCGTGGAGTTTGCCTCATATTGATTGCGGGATGTTGCTCTGACTTGGTTTGAGATGTGGGGGCAGTCTAGGGGATGTCTTTCCCCACTGGTGGGATGAAAGGAGTTTTCTAAAGCTTTTCTGCAGCAGTATTTGCCCATTGAGCTCCGCCGAGCTAAGCAAGATAGATTCTTACGGTTGGAACAAGGTAACATGAGTGTTCGAGAGTAAAACATGCAATTTAACTCCTTGGCCAAGTATGCTCCTTTGATTGTAGCGGAGATGAGTCATAGAGTGCATCGATTTGTGGGTGGACTAGGACCACATTTGATTAATGAATGCACCACTGCTTCCCTGAGTCCGAGCATGGACATTGCTCGTATACAAGCCTATGCGCAGAGCTTAGAGGATTGGAAAAGGCAATAGAGAGCTGCTCGAGAGCACAATCGGGGCTAAGATAAAAGAGCCCGGTCTGCAGGTGATATGGGAGAGTCACGAGGTGAGTTTAGACCTCCGTTTCCTCAGCATCCATGTAATCAGGTGACTAGTGCGATGTCATAGTTCCAGGGTTAGTGTCATGACCGAATCACCTATTCCGGTCAGGGTCAGAATTCCTGAGGGTATAGCTCACAGCATAGTGAAGGTCCTAGCAAGATAAGGCCCCCAGTGCCGCATTGTGACCGGTATGGTAGGAACCACTTTGGGCATTGCCGCCAGGGTTCAGATTTGTGTTATTCTTGTGGGCAGCCCGGTCACATCATATGCTTTTGCCCAGCAAGGAATGTGGATTCTGTGATACCACCAACGGGATCTGTAGAAGCTTCTTCATCGACAGCGCACCCTCGTGAGCAAGGTATACAATTGCCGATGGGAAGGGGTAGAGGCAGAAGAAGAATGTCTAGCCCAAATGGGCAGCAACAGAATTGCATCTATGCATTGTCAGGTCGTCAGAATTTAGAGTCATCACCCGACATGGTCGTAGGTATACTGTCCGTATTCTCCCTTAATGTGTATGCTTTGATAGATCCAGGATCCACTTTATCGTACATTTCCCCATTTGTTGCTAGTAGTTGTGGTAAGAAACCAGAATTGTTACGTCAACTATTCGAAGTGTCCACACCCGTGGGCGAATCCGTGGTAGTTAGGCGGGTGTATCGAGGTTGTGATGTGATGATTCATAATCGTCATACCTTGGCTGATTTGAATAGATTAGAAATGATAGAGTTTGATGTCATCATGGGCATAGACTGGTTGGCCTCTTGCTATGCTACCGTGGATTGTTGGAAGAAAGATGTTCGCTTCAACTTTCTGGGAGAACCTGTTATCGAATGGAAGGGCAATGTTGCAACGCCAAAATGGATGTTTATTTCTTACCTTAAGGCCTAGAAGATGATCACGAAAGGATGTTTCTATCATTTGGTATGGGAGCAATATACGGAGGCGGAGCCTCCCACCCTTCAATCAGTACCAGTCGTAAGTGAATTCTTCGATGTGTTCCCTGATGAGCTCCCAGGTATTCCACCCGAGAGGGAGATTTGAGTTTTCAATCGACGTACCACTCGATACGCAGCCGATATTGATTCCCCCGTACAGGATGGCTCCCGCCGAGCTGAGGGAACTAAAGGATCAGGTGAAGGACCTTTTTGTTAAGGGTTTTATCCGACACAGTACTTTTCTGTAGGGAGCCCTGGTGTTATTTGTTCCAAAGAAAGATGGCTCGTTAAGGATGTGTATTGATTATCGACGGCTGAATAAAGTAACCATCAAGAACAAGTATTTGCTTCCAAGAATCAATGATTTGTTTGATCAATTGCAAGGTGCTAAGTATTTCTCGAAGATTGATCTCAGATCTGGGTACCATCAGTTAAGGATCAAGGGAGACGATGTTCTGAAGACAGCCTTCCAGACCCGATATGGCCATTTCAAGTTACTTGTATGTACTTTGGCCTAACCAATGCACCAGCTGCCTTCATGGATTTAATGAATCAAGTATTCAGGCTGTATCTGGATATTGTTTTGATCGTGTTCATTGATGATATCGTGGTGTATTCTCGATCAGAGGTAGAGTACACAGAACATTTTCGGATGGTTTTACGCATACTCCGGGATCACAAGTTGTATGCCAAGTTTTCCAAGTGTGAGTTCTGGGTGATCTCGGTGACCTTTCTTGGGCACATAGTATCTGGTGAAGGCATCAAGGTTGATAATCAAAAGATTGAAGCAGTTAAGAGTTGGACAAGTCCCACAACTCCTACGGAAGTACGCAGCTTCTTGGGCTTGGCCGGTTACTATCGAAGGTTTGTGGAAAATTTCTCATCTATAGTTGTTCTGTTAACAAAGTTAATGCACAAGACAGTGAAATTCTAATGGACTGATGTTTGCGAGAAGAGCTTCTAAGATTTAAAGGACAGGTTAAACTCGGCACCCGTCCTAATGCTCCCTGAAGGACCCGAGGGGTACGTGGTATACTGTGATGCCTCTAGAGTGGGATTGGGCAGTGTTTGTAACGACCCGACCGGGCGTTTCGGGAGTTATAGCCCCGTTTCCCCCATTGCTGTTTCCTTTATGCTCTTAAGCTATATTATGATATACCGGGTTAGTTGGTTCGGGCCCGGAATGGTTTCGGAGTGGAATGAGACACTTAGTCTCTTATTTAGAACCTTAAGTTGGAAAAGTCAATCGGATGTTGACCTATGTATAAACGATCTCGGATTTGAATTCTGATGGTTCCGTTAGCTCCGTTAGGTGATTTTGGACTTAGGAGTGCGTCTGGAATATGATTTGGAGGTCCGTGGTAGAATTAGGCTTGAATTGGTGAAATTGGAAATTTGGCGGTTTCGGTCGGTAGTGGAAATTTTGATATCGGGGTCGGAATAGAATTCCGGAAGTTGGAGTAGGTTTGCAGTGCCATTTGTGATGTGTGTGCAAAAATTTGAGGTCATTCGTACGTGGTTTGGTTGGTTTCGGCATCGGTTGCCGAATTTGGAAATTTCGAAGTTCTTAGGCTTGAATCTAAGGGTAATTTGATGATTTGATGTTGTTTTGAGTGATTCGAAGGTTCAACTAAGTTGGTATGTTGATATATCACTTGTTGGTATTTTTGGTTGAGGTCCCGAGGGCCTCGGGGTGATTCCGGGTGGTTAACAGATTTGTCGAAGTTGGAATTTGCAGCTGGAGCTGCTGCTTCTGTTATTAGTTCTTCCTTTCAAATACATCAGTGAAAACCCAAATCGTTTGCCGAAGTTGCCAATAATATGAATAGTTTGAAAACGATAAATTTCTCAAACAACAAAATCTTCTCAATAATAAATAATATGTTTCATTTTCATTCCGGATAACCCGTGTAAAACAAATGCATCACTATGCCCATCTGTCAAAAATGTGTGAGAAATCATGAATAATGTGATGTTGTACAGCATGAGGAAAAATACATCTCTATGCCAGTATGTCATGTGTGCAAGCCAATGCGATGCAATTTAGTGATAAAATCATAAACAGCTCCTCAGGCAGAACATCACTCATATACAGCCCCTCGGGCAAACCTCACAGTCACTCGTACCACTCGGGCATACCTCACAATCACTCTTGCCACTCGGGCATGACTCACAATCACTCTTGCCACTCGGGCATACCTCACAATCACTCATGCCTCCCAGTCACTCAGCACTCGGCACTCGCACTCAGTAGGTACCTGCGCTCACTAGGGGTGTGTATAGACTCCGGAGGGGCTCCTACATCCCAAGCGCTATAATATGCACGGAGAACTCACGTGCCGCACGGACAACTCACGTGCTATAATAATAAAGTATGCTGCAGGCGGGCAGCCCCGATCCACACTCATCCTCACAATCAGGCCCTCGGCCGATATCAAACATGTTGCGGCGTGCAGCCCGATCCCATAAACATGCAACATGCTGTGGCGTGCAGCCCGATCCCATAAATATGTAACATAAATCAGGTCATCGGCCTCACTCAGTCATAAACCTCTCAAGCCACTCGGATATTTCAGTAAAACAGGGCATTCAGCCCCAAACATTTATATGCATCAAAATAGAGTCATAAAACTAAGTTATGATATGCAATAAAATGAATATAACTAAGTATGAATTTTCAATTTAACACAATAATTCACAGCAATATGACCTCTGTGGGTCCCAATAATACTGGCACATAGCCTCAACATAATTTTTAATATGCTTTTCAACACAATTTCTTTAACACATAAAACCGCATGGAAAAATGCCAAGGTTATTTAACTATAAAATTCTACAGAAATAATTATGTCACAATTTCTATAGTGCACGCCCACACACCCGTCACCTAGCATGTGCGTCACCTCCCAACAATTCACAAAATATATATATTCAGGGTTCATACCCTCAACACCAAGATTAGAAGAGTTACTTACCTCGAACAAGCCGAATCCAAAGACGAGCAAGCTAATCAATGCTCCAGAAATCCCATTATGCGCGTAACAACTCCCGAACGGCTCAAATCTACCACAATTAATTAATTCAGTCCACACAATTCATAGGAATTAATTTCATATCAAAATACTAATATTTTCCACAAAATCCAAAATTACGCCCCAAAAATCACCCGTGGGGCCCACGTCTCGAAACCCGACGAACCTCACAAAATACGATAACCCATCCAATTACAAGTTCAACCATACTAATTTCATTCAAATCCGACTCCAAATCGGTATTCAAACTAGAAAAATTTGTTTTGTGACATTATAGAAATTTTTTTCTATTTCTCTTGAAGATTCAATAATCTTACATCAAAAATGAAGATAAATTCATGGAATATAATCATAAGGGAGTTAAGAACAAAGTGGGCTCCAAAATCTCCCAAACCGAGCTCCAAAATGTCCAAAATGAGAAAACAATCTCGGAACCATCGTTTTAAACACTGCCCAGGTATTTTCGCACCTGCGGTGCCTAGGCTCGCACCTGCGCATCCGCTTTTGCGGACAAAAATGCGTGCCTGCTGAAACATCCAGCCTCCCAAAACCTCGCATATGCGGTCTCGCAGATGCACATTCCCCTTCGCACCTGCGGTCGCCTCATGCCAGCCCCAGTCCGCATCTGCACAACACCTTCGCACCTGTGGCCTCGCATATGCGGCAAATTCCTCGCACCTGCGAGCACTGCCCAGTACCACTCTTGGCCGATTCTGTGACTGATCTCGCGCACATGCAGCTTTGCACCTGCGATAAAAATCTTTGCAGGTGCGATCACACCAGTAGGCAGCAGTTCCAGCATTTCCTTAAGTCCAAATTTGATCCATTAACCGTCCGAAACTCACCCGAGGCCCCCGGGACCTCAACCAATTGTATCAACAAGTCCCATAACATAACACGGACCTACTCGAGGCCTCAAATCACACCTAACAACATCGAAATGACGAATCACCTCAATTCGAAAGCATTGAACCTTGAAACTTCAAATTCTATAACTTGCGCCTAAACGCATCAAATCACGTCCGATTGACCTCAAATTTTGTACACAAATCACATTTCACATTATAGACCTATTTCAATTTCCAGAATCGGATTCCGATCCCAATATCAAAAAGTCAACCCCCCCGGTCAAACTTTCCAAAAATACAACTTTCGGCAATTCAAGCCAAATTCCACTACGGACCTCCAAATAATTTTTCGGACACGCTCCTTAGTCCAAAATCACCATACGGAGCTATTGGAATCATTAAAACTCCATTCCGGGGTCGTTTACACATAAGTTGACATCCAGTCACTATTTTAACTTAAGATTTAAACCTTGGAACTAAGTGTTCCAATTCATTCCAAAACCTCACCGGACCCGAACCATTTACCCCGGCAATTCACACAACAACTGTAAAGTACAATTTGAGCAGTAAATGGGGAAGCAAGGTTGTAATACTCAAAACTACCTGTCGGGTCGTTACATTCTCCCTCACTTAAACATACGTTCGTCCTCGAACGTGCCAAGAGTTGTTTCCAAGACATCAAATCACCGTTCCATCTTACCACACACGTACCCGGGGGTGAACCCACATCACCATATCCCACATACGCTTGACTACACAATGCAACTGAAAATCATTAATTTAACCTTAGCCCATAAACCTTGGAGTTTAATTTCCAACCTTTAAAAATTCTTTCAAGACACGAATCTTACATTTACACACTGTATAAGTCCGAATAAGCTGCATCGAGCTATAACTACAACCACGAATATAATCACCCAGCATATTACACAACTCGCATGCTCGTAGCACCATTCCTGATCGCAGTAACTACTCCAAAACCAATCGCATACTAGTATTAAACCCATATCGAACCAAACCTCATCCCAAAACCTTCGTACACTGTTGATAATAAAAGATACACGCGAAATTTCATGACCACTTACCAGATCAACAAGTCGCGGAGCCCTCTCGCCCCAACCAAAACCATAATCCCTTTCTGAGCCAACTTTCAATATTATACTCCTGAATATACCGAAATTAAACTTGATAGTACCCATTTCAGGTCCAATGACCTTATAGTACGCAACAATTCAAATGTACCCAGTCATGGAAAATGACTCAAATGAGAGAACTGCCCCGCCAGATTAACAAGTACCTCCACAACGAAATGATGAAAATTCATCATACACCGTAGAATTATCACTCGATTCTAACACGGGGTTCATATTATATACTCCAAGCCACCCTGCTCCGAATCAATAACCATGGAGAGGCAAATGACAAAAAAAATGCCACACAAAAAACTGAAAGAACATAACCATTACGCAATCGATCATGCAATACCCAAATACTCATCACGCTCAACTTTCACTATAAAGCTCAAATAGAACCGCACCATTTGTGCACATAACCAATGATTCACAACTCCTCGTAGCATAAAGGAATAACTCATAGATCATTTGAGAACACAAATAAGTTCATCATAAACCAAATGGCACATCCCTCAATAATAGCAGTATGGAGCCAACCATTCCGGCTCGATGTAGAATACACATCTTAATTGGGCCTACCAATAGACCCCCAAATCAACTCGGGTTACCCACAAATAGATAAAAATTCTTCTAAAAATCCATAATGACTGAATCATAACACATTCTATCATCTGGCTAGCTCCGGCCATAACTTCACAGTCCACAACCATGAAACAATCTGCTCCTGGGAACTCCCAATCTCTGAATCCATAGAACACGCGATTCACCATATTTGATTCCATCTCTACCGCCCAAATGCCTAACACTTCTCTCATACACGATCATCCCACGAGAAATACTTTAAAATTTCTTCTGTGCCAATTGACAAAATTTAAATATTAGCAGTCTATCAACCATGTGAGTATCGCAATACTAATTTATACATCCATAAGTAAAAATACAATGCGCCTTCTGAAGTCTGCCCCTTTCTCATACAACACCAAGTAGTAATAGTATTCATCTATTTATTTGAAACCGTCCATGTTGTCCAACATTCATTACCTTCTCTTCAAGACTGTACTGCCACCTTGTACATGAAAATCTAGCTTTCGTACAACACATAACATCTATCTTGCCATCATGTGAAAAGCACAAGAATCTTATTATCAACTTTGAGTCACCAATAATTTACATACCATTTTAATTAGAAACCTTTCTCTTGCTTCTTTCCAGGAGGAAATCACAATTCATAACACGTTATCCACACCGGTAGAAACCATCAAGAATACTTTGGAATCCATTTGCACATAATTAATCCCTTAAAACTAAATTCCTCTAACTCGACCAAGCCACGCAGGTCGCCAAGTCCATGTGTATTGCCACAAAGCACCTGTAGAAAACCCCCACATCATAAGCATCCAAAGAACCGATCATATCCATTACCATACTGATCCAACCTACTACCTAGTTGTCCTATTTTCTCCGAGTCCCTTCCGAATTTGTCTTCAGATTGATACTTCTTCTTGCTAAAATACCATGGTCTTTAACCACAACTCACCCTACAAACCTTAGCATAGACCCACAATACCCTACGGCCCATAAGCAACTGTATTCTTCTAAAGCACCTTCAAAAATATCACAACTATAACACTCACTCTAAGAATACCTTATGTGAATTTGAAATTGTTCTTCTTACCTTCCTTATACAAAAATATAAAATCCATAGTCATATAGAATTTCCGCAAGTCCAGGCACCATCAAACGCAAATCTCGGATTTTATCCATACACAAGACCGGAAACATTCTCAATTACTATATATAATTATCAAACCCACTGGAATTTTTCTCGAGAGTCACCCACTTTGCTCAAATCTAATTGCACCGCCCAAATGGACCAAAAGACACATGCCCCATTAGCACCATAACACTCAAAGAAGTAACTCTACTTTAACACCACATATCAAATTCAAACTTCGTGCATACTACATCATTCACCAAAGACAACTCACTCCTCCCGCGAATTTCATTTACTCATACGTGCAATATAATCCTTAACCAGGAATTTCCTTATTCGAGTCTTCCTCGATCTCAACTTTTACATATAGCTAACCCACAAGTATGCCTCCGACCAAAATTAAAATTTAACACCTAACCATGAAATCAAATTGTCAATAGCAGACTCCCCCACTTGGCTCAAAGCCATAGATTAAAACATTCCATAACTCATAATACCAATACTCTCTTACTGCCATAATGCTTCAGTCAGTTCAACAAAAAATTCTTCTCAAGCTCATACAACGCCACCCATAAAAATACCTCAATCATCCGCTAAGCTCGTATTCATCCTCTTAACACACAAGTCAACTTTCTCAACCAGATTCAGATTCAAATCTTACCCATACACCCCGTCGGCAGAAAAGAAACTCTCCACTCACATCATAAGGAATACACCTACGTAGATTATTCCACAAGGGATAACCCACATGCTTAGCCTCAAACTGGTATCTTGTTATACCCTTTCGCAGTCACAATTACTATGCAATCACTTAGTCTATCTGAGTCCAAACTCACTAACCACACATGAGAATTTAATTTATCCCAAACTTTAACAATCGTGAAAGATCCTTCAAAACATTCACACTCGGGACTGTACGTCACATAGAAACGAAAATCAAGCACCCAATGACCTTTCCTATACATATGAAGGAAACACTTCTCGTTATGTTCAAATCATCTTAACACATCCCGCGGTCACAGCATACCCATCATACCGCCATTTCACCGCTCATCGAGCCACAAATTTCACTATAGGGTCATCCCGGACATATGAGTCCAATTGTACAAATTACAACTGAAGCTACCGAGCTTAAGCTGCGATCTAAACTTGGCCTCAAGTCCTCCAGACTGGCCCCTTCACCCATACATAGAATACTCATCTCGAACTTCGTTCATGGAATCACAAGCCGGCGATGCAGAGCTGATACTGAGCACTCATGTGCGCATACGAATACGTGGAAGGAATTCAAAGAGTTATGTCTCAAGTTGAATCAATCTCGCATGATAAGGAAAGAAAGATGGGAAGTATATATCCTAAATGCCCTGTAGCCTCTCGAAGATAAGTATGGGCGTCATCATACCGATCCGCAAGACTCTACTAGACACTTGCTCATGACTCATAGAACCTATGAACCTGGAACTCTGATACCACCTTGTCACGACCCAAAATCCAACTAGTCGTGAAGGCACCTAACCCAACCCGTTAGGTAAGCAAATTACCAACTAGCCAATTTCAATAATAATTATTAAAGCAATTTAAGTGAATAAAGGTCTTAATCGTGTACAATCCCCAAGATCTGGTACTACAAATCATGAGCTTCTAAGAATAGAGTATACAAAGCGGAAATGAAATAAATACATAGTCTGTTTGAATAATACATAAACAGAGCTTTTATAAATCTAAGGCTACCCTGAACAAGAGGCAGCTACAACAGGAACGCAGGTACATCTTCAAGTCCCGCAACCATTGAGCACAGCAACAACATCAGCCAATATATGTACGCAATATGCAGAAGTGTAGTATCAGTACAACCGACCCCATGTATTGAGTAAGTAACAAACCTAGACGTAGGTTGAAATTAGTGACGAGCTTCCACCAAGGTCGGGTCCATAACCAATAGTCAACAACAGTCCATAATAACATAAAGAAAATAATACCAGAAGTAACTCAGAGATAAAATGCTCAGCCAAATCATGATTTCAAAAATAATAGTTCTTCCTTTCAAATACATCAGTGAAAACCCAAACCGTTTGCCGAAGTTGCCAATAATATGAATAGTTTGAAAATGATAAATTTCTCAATAAAAATAATCTTCGCAATAATAAATAATATGTTTCATTTTCATTCCGGATAACCCGTGTAATACAAATGCATCATTATGCCCATCTGTCAAAAATGTGTGAGAAATCATGAATGATGTGATGTTGTACAACATGAGGAAAAATACATCTCTATGCCTGTATGTCATGTGTGCATGCCAATGTGATGCAATTCAGTGATAAAATCATAAACAGCCCCTCGGGCAAAACATCACTCATATACAGCCCCTCGGGAAAACCTCACAGTCACTCGTGCCACTCGGGCATACCTCACAATCACTCTTGCCACTCGGGCATACATCACAATCACTCTTGCAACTCGGGCATACCTCACAATCACTCATGCCTCCCAGTCACTCAGCACTCGTACTCAGTAGGTACCTGTGCTCACTAGGGGTGTGTACAGACTCTGGTGGGGCTCCTACATCCCAAGCGCTATAATATGCACGGAGAACTCACGTGCTGCACGGACAACTCATGTGCTATAATAATAAAGTATGCTGCAGGCGGGCAGCCCCGATCCACACTCATCCTCACAATCAGGCCCTCGACCGATATCAAACATGCTGCGGCGTGCAGCCCGATCCCATAAACATACAACATGCTGCGGCGTGCAGCCCGATCCCATAAATATGCAACCTAAATCAGGTCATCGGCCTCGCTCAGTCATAAACCTCTCAAGCCACTCGGATATTTCTGTAAAACAGGGCATTCGGCCCCAAACATTTATATGCATCAAAATAGAGTCATAAAACTAAGTTATGATATGCAATGAAATGAATATGACTAAGTATGAATTTTCAATTTAACACAATAATTCACAGCAATATAACCTCTGTGGGTCCCAATAATACTGGCACATAGCCTCAACATGATTTTTATTATGCTTTTCAGCTCAATTTCTTTAACACATAAAATCGCATAGAAAAATGCCGAGGTTATTTAACTATAAAATTCCACATAAACAATTATGTCATAATTTCTATAGTGCACGCCCACACACCCGTCACCTAGCATGTGCGTCACCTCCCAACAATTCACAAAATACATATATTCAGGGTCCATACCCTCAACTCCAAGATTAGAAGAGTTACTTACCTCGAACAAGCCGAATCCAAAGTCGAGCAAGCTTATCAATGCTCTAGAAATCCCATTATGCGCATAACAACTCCCGAATGGCTCAAATCTACCACAATTAATTTGATTCAGTCCACACAATTCATAGGAATTAATTCCATATCAAAATGCTAATATTTTACACAAAATCCGAAATTACGCCCCAAAAATACCTGTGGGGCCCACGTCTCGAAACTCGACGAAACTCATAAAATACGACAACCCGTCCAATTACAAGTTCAACCATACTAATTTCATTCAAATCCGACTCCAAATCGGTATTCAAACTAGAAAAATTCGTTTTGTGACATTATAGAAATTTCCTTCTATTTCTCTTGAAGATTCAATAATCTTATACCAAAAATGAAGATGAATTCATGGAATATAATCACAAGGGAGTTAAGAACACTTACCCCAAGTTGTGTGGAAACTTTTCTCTCCAAAATTGCCCAAACCGAGCTCCAAATGAGAAAAAAAATCTCGGAACCCTCGTTTTAAACAATGCCCAGGCATTTCCGCACCTGCGGTTCCTGGGCTCTCACCTGCGCATTCTCTTTTGCGGACAAAAATGTGCGCCTGCGGAAACAGTCAGCCTCCCAAAACCTCGCATCTGCGGTCTCGCAGATGCGTATTCCCCTTCACACCTGCGGTCACCTCATGCCAGCCCCAGTCTGCATCTGCGCAACACCTTTGCACCTGCGGCCTCGCAGATGTGGCAAATTCCTCGCACCTGCGAGCACTGCCCAGTCCCACTCTTGGCCGCTTCTGCGACTGATCTCGCGCACATGCGGGCACACCAGTAGGCAGCAGTTTCAGCATTTCCTTAAGTCTAAATTTGACCCGTTAATTGTCCGAAACTCACCCGAGGTCCCCGGAATCTCAACCAATTGTATCAACAAGTCCCATAACATAACACGGACCTACTCGAGGTCTCAAATCACACCTAACAACATCGAAATGATGAATTACACCTCAATTCGAAATCATTGAAACTTCAAATTCTATAACTTGCGCCGAAACATATCAAATCACGTCCGATTGATCTCAAATTTTGCACACAAGTCACATTTCACATTACGGACCTATTCCAATTTCTAGAATCGGATTCCGACCCCGATATCAAAAAGTCAACCCCCCGGTCAAACTTTCCAAAAATTCAACTTTCGGCAATTCAAGCTAAATTTCACTATGGACCTCCAAATAATTTTCCGGATACGCTCCTAAGTCCAAAATCACCATACGGAGCTATTGGAATCAACAAAACTCCATTTCGGGGTCGTTTACACATAAGTCGACATCCAGTCACTATTTTAACTTAAGCTTTAAACCTTGAGACTTAGTGTTCCAACTCATTCCAAAACCTCACCGGACCCGAACCATTTACCCCGGCAATTCACACAACAACTGTAAAGTACAATTTGAGCAGTAAAGGGGGAAGTAAGGTTGTAATACTGAAAATGACAGGTCGGGTCGTTACATCTGGTTGGGATGAATACCCTTATTATGACTGGAATGAAAACGAAGTAAGACAACCACCTCTATAGGAGAATGGTAGTTTAGAAGAGCTTATGTATAAGTTCATGAATTGTGTCGAAGAAATATTTATACAAAATCAAGAAAGATCTATACAAAATGATAAAGCCATTAAGAACCTAACAGCGCAAGTGAGTCAAATAGTAAGTATACTTTCAGAAAACTCATTGCTTTGTGATAGTGAATATATGGAGGAGATACCCTATGAGAATGAGCCAACCCAAGAGGATCAGCATCTATAGAGAGAGCTTTTCACTCTGCAAGAGGACTCTGATTCAACTGAGATGATTGAAAATAAGGTTTTAGTTGAGTGTGAAGCAATGGAAGAAGAGTTCAAACCCACATCTACCTTTTCATATTTACAACCTTTAGTAGAAGAGAATGAAAAACAAATGGTCTTGGATATACCACAGGAATATTTAAATGACCTTTCTTCTTTGTTATCTTATTCTAACATTGATCATGTGGATTTTATTTTTGGAAATTTACAGGAATATGCATGGATTGATCCTGTGAAAGAATGCAGGAACAAGTTGAGGATCATCCTGAAAGAACAATTGACCGCTCAAAATGAGGCCAAATAAGAAAGAAAAGAGCGGGTGTTACAAGTATCCTCAGATGAATTTGGCCTAATGAGCTCTATGAAGAATTCCGAGGAGCAAAAATGAGGAATGAATTCAGAATTAGGGGTGAAATTCATAAGTTCTAGAAAAAGAAAATAATTCAGGGGAGTTTTCTTTATCTTTTACCTTTTACTTGTGTGTCATAGGGACATGCCACAATTTAAAATGTGGGATGGGGGATGTAAATATATGTGTATATTTATTTTTTTGTGTTTTTAGTCAATTAGAATTTTTTTTAAAAAAAATTAGACTCTTCCCAACGATGGATATCCTCGATTGTCTTCTTAAGGGGTTAAAGTCGAACAAAAATACAACCAAAAAAAAAAAAATTAATCCAAAAAGATTTTTTTTAGTTTTTTTTAGATAGTGTAATAATTTCCCCATTAGTTTTTCTTTGTGTCGCGATTCTTTTTCAAAGGTTTTACTTTAACCGGGTGTAGTTAGTAATTATTTTTGTATGAGTAAATTAAATTGTGTTGTTATGCTAGTTGGATGCAATCTTTTTTGACTTTGTTGTACCTTGAGAGTAGTAAGTGCCTTAGTATGACGCTTAAGCTTAGTTCTTGACTCGTGTATGAGTACCTTAATTTGTTTGATCTAGACTTTGCTTAACTGCTTTGAGTAGAAAGTCGGGATAGATCCAGTCCTAAGTGAGTTATATATCAATGTGTGTGTGAGGTTTTTGTTGATATTCTATGTATGTCAGCTGATGTCTAGAACTTGCCCCGTGTATTTGCAAAGTAAAATAGCAGTTTTGTTCAGTCTAGGAAGTGATAAGCGTTTCTTTGTTGAGCCATATATATGCCTGATTTCCCACCTAATTATATGTATCTTAGGTAGCCCCATTGAGCCTATAATCCTATTTCTTTGGCAACCACATTACGAGTCTGACCTTTTATCTGAGTTCACTGTCTGTTTGAACCTTTAAACTCTGTTGAGCACTTAAAATTGTTATGAGCTTGTTAAAAGTTAAGTGAAAGAATGGTTGGATTTTTGAGTGGAAGAGGAAAAAAAAAAAAAAAAGGTACAATGTTTGAAAAATTGTGAGAGCCGCTTGTACGAAATTAAAAAAAAAAGTAAATTTGCTCAGAAAAAAAATCAGAACTTTGAAAAAAAAGAGAGTTTGTGTATGTATTAGAAGAAGGAAAAAAATAATTTTCTTGCTAGTGGTAGTTCTCATTTTGTTTGTGCTTAAAATAAATTGGGAGCTTGTTGCTAGTATGTTATGACATTTGGGGCGTGGTTCAACATAAGTATGAGGTTTGAATTGTTAATGTATATGTATTAAAGTGCTTAGTGAGTTGTATCCACTCTGTCCAAATATATCCTACCCGTCCTCCGCGACGTACATTACAATCAAATAAAATCCTACTTGATCTTTAACTGAGTGAGCTCAATTTAGTAGAGTATTATACTACGGACAAACTTATGGTACGTATTCAGTGGCATATGAATTTTAATTTTGAGAGTGAGTGAATTCTTTCTATTTTTAGGTTCCTAATTATTCTTGAATTTTATTGTGTGTGGAACTATTCTCTATTATTTGTGTGAGGGCACATGACTTGCAAACGAAAGGTCCTTTGGCCTCTGTTAGAGTAAGTCAGCGATCTCTAAAAAAATTGGTACTTTTGATCGAGTCTTGAGGCTAAGAAGTTATAGTATGGTGCTTATTCTGTCTGAAATATTCTTGGCATGACAAGTTAGGAGAGTTGCATGAAAATATCGTCCCTACTTGAAGTGTAATTTGTATTGCTTGAGGACGAGCAATGGTCTAAGTGTAGGGTGTTGAAGGTAGACTAGAAATACGAATTTTTGGTTATATTACACTTATTATTTGTTATACTTTAATTGTGTTTGAGCTAAAATATGAATAATTTATACTCATTACTTGTTATTTGTTGTGTAGGTTGAGAATCCGGATTAACACAAATTTATGGAGCTAAATTGAATAAAGTTTGAAGTCTGAGTAAAAATTTAAGAGTTAAGCCAAAATCGAGTTCGGAAATTAAAAATTGAGTATGTATTCGAAAAGTGGAAGAAAACGCTCAAGGCCAGAATGTGATCTATCACGGCGTGCTAAGTGATGTGATATATAAGGTGGCTTGTTAAGATAGACGTTTGAATTGAAGAAACTAACAATGTGGAAAGTTGGCAAGATACCGGCCAAGGTGCCACACGTTGTGGCAGTTCAAGGAAAATGCATTAGGCCACATTTGAGCAAGCTTCTGAAAATCTGCACATCCAGTCATCCACGTCGTGCCATGCGACGTGCTGGACGGCGTGGCAAGCCAGTTTTTCGCATGTGTAATCGTATTCCGCCCGTTAAGGATATTTCGGTCCAAAATTATTTCTATACAATATAAGTACACGATAAACACATTTTTGAAGCTCATGACCATGTAATATAAAAGTTTGTACAATCACATAGAAATTTTTATTTACTTTATTATATGTAATCAACATTATAAATTACTTCTCTAATTTTATAATAAAAAATTTAGCAAACTAGAATAAAAAAATATTAACTCTAAAAAATGGTTATATTACCGTACATCATAAGCTGAAATAGAGAAAACAATAAAGGGTCTCACTACAAGAAAAAAGGCGGATTAGGGGATATTTACGTGGGGATAAAATTCCCAGATTTACCTGCGAATTTTCTTGCCGAAATTTAAAATTCTTAAATTGTAGAATATCATACATACGAATTTATTTTTTCCTGATAAATCCACAGGTAATTTTGGCGTCATTAAGCGCAAATGTATTGCCTGGGGAATTACATGGGGAAATAATCGGCAAGTCCTCTATCCGTAGGTAAATTCGTAGATAGATGAACAAAAAAAAATTATTTGTGAGTCGGCTGAAACTTCCCCATGTAATTGTCATGCGGATTTTGTTGCAGATTATTCATGGGGATGTACCTGGGGATTTAGTTTTGCTGGGGAATTACCTGAGGATATTTTTCTACGATTTTACATGGGAAATATTTCCTGGGGAATTACCAGGTGATTTATGTATCTAGGGAAATACCTGGAGATTATATTTATTGTTTGGATTTCACCTACGAATATTTTCATGGGGATTTATGTGGGGACTTATATACCTGAAAAAATTACATGGGGATTATCTATTGCGGTATTACTTGGGAGTTCTTTAACAGAGATTTACCTGTGATTTATTTACCATCCTGCGCATTTACCTGGGAAATAACCTAGGAATATCTTGAAGCGATTGCACCTAAATTTTTCCATGGAGAAATACCCGAGGATTTAATTTCTTATGTAATTAGCTAGGAATTTCTTTATTGCGAGTTTAGTTAGAATATTTTTGTTGGTGATTTAACTAAGGATTTCCGTCACTCTGGGATTTATCTTTTTTCTTGCATAGGGATTTACTTGCTCCAAGCTTGAGTCAGAATACTGTCTTTGAAAATTACAGATGTTGTATTGAGAATTTTATTACTTACTGAATTATTTTTGCATCGATTTAGCTGGAAATTTATTATCTCTTTATGGTTAAGTTTATTGTATCAACTTCTTAAGGTTAATTAAGTTATGCATATATAACTGTGATTGCCGTCACTTTATTACTCACAACACGTGTGTGGAATGATTATGATAATACAGTTGAATTGTAAGAATATAAGCAAGATTAAATAAAAATAATATTTCAAGAATGTATAGATTACTTGCGAATTTTTTGGGAAAATATTTTGAAACGCGTCAATTTTATATGGGAATTTACCTGCAAGCAAAAATTTACATGGGGATTATCTTACATGCGGATTTTACTTGGGATTTTTAAAGGAATTTTCCTGCGGAATATTTTCATAAATATTCACAAGAAAATCCCTTTCATCCATAAATGTTCACCTCAAAATTTCTTACGGACTTACTTGAGGATCTTCATAGGGAATTACCTGCGGATTTCTTCCTACATAAATTCACAAGAAAATTCCTTTTGTTTACGAATTTTTGTCAAATTACTTTTGCGATTTTTTTGATATGTTTCGTTGATAAATCCGCAAGTAAGTTACATAGGAATACAAAATCCCCAGGTAATTTACCTGGAGATAATTTAATTCGCAGGTAATAATTACCTACGAAGATTTTTTCAACGGATTTATTTTGGTAGGAAATTCCGCAAAAAATCAAATTACCTACGGATATTTTTATATTATCCCTAGGAAAATCCCCATGTAATCAGCACTTTTCTTGTAGTGGTTTGGTAGGATATACTAGAAAAAATAATATATGTAATAGCCTTTTTTATTTTGGTAACTAAAGATTTTATTAATTACCAGAATGTTTACAATAAGGAACCATAGCTAGACTACATCAGAGCTAAACTAAATACTAAGTTGCTGAACCAGTTATTTAATTCTAGTAGATGCTCGAATATTACAAACATATGCAATCTCCCTCACCAATTGACTATGACTCTTTGCTATTCTTTCAAATCTTCTCTGATTTATCTCCATCCACATTGTATGTACTCATTCAGTATAAGCCAACTTAAAGATTTGAGCTCTTTGTGATTTACCCTTTGATGCTTTAATTATCCATTTCTCCATTAGTTCCCATTGTGATGTTCTGAAGAGAGGAACCTGCATCCATTTCAACACTCCTTCCTAGACTTTGTTAGAGAAAGGATATTCCATGAATACATGATTTCTTGTTTCCTTGTGATTGTTACATAGATTGCATATAGGACCAACATTTATCCCCCATGAGGCAAGTCTATCAACCGTCATTAGTTTTCCATGCATCTGCAGCCACACTGTGAATTGAGCTTTTGGTCTAGCATCATTTCCCATTCTCAATGTCTTCCAAGTTATTCTCTCATTATCACCAATAAGCTTAAGGTAAATCTGCTTGATTAAGCTGTCTATTTTGATATCTTGAATCGGTGCCATTGGGTCTCTTGCTTCAAATATTTTTCTCACCATCCATCCTACATGTTGAGGGATAGGCATTTGACTGAATTGCTGGTTCTTGATGTAGTAGGCATGTAACCACCAGATCCACAAATCTATCTATCTTATGCTCAATATCCCAACTTGCCTTAGCTATTGCAGCTTTATTCCATAGTCTTATATTTAGCAAGCCTGGGCCACCCATTGACTTTGGAGTGCAAACCTTATCCCAATCAATTAAAACTTTCCTTGTGATTGTGTTTGTGCCAGACCATAAGTAGCTTCGACAATAGGCCTCAATTGTACTTGGTACTTTTGAAGGAATAGCAAACAGTTGAGACCAATATGCTTGAATACCAAAGAGGACTGTTTGGATTAACTGAGATCTCCCCGCATATGAGAGTTTTTTTACAGTTCAAGATGAGATTCTGGCTACCATTTTGTTGATCAATGGTTGCCACTGAAGTAAAGAGATCTTTTTAGTGGACAGGGGGATTCCCAGATATTTGAAGGGGAGCTTTCCTTTTGGAAATCCTAACAGTTGTAGGATTTGATCTTGAATAATCTGAGTGACTCCTCCAAAATAAATGGAGCTCTTCTCTTTGTTAGCTTGAAGTCCTGAAGCAGAAGAGAAGTCCAAAAAATACCTATTTAGTATGAAAACAGACTCAACATCTCCTCTAGAGAATAACAGTAGATCATCTGCAAATGATATATGAGTCACTGCTAGTTTAGAGCACTTTGGGTGATACTTGAACACTTTATTTCCTTTCAACTCATTGAGCTTTATACTTAAGTATTCCATGGCTAAGGCAAAGAGAAATGGTGAAATTAGGTCTCCCTGTCTTAGCCATTTAGCTGCATCAAATGGAGTTGTGGGTTCTCCATTAACCAATATAGAATAGTTAACTGTCTTCACACATTCTAAGGTCCACATGGTGAATTGTCTAGGAAATACAAGCTCATCTAGGACCTGCTCCAGAAATATCCATTCCACTGAGTCATAGGTATTTTGAAGGTTTATTTTTATCATGCATCTAGGGAAAATATTCTTCCTTGTATAGGATTTCACCAGTTCTTGAGCAAGAAAGATGTTATCTGATATCTTCCTGCCTGGAATAAATCCAGCCCGTGCTTCACATACTATTGATGCAATAACTTTCTGGAGTCTTGAGGCAAGGACTTTAGAAATAATTTTGTACAGAACAATACAACAAGCAATTGGTCTATACTCTTTCACTATAACAGGATGATCATATTTAGGGATCAAGGTGAGAGAAGTGCAGTTAATAGCTCTATCCATCTTGCCACACTCAAAGAATCTTCTTACCGCCCTTGTAATCTCTAGCCCCAATATACTCTATGGCTTTTCAAATAAGTAGGCATTATACCCATCCACCCCTGGAGATTTATCATTTCCAATTGAACTCAGTCCATCAGCTATTTCTTAGTCAGTAATTGGAGCACACAAGAGAATTTGCTGTTCATGACTTAGCTTGGGTCCCTTGCTCATTGTAACTTTGTTGACTGCCTTTAGTGAGGGACTAAAGGTCCCCATTAACCCTTTGTAGAATGATACAATTTCATCTCTGAGCTACTTAGGATCAGTCAATAGCTTAGCACCTGCCATGGAATTGAGTTCCATGATTTGCTTCCTTTGGCTTCTTTCCTTTATAACTGTAGTAAAATACTTAGAATTTGGATCCCCCAATTGTATCTATTTGGCTCTAGACTTTTGCCTTATAATACTCTCCTCAAGCAGGTTCCATTTCTCAAGATTCATCAAAGCTTCTTTTTCTTTAATCACAAGACTGCTATCATATCTGGCTACTATTGCAGCTTGAATACATTGTAGTTCTTCTCTTGCCTTCTCAATCTTCACTGATGTTGTTTTAAACTCTTTTTGATTCAGCTATCTAAAGACTGGCCTCAATGCCTTTAGTTTGTTCCATACATTCTGCATAGGATCTCTATCAAGCTGCTTCTTCCGGTGGACATCAATTAGCTCCAAGAATTGTGGATGCTCACTCCATATGTTGAAGAATCTGAATGGATCTCTGATGTTATGGTTCACACTCTGCAATGTCAAAAATATTGGGGCATGGTCTGAAATGTTACGGAGGTCATATTCTAAGATAATATGGCCCCACAACATCATCCAGTCATAATTACCAAATGCTCTATCAATTTTGCTACTAACTCTCTCTGATCCTTGTTGCTTATTTGACCATGTGAAATATTCACCTTTCCATTGTAATTCATTTAGTAGAATGGCAGTGATACAGTTTGAAAAATCCTTTACTTCACTAAAACTCACAGGATGGCAGCTCTTTCTATCAGTAGTCGATAATATTGCATTAAAGTCCCTACATACTAGCCATGGGCAGTTAGTATTACACGAGATGTTTTTAAGAGTGTTCCATAGAGATCTCCTTTCCTCCACAATATTGAATCCATAGACAATAGTCAGAACACATTGAAAGTTAGAAGAGAAATCTCTAACTTCACAATGTACTAATTGAGCTTCCACTTTTAGTGCAGTTATATTGTAATCTCCTTGATCCCACATAAGCCATATTCTTCCATTGACAGCAGAGGAATAGTTATTAATAATACCCCAATTGGGAGTAATAGTCTTAGCTATTTCTGGACATCTATATTGCTTAACTCTGGTTTCCAACAGGCCCAGTATTTTGATATTTTTTGACCTTATATATTCCTTTAACTCTCTCTGTTTATACATTTTATTTACACCTCTAATATTCCACATAATCCAAGTCATTGAGAAGTTGTATTACCTCCCAAATCAGGAGGTTTTGCTTGTCTGGTTCTCTGGTCCTCTCTTTGCAAAGGCAGCACTTTCCCAGTTTTAGATTTGCTAGCCATAGCAGCACTCAACTATGGAAAGTTGATCAAGTTCAATTCCTGGCTTGGCACTTGCTCCTTTCCTTTAGAGGCATTCCTCACTGTTCCATCTGGAGTTGCTACTTGATTTTGTGAGTTAGCTTCTTGTTGTTGATGTTTGCTTTCATTAATAGATACTCTAGGCTGAGCTACCTCAAGATGATCCGGCTGCTGTTTATCCACATTTTGGCTAGTTGATGGTACCTCTTTAGGCTTCCATTCCTGAACCACCTTCTTCTGTTTACCTCTACTCATGTTCTGTATTTGCCTCTCCATCAAGTGTTGTTCAGGTATCTTCTTAGAGAAAATGTATCCTATAGTTAAGCATTGAGGACAGAATTGGGGCATCCATTCAAATACCACCTCCTGCTAAAATTTTTGTCCATTTGGCTCCATAACTGTAATTGTGTCAGGCAGTGGTTTAGACACATTTACTTCAATTAGCATTCTGGCATATGAGATCCTTGTTTGCTTAGTTGTACATTCATCCGCAAACAAAGGTTTCCCTAATGCACTAGCAATTCTTCCCAAGGAACCTCATCCCTAGAAACTCATAGGTAATTTGGGGAACTTAACCCACAGTGGTATCTCAGTCATGAACTCTTGGCTAAAATCAAAAGCAGGGATCCATGGTTTCAGAATAATTGGTCGATTTCGAATAGTATAAGGGTCAGAGAATAGAATCTCATTCATATCTTTAACATCATAAAATCGAGCCATATAATAACCTTCCTCATGAAGAAACAGATCTGGTATAGCTATGGTATTCAACATCTGGGATATATACCTATTCATGAGGGAGTACCCTGGTGTTTCTCCCGTCACATAGACAATAAGGGCATTCTTCCATTTTTCTGTTTCCTTCTCTACTTCAATTTTTTCTAGTTGGACTATAGTTTCTCCATTAAAATTTTGAAGCAGGAAATAGGTTAAGGTCATACCATTTTCCGCAGTTCTATTTCCAGCAAACAACGAGTTTCACTTAGGTTTATTCACAACTGCCTCTTGCTCTGTAGGAATCTCCTTATTTGCCTCTTTAATTTCAGGGTTGCTCTGTGTTGGGACTTTCACACCCTGTGTTTGAGTAGGTGACTTATCCACCAGATCCTCAGCTATCTTCAGTTGCGTTCCACCCTCCGCCTGAGATCTCACTTGTAGTGGTGCTTTGTCCTCTTCCACCAGCTCCACTACCTGTCGCTTCTCAGTTGTTGAGCTCGTTGAAGGTTCCGATGCGGGTAAATGTTCCATTGGAATTTTGGTAGCTGATTGTTTGGATGTTGAAGCATCCACTTTGGATTGAACATGCACTGCACTCCCAAAAGGAATTTGTATCTCTTTCTTAGGTCTTCCTCTTCCCCGACCTCGTCCCTTTCCCATGGACCTCCAGGGCACACGTTAGGCTAACCAGCGCCTAGAGAGAAGCAGGAGCGAAAAAATACTATCTAATAAAAAATCTTATATGTATTAGCTTTGGTATTACTAATATTTTATTTTTTTCAACCTATATACAATTAATACTTGTCTTAGTTTTATACCCTATTCAATACAATTTTTATACATAGCAAACCATGATATTAATAATATCATAATTTTTAATATATGGATAAGCATATATAAAGACAGAACTACCCTTTCAGAAAAAAATTCAAATCCTTTTCAAACCGTCGAAGGTATTTTTTCATAGAAATCATTTTTCTTATAGAAATATACAATGCATATTATTTTTTTAATACACAAAACCAAATAGTTAATAAGAAATAATCTCGACGTAACTATTCCCAACATAACTAATATACTATATTCAACACTATTCTTATACACCATGCCAAACAACCCCCAACTTGTACTTTATAAAATATATGTGTTTGACATTATTCCTTTAGCGAATTGCTTCCTATTTAGTTTTGCCATTAATAGAGCTTCACCTAAAATGAATAAATTTCAAGTGTCCAAATTCTTCAAAATCATAATCAGAATTTACCTCTCAAATTGTGGTTATACTTTAAAATTATCTTCACGGTTGAGCTCCATGAGAGATCAAAGTGATAACTATGTAACTTAAATTATTTTGAATTAGTTTTTATACTTAAGAAGATCAGTACGTTATCTGTACAGGTAGATGTGCTTTATATATAGCATTGTACTGTTATGATATACATTAAGAAATATTACTTGTTTCATGGTATCAGAAGTCTAGGTTTTGTTTTTCTCCTCTGTTGAATCATGGCTCCCAACTCCTCTACTGAATCAGTTCCTACATCCCCGGCCTCCATGACTAACACTTCCTCCTTTCTTCTATCCTCTCCCTCTGCTATTTTCATCTCCAACATTAAAAATCTTATTCCTACTGTTCTTGACTTTACAAACTATATGTTATGGAGAGAGCTTTTCTTACCGGTATTCAAAGGTCATGGTTTTAATGGTTTTATTGATGGAAGTTTTCCCTGTCCTGCTCCTACTATTCTTCATGATGATGGTACCTCTATCCCGAATCCTTCCTTTCAACAATGGATTCAACTTGACTCCATTATTATTTCATGGATTCAAGCAAATATTTCTCAAGAAATTCTTCAAGCTATTATCAAGCCAAATTATTCTCTCACTTCTAGAGACGTATGGCTTCAAATCGAGCATTTATTCCGTGATCAAGTCAGTTCTCGGACACTTCAACTGAAAGTCCAGTTTCAACACCTTAAGAAAGGTAATCTTTTAATTAATGAATGTGTCCATCGTCTCAAGTCCATTGCAGATGCATTGACATCCATAGGCAATCCAATCTCTGAATCTGATCTTGTTCTACAAATACTTTTTGGATTAACTCCAGAATATATGTATGTGAGCACCTCTATCTCTACTCGTGTTCCTCTTCCTACCTTTGTTGAAGCGCGTTCTCTACTTTTTCTTCATGAAGCCCAATTAACTAGTCTCTCTAGTTCTTCTACGAATAATTCCACCACTGCTTTTGTGGCTAAGCAACAATCTTCTTCCTCTTATGGTCGTGGACGTGGTCATAATAACAATGGTGGGCATTATTCCAATGGTGGACGTGGTCGAGGCCGCCACACTCAAGGGAATACCAAATCCTTTAATGTTGGGTCTCAACAGTTCACTCCTCGTCCACGTCTTCCTTCCATTCTAGGTCCTCCTCCAATTTCTTTTCCTACTGCTTTCATTCCCTCCCAACCTAATAATGTGAATCTTTATTTTCAACTATGCTATCAGCCACACCACACTGCTCGCGATTGTCCATCTCTAAATTCTAAGGTCTTTGTGTTAGACATTAGTTCCAACTACTCATTTTCTTCACCCGGTGATGCCTCTTGGTTTGTGGATACTGGATCAACTTCACACATGACTCCAAATGCATCCAATTTATCCTCAGTTACTCCATACAATGGCTCGGATTGTGTAGTTGTGGGTAATGGAACTCAACTTCCTATCTCCTACACTGGACATGGTACTCTCTCTAATTCTAATTCTCGCTTTTCGCTTTGAGATATTTTAATTGTTCCTCATCTTTCCACCAATTTACTAAGTATTCAAAAATTTACTACGGATAATAATTGTTCCATGGAATTTGATCCTTTTGGTTTTTCGATTAAGGAACTCATAACGAAGAGGCATCTCCTTCGCTGCAATAGTCGTGGACCACTTTATTCAATTTCTTCTCATTTTGGTGATTATGTTGCAGCTTCTCACTCTGGTCTTGCTGCTGCTCGTGTCTCTCCAAACCTTTGGCATCGCCGTATAGGACATCCAAGCTCTGTTGTTTTAGCTAGTTTAATTAGGGTCAATAAGTTACCTTGTTCTTCATTCAAATGTTTAGAGTATTTATGTAATGCTTGTCAACTTGGCAAGCACCAGAAGTTACCATCTATGGATTCTAGTTCTTTTTCTTCATCTCCGTTCGAGTTAATTCATAGTGATATTTGAACTTCCCCTATTCCCTCTTTTACTGATTTTTGCTATTATATTTTATTTCATGATAATTTCACAAAGTTCTCTTGGGTATTTCCTCTTAAGCGTAAATCTGATACTTCACCACCTTTAAGCATTTTTATGCCTATGTATTGACCCAATTCTTTACAAAATTAAAGTCTTTTCAATGTGATGGGCTGCTGAATTTGTTAAACTTCAAGCTTTTCGTTCGTTTCTTGACGATAATGGTGTATTGCCTCGCATTTCATACCCTCACACTCACCAACAAAATAGCAAAGTTGAACAGATGCATCGTACGATATTAAATATGGTTCATTCATTATTATTTCAAGCTTCTCTTCCCTCTCAATTTTGGGTCGAAGCTTTGCATACTGTTGTCCATCTTTTAAATATGCTTCCTTCGTCTAAGCTTCACTTTAAGACTCCATATGAAGCTCTTTTTGGCAAGGCTGCTATCTACTATCATCTACGTGTTTTCGGTTGTTCTTGTTATCCCAATTTACGTGATTATTTCTCTAACAAGTTGAGTCCTCGTTCAACCCATTGTATCTTTCTTGGCTATCCCTCTAACTACAAGGGATATAGATGTTTTGATCCTTCTAGTAACAAAGTGTTTATCTCTAGACATGTTAGGTTCAATGAGGATTTCTTTCCTTATCCTTATCTTCTCCCCTCAACGTTATCTGAACCTAACTCTTGTGCCCTTTTTAAATTTTCCTCTTCAATTGGTATTCATTCTCCTTTATCTCCTATTTTTCAGCATAGGAATTTTCAACGATGTGCACAATTATTATCTCCTGTTAATACTGAAAACCTTTCTCCTATTTTGCCTCCTAATTCTTCACTTCAAGCCTTATCTCCAATTACGTTACACTCTCCAGGAAATTATCACAATTTTAACTCTTCTAGCCATCAAACTACATTGCCACCTCGACAATCTTTTCCTATCCAAAATACATCTAACCAACTACCTCAAAATAATTCTAACTTTCCTCCACCTCAAAATACATTCCCATCCCATCGTGACATCTCCAACTCCTCTCCAAATATTAGCCGCCCACTCCTTTACCTCTTAATACTAATACTTCACAGTCAATCAATGTCATCACCAATTCATCTCCCATCCCACATCACGTCTCTTCTATTTCTCAAACTCAATTTCCAAACTTACCTTCTTCTAATTCTAAATCACATCCCATGATTACCCGTAAGCAAACAGGATCTCTCAAGCCACGAATAATTCCTTCCTTGATTTCTCATTCCTCTTCACTTCTATTTGAACCTTTATCTTATGCAGAAGCTTCTAAGTGTCCTTATTGGAGGCGTGCAATGGCCGACGAATATAACACACTTATGGCTAATCGCACTTGGGACTTAGTACCACCTTTCTCTCACGCTAATATCATTGGTTGTCATTGGGTGTATCGAATTAAACAAAAATCGGATAGTTCTCTAGAGCGTTTTAAGGCTCGTCTTGTAGCCCAAGGCTACAAATAACAACAAGGACTAGACTATGATTAAACGTTTAATCCTGTGGTGAAACCAGTTACCATTCGTACTATTCTTTCCCTTGCTGCATCTAAGCACTGGCATGTGCATCAATTAGACGTTAAGAATGCCTTTTTACACGGCAAGCTTAACGAATTGGTATACATGAAGCAGCCTACCGGTTTTGTTCATCCATAATTTTCTCATCATGTTTGTCGGTTGAACAAAGCTCTTTATGGCTTAAAGCAAACCACCACCACACCCCCCCTTCCCCCCCTCCGCCGAGCATGGTTTCATCGATTTACTTCTTTTATTCAGAGCAACTCAGCTATTGCTATTCTTCTTCTCTATGTTGATGATATTCTTCTCACTGCTTCCTCTCACTTGTTACTTAAATCTTTAATTCATACACTCAAGTCCGAGTTTTCAATGAATGACTTAGGGACAGTTAACTACTTTCTTGGTGTTTCTATAATTGTTCGCAATGGGATTTATTTTCTTTGTCAATCCAAGTATGTTAAAGAACTTCTCAGTCGTGCAAACCTGCTTTCTTCCAAACCAGTTTCAACTCCTCTTTCTCCTAAGTCTTTACTTCATTCTACAAATTCTCCTCCCTTTTCTGATCCTACTCTTTACAGAAGTATTGTTGGTGGTCTCCAGTACTTAACTTTCACCCGTCCAGATATTGCTTTTATCATTAATTAAGTGTCTCAATTTATGCATGCTCCCTTGGACATTCATTATACTGCTGTCAAAAGAATCCTACGTTATTTGCAAGGTTCCTTGGATCATGGTTTATTTATTTATGGTGGTTCCATTGACAATTTAAAATGCTACAGTGATGCGGACTGGGCTGGATGCCCTGCCACTCATTGATCTACTTTGGCCTACTGTATCTTTCTTGGTCCTAATCTTATTTCCTGGTCTTCTAAGAAGCAAAATGTTGTTTCTAGATCAAGTGCTGAAGCTGAATATAGAGTAGTTGCCCACGCTGCGGCTGAAATAACGTGGTTACTTTCGTTACTACGGGAAATCCATATTTCTCTTTCTTCACCTTTTACAATTTTTTGTGATAATATTAGCAGCATTTATTTGGCACAAGCATGCTCGTACCAAGCATGTTGAAATTGATGTTCATTTTGTTCATGAAAAAGTTGCCTCGGGTGCTCTCCAAATTTAATATGTCCCTAGCCAAGATCAACTTGCTGATTTATTGACCAAGGCACTTCTTTCACCACGGGCATTGTTCTTACGCGACAAACTCTGCATTCTTTCAGACCGAGCATCGTTTGAGGGGAGTGATAAGTGATAACTATGTAACTTAAATTATTTTGAATTAGTTTTTATACTTAAGAAGATAAGTATGTTATCTGTACAGGTAGATGTGCTTTATATATAGCATTGTACTGTTACGATATACATTAAGAAATATTACTTGTTTCACAAAGAGAAAAATATATCTATATTTTTTCTGATGGCGTGATAATATTAAGCCAAAAAATTAACGAACGCAAAAGGTATAAAGTGCGAGCCACTGTATCTGCTTCTGCTTCACCCCACGCTCCCCTTTCTGTCTTAATGTCTGAAATTAGTCATTAAAATTCTTGGAGAGTTCACACGACCAGTTGGCATACAGCAGCACTTGTCAGAGCCATGATTAAATCATTTGGACACTCATAAAATGGCCTTCGTTTCTGCCCTTAATTGTAATTCTAAACACTATATGTGTTCACTTTCTTTTACCGGAACATGTTACTCCATCCGATTCAAATTAGACGATCTAATTTGACTTGGTATAAAATTTAATAAAAAAAAGATAATTTTTAAAATATGTGATGTTAAAAGTTTAAGGAGCAAAAATTTTGTAGGGTTATAATATTTGTATGGCTATAAAAAAAATTTCCTTAAGGGTAAAGTATGTAAAATGAAAAATTTAAAGTTAAATTATTTCTAAATATAAAAACATATCATTCTTTTTGAAATATATTAATAAAAAAAGTGTGTTATTTAAATTAAAATAGAGGAAGTAGTACTATACTAGTATACTTTACTGTGGAGCTTAATGGTGGAAGTGAAGTTACCTCTCTATATATTTAGGTTAATAATAGTGATTAAATATAGGCTTATGTGCCCAATCGTCATGATTACTGCAATTGACAGAAAAATATTGTTCGAAGTGACAAAAAGTAAGGAAAAAAGAAAGATAAAAGGCATCTTTGGCGAGCAAATTGATTTGCCTTGTTTAAAAAAATAAAATTTTATTAACTAGTAATCATTTGCGTAGGCAACTAGAAGACTGAGACTTTACAAGTCTTAAAATAATATGGCTTTGCATTGAGTTTATATAGTTTAAAGGAAGTGAAAGGTTGTTGTCCACACTTCCACTCTATGTGATTATGGAAGGCCTCAGCTATATCAGCATGCATTGCCTTTTAATGTCCACTAATAAGTACATATACTACTTCCTTCCGTTTCAATTTAGACGAAGTAATTTAAAAAGAAAATAAAGAAAATTTTTGAAACTTGCGGTCTTAAAAGATTAAAGGGTAAAAGCCTTGTGGGACAATGACATTTGTGTGGTTATAAAAGCTTCTCATTAAGGGTAAATGAGTCAGATGAAGAGTTTAAAGTTGAATTATTTCTAAATTTATAAATATTTCTTTTATTTTGGAGCAGACTAAAAACAAAAGTATCTCATCTAATTGAAACATGGAGAGTATTATAGTAGAGACTTAAAGGTTAAACATCAAATCTAAGGGACTAGAACTAACCTGACTTTCGAAATTAGCCTGCATGACATGTTACATTCGATAAATGACTATATAGTTTACATTGTTATCATTATTCCAATTTAATTTAGGTATTTACATTCTCATTACTCCTTATTTTCCTTGAAAGACTAGTCACAATATTTGGACTCACAGAGTGAATCTTTCTTTTAATCTGGAGGTAATTGTTTTATTATAATTTGAAGCCTTTCCCATTCTACTTGTATTACAAATAAATCTATGTCGTCTTTTTATGTACGTTGGTCAAGTTAGCTGATGAATACATATAAACACTACTATTTTCCTTATTGATTTCAGAATAAATTTTAGGACAAGAAGAGGATAAAAATTGATTACGTATCCACATTTGGTGTTCACATCAAGTCAATATACTTGATTTTCCTAAGTATAAATGAGCCAAAAATGCATAATAATTAACCAAAGTTGGATGATGAAAAAATATGCAAAAGATACATGCCATGTTATTATTCATCTGGTGTAAACACCAAATGCAACTTAGAGCCCGTTTGGACATAAGAAATTTTTCTCTTTTTTCTAAAATAATTTCACTTTTTTTCAAAATCAGCGTTTGTTCATAAAATTTTCAATTTTCACTTGAAGATGCATTTTGAAAATTTTCGAAAATTTGAAAAACTCTAAAAAGCTGTTTTTCAAAATTCTCACTCAAATCACTCACAAAACTTCAAAAACAACCCAAAATTATATTCATGTCCAAACAAAGGCGTTTGGACATAAGAATTGTAAAATTCCAAAAAAAAGTAAAAAAAAATTTCAAGTGAAAATGGTATTAGAGTTGTGTTTGGACATGAATATAGTTTTGGGTTATTTTTTAAGTTTTATGAGTAATCTGAGTGAAAATTTTGAAAAACATCTTTTTGGAGTTTTTCAAAAATTTCGAAAAATTCCAAAATGCATCTTCAAGTGAAAATTGGAAATTTTATGAACAAACGCTGATTTCGGAAAAAAGTGAAAATTTTTTGAAAAAAAAAGGAAAAGTTTCTTATGTCCAAACGGGCTTTTAAATACCATTTTCATTTGAAATTTTTTTCCCTCTATTTTAGAATTTTACAATTCTTATGTTCAAACGCCCACTAAGTTTTTACCCGGGAAAAAAGCAAGGAGAATAGGACATGCAAACTCTTTCTCTTTCATTTCTTTTTTTTTCCCTGACAAATAACATATGCATGTTGAAGTACATGTTTAGATTATCCTCCCTATTAGTGCCAATAATGATTATGGGTTTTCTAGAAGTGGTGAATTAATCCAAATTCCGTGCATGATGCATGCAAGGAGATGATGATTATTTCTACTTAAACAGGTTAAGGATGCATCATCAACTTAAAGACAAAAAAAAAGAAAAGGATTTAAACCAAAAAGCCTTTGTTAGAAATCCAGAAAAACAGCCTTTCCTTTAGCCATTATTGTCTATTGATAAAGAAGGTACATTATTTTTTTCATAAAAATGTAGCATCGACCAGAATCAAAGTTCAACCCTATGTTTTACCCTTTGACTTTCGACCCCATAAGGTTTAAGATAACTATAAGAAAAAATTTAATCTTTTTTCTTGTTTTACTTTTTCTCCTTTTCGAGAATGAACCTGATAAAGTGAAGCTAAGCTATGCCAAGCTAGAGGAGATTATCATAGGACGAAAATAGACTACAAAATAATAAATAACGGACAATATATAAATCTACAAACATGGAGTGTGTGTCACGTGAGATTAGATGGAGGAGAGGAAAAGGAAATTAATGATAGTTTGAGGTTTCTGTTGTCTGATTAAAGAGAAGAAAAGGGGTTGGGGGAAGAGACGGGAGAAATGGGCGTCGAGTTTTCAAGACATAAATCATGAGGCAGATGACAATTGCTATGATTGAGATGTGGGAGAATCTCTCTTTTTTGAACTCTTTGCCATGTGATCCCCCGGCCTTTCTCCCTCTCGTCCACTCTCTAATAATTTCTTCTAACCAAATAGCACAAATGATAGGTTTGCATCCAACTATATATAACTACGCCACTTTCAGTTTTGTTAGAGATCATCACAATAACCTCCAACTTGTGGTCCGATAAATAGGATTCTTGTAATCGAAACTCCTAGAATAAAAAATATCTGATGGAAAGCATTTCTATCTTTAGTTGGTCTTATACTATACGAATCCAAATTAATCGGAGTCGCAATACTGATATAGAACACCAAGTGAGGGGAAAAAAAGAAAAGAAATCATCAGAATATGAATTCTCATTATTTATATCATTTCCTTTAAATTCGCCTTAATTTTATATTTAAAGAACATATTTCTTACAGTCCTATAAAATCTCTATAAGGCTAAAAAAATTCCTGGCGAACAGTGGATCTAAAATTAATGTACCAATATGAATAAACTGTAATCTTAACTAATAGGTATCAGTTATTTGAAAAAAATAATAGACCTGTATGCTATACAAAAATCAAATAACTGGTTTGCTTAGCTCAACTTGCATTTTTCCATATATTTTTGTGAGTGTCAAGTTAGTATTTAAAGGATTGAATTATAATTCTCAACAAAGAAACTAGTGTGTGTATATATATATATATATATATATATATATATATATATAGTCAGAATCGGGCTTGCCTAATTTCATACGACTAACCGAAATCGGGACGGAAGACTAAGACCCGGCCCCAGTTATATCGGAACATGGTACAGAGATGGATTGGTAAGCTCGTGGATCACTAGCCGATCAGGATCGAGGTCAATTCGAGACCGAAGCGAGAAAGAGATTGAGCAAGATCGAAGGACGCCTGCTACGCCGAATATCGGAAAGCCGAGATATCTGTGATCGGGTGAGGATCGTGGCGGGAATCTCGGCACATATCGATTTAGGATCGGATATTTAGCCTATCATGAGATTTACTTCTGTAATTAGAAATATACCATAAATAGGGTTCCTCTGCTATATAAAGAGGGTCTGAATAATTTTGTAACCAACGTATATTCACGCACAACAAGGTAATATATCATATTTTCTCTTGCAAGATCTCTTGTTAAAGTCCATACTTTTTAATAGCATACTTAGCTGGTTCGAGGGCGGTCTAGCTCGAGGGCCGTGGTTGTTCATCATATTAGTTAGCTTTATTTACAATTAATCCCTAGCATTAATTCTGACATTTATCAGTTTGTGCCAAGTGAAATCACATATCCTTAAAATTACTTATAACTTTAATTGTTGTCCGATTTTAAGGCAAAACAGTTTGGCGCCCACCGTGGAGCTAAGGATAATAGTGATTGTTTGGTATAATTTTCGTAACACACATAATTTTACGCTTGTTCTTTGAAGTGTTTTTGATTCCAGGATCAACATGTCAAACTCTCAAGTAGCACCCACATACACAGACGATGGCATCGGTCTCTATGGCGAGAATGACAACATAGCCGCCCCAGGAAACGGAGTACCTCCAGTAAACCCCGATAGAGCTCCGGCCGCGGATCCAATCGACGACAGCTCCCATATTGCTATTAATGGGAATTTGGGCGACGATCCTGAAAATAGCGTCCGCAGAGATGCTCGAACAACTGATCAGAACGCATAGGGCGGTAGAGAAGGCGGGATTAGCCTTCGAATGATATTCGAAATGTTGCAGACTCAACATGCTGCAATAGCACAACTTCAGAATCAGAATCGTGCACCAAGCAGGATTGAGATCGAGTCATCGCAAGAAATTGTTCATAGAGCCGAATCGGTATCAAAGAAATCGAATGGAGGAGAACGGAGACCAATCCTGCTATCATAAATATGCTTGAGGATCTGACGAAGCGAATCGAAACAGGAGAAAAAAGGATCGAGGAAAACGATAAAAAAGTGGAAACTTATAATTTCAGGGTCGACCAAATCCCGGGGGTACTACCGGTGTTGAAATGACTTGATTCCAAAAAGTTTGTCCAAAAACCTTTTCCCTCGAGTGCGGCTCCAAAGCCAATCCCCAAGAAGTTACGTATGCCCGAAATCCTGAAATATAATGGGACAACATATCCAAACAAGCACGTTACCTCATACATGTACGCCATTAAGGGAAATGACTTGGAAGATGACGAGATTGAGTCCGTGTTGCTGAAGAAGTTCGGGGAAACTCTATCGAATGGAGCTATGATATGGTACCATAATTTACCACCTAATTTTATTGATTCGTTCGATATGCTTGCATATTCTTTTGTAAAGGCACACGCCAGAGCTATCAAGGTAGCCACAAGAAAATTAGACCTTTTCAAGGTAAGGAAAAAAGACAACGAGATGCTCAGGAAATTTGTGTCTCGGTTCCAAATAGAACGGATGGATTTGCCACCGGTCACCGACGATTGGGCCGTTCAAGCCTTTACTCAAGGCCTCAATGCTCGAAGTTTCGTAGCTTCACAATAGCTAAAACAAAATTTGATCGAGTATCCAGCTGTCACTTAGGCCGATGTGCATAATCGGTATCAGTCGAAGATCAGGGTCGAGGATGATCAATTGGGGGCTCCAATTGGTTCAATTTATCCTAACAGGCCCGTGGAAAGAGTTAAAAGGGAATTCGACCGGGAACCGTGGTCGAACAGAGATCGATACGGTGAAGATCGGAGAGATAATTGCCCTGTACAAAACCCCATTCGGAATGATCGAGAACAGAGCTCCCGAGGGCTTATGAGCAAGAATGGTTTCGATAATAATGCCGGATCTAAAGAAGCACCTCAATTGTCAGAATATAACTTCAATGTAGATGCTTCTGTCATAGTGTCGGCCATTAGACGTATCAAAGATACTAGATGGACTCGACCTCTGCAGACCGATCCGGCCCAGAGAAATCCCAACCAAATATGTGAGTATCTTGGTACGCATGGCCATAAAACAGAAGATTGCAGACAGCTAAGGGAGGAAGTAGCCCGATTGTTCAACGAGGGGCACCTTTGGGAATTCTTAAGTGATTGAGCCAAGAATCACTTTAAAAACATAGATTCAAACAGTCAGAACGAGTAGGAAGAGCCACATCACGTGATTCACATGATCGTAGAAGGGGTCAATATTCCACAAAGACTAGTGTTTAAATGCACCAAAGTGACGATCATAAGAGAAAAGCGAGAACATGATTACTTACCAGAAGAGACTTTGTCTTTCAACGACGAGAATGCAGAAGGGATCAAACGACCTCATAATGACGCATTGGTAATATCTGTCCTTATGAATAAAATTCAAGTTAAATGTGTTTTGATTGATCCAGGTAGCTCGACCAACATTATTCGATCGAGGGTCGTAGAACAGCTCGGCCTACAAGATCAAATTGTGCCCACAGCTCGAGTACTTAACGGCTTCAATATGGCGAGCGAAACCACCAAAGATGAGATTATCTTGCTAGTGAACGTGGTCGAGACCATCCAAGAAATAAAGTTTCATGTAATCGAGGGTGGCATGAGGTACAACGCCCTGCTCAGAAGGCCTTGGATCCATAACATGAGGGCAGTGCCTTCGACCCTTCACCAAGTTCTGAAGTTCCCGACGTCGAAGGGAGTCAAAACAGTGTACGAGGAGCAACCCTCCACCAAGGAGATATTTACGATCGATGAGGTGACACCGGTATCAACACTTTCATCAGCAAAGAGATCAAATTCAAAGGGAGAGCTGGAAGTCAAATAGCAACCACAGTCGCCAGCCTCGGCCCAACCGGAGGAATGGGAAATTTACGAGGATGATGACTATATGATCCCCCTATCCTTCATAATCCCCGATGATTCTGACGCCAAAAAATCAACAGTCGAAGAGCTGGAACAAATCATACCGATCGAGCATCTGCCCGATCGAAAGGTATACCTGGGCACGGGATTCAGTCCCGAGCTCAAGAAAAAACTTATTCAATTCCTTAAAGATAATTTGGATTGTTTTGCCTGGTCCCACCTCGATATGACAGGGATCCCGTCGGAAATTACCACTCACAAGTTGAGTCTGGATCCAAAATTCCGCTCGGTGAAGCAAAAAAGAAGGCCCTAGTCCGAGATCAAACATGCCTTCATCAAGGACGAGGTAACCAAACTTATCAAAATAGGATCCATTCGGGAAGTAAAGTATCCCGAATGGCTAGCAAACGTAGTGGTAGTCCCGAAGAAGGGAAATAAACTTAGAATGTGCGTAGAATATAAGGACTTAAACAAGGCCTGCCCTAAGGATTCTTTTCCTTTGCCGAATATCGATCGCATAATCGATGCCACGGCCGGCCACGAGATTCTCAGTTTTCTCGATGCCTACTCCGGATACAATCAAATATAGATGAACCAGGGGGATCAGGAAAAGACTTCGTTCATCACTAAATACGACACCTAATGTTATAACGTAATGTCGTTCGGACTAAAGAATGCTGGTGCAACTTATCAACGCCTAGTGAATCTAATGTTCAAAGAACAAATAGGGAAATCTATGGAAGTTTATATTGATGACATGCTAGTTAAATCCCTGCGAGTAGAGGACCATTTAAAGCATTTGCAGGAAACCTTCGATATACTGAGGAAGTATAATATGAAGCTCAACCCAGAAAAGTGCTCATTCGGGGTTAGCTCGGGCAAGTTTTTTGGCTTTATGGTGTCCAATCGGGTAATCGAGATTAACCCCGATAAAATCAAAGCTATCAAGAATATAAAGATCTTAGATAATGTAAAGGTCGTGAAAAGGCTAACCGGGCGCATAGCCGCCCTGGGGCGATTCATTTCGAGGTCCTCACACCAGAGTCATCGATTCTTCTCGTTGCTTAGGAGGAAGAACAATTTTGCATGGACCCTAGAATGTCACTAGGCCTTGGAAGAATTAAAACGATACCTGTCGAGCCCACCACTGCTTCACACCCCGAAAGCGGACGAGCAACTCTACTTATACTTAGCAGTCTCGTAAATAGCGATAAGTGGGGTCCTAGTTCGAGAAGGGCAAGGTACGTAATTCCCTGTTTACTATGCTAGTCGAACCTTAGGTAAGGCCGAGATCCGGTACCCACACTTAGAAAAATTAGCGCTTTCTTTAATAAGTGCCTCTAGGAAATTAAAACCATATTTTCAATATCACCCGATTTGTGTTGTAACTACCTATCCCTTTCGCAATATCTTGCGCAAAACCGAACTTTCAGGTTGACTGGCCAAATGGGCTGTCGAGATCAGCGGGTATGATATCGAGTATCAACCCCGAACGGCCATCAAATCTCAAATCTTGGCAGACTTCGTAGCCGACTTCATGCCAGCCCTCGTGCCCGAGGTCAAAAGAGAACTATTATTAAAATTGGGTACATCATCGGGGTGTGGACCCTCTTCACAGACGACGCTTCGAATGTGAAAGGGTCCGGGTTGGGCATCGTTTTGAAGCCACCCATGGGTGACATAATTGGACAATCTATCAGAACTTTGAAGTTAACTAACAATGGGGCCGAATATGAGGCAATGATTACAGGTCTCGAGCTGGCTAAATGTTTGGGAGCAGAGGTCATCGAGGCCAAATGTGCTTCTCTACTTGTGGTAAACCAAGTCAACAGAACTTTCAAAGTCCGAGAAGATCGACTGCAGAGATACTTGGACAAGCTACATGTAACTTTGCACCGGTTTAAAGAGTGGACCTTACAACACATACCTCGGGAACAGAACGGCAAGGCCGATGCCCTTGCAAACTTGGGATCATCGGTCGAGGATGACGAACTTAACTCGGGGACTGTCGTACAACTCTCGAGAATAGTAATCGAAGAAGGCCACGCCAAAATAAACTCTACAAGCCTGACCTGGATTGGATAAACAAGTACATTGAATACCTAAAGAACGAAAAACTCCCATCATATCCGAAGGAGTCAAGGACTCTACGCACGAAGGCAGCATGATTCACCTTGGCCGAGGATGGAACACTATTCAGGAGGATGTTTGATGGGCCATTGGCGATATGTTTGGGACCGGGAGACACCGACTGTGTCCTTCGGGAGATTCACGAAGACACTTGTGGGAACCACTCCGGTGCCGAATCACTGGTTCACAAAGTTATCAGAGTAGGGTATTATTGGGCTGATATGGAAAAGGATACCAAAAAGTTCGTCCGAAAATGCAACAAATGCCAAAGGTATACGCCGATGATTCACCAACCCGGGGAGCAGCTCCACTCGGTCTTATCCCCATGGCCATTCATGAAATGAGAAATGGATATTGTCGGCCCTCTACCATCGGCTCCAGGTAAAGCTCAGTTTATTTTATTTATGACTGATTATTTTTCTAAGTGGGTTGAAGCACGGGCTTTAGAGAAAGTCAGAGAAAAAGAAGTCATAGACTTCATTTGGGACCACATTATATGTCGATTCGGGATGCCTGCCAAGATTGTGTGCAACAATGGGAAACAATTCATCGGCAGCAAAGTGACTAAATTTCTCGAGGATCACAAGATTAAAAGGATTCTATCAATGCCATACAATCCCAACGGGAACGGACAAGCCGAATCGACCAACAAAATTATCATTCAAAATCTTAAAAAGAGATTGACTGACGCTAAGGGAAAATGGAGAGAGATATTTCCCGAGATTCTTTGGGCATACCGCACGACGTTGAAATCCAGCACGGGGGCAACACCGTTCTCTTTGGTCTATGGTGCCGAAGCTCTTATCCCGGTCGAGATCGGGGAACCTAGCCTCAGATTTTGATATATAACAGAATAATTTAATAACGAGGCCATGAATACGAGCTTAGAATTATTGGATGAAAGACGCGAGGCCGCATTCGTTCGATTGGCCGCACAAAAACAGCGGATCGAAAGGTACTACAACAGAAGAACCAATCTTCGACACTTTAAAATTGGGGACTTGGTGCTAAGGAAAGTCACCCTCAATACTCGAAACCTGAATGAAGGAAAACTGGGTCCAAATTGGGAAGGGCCATATCAGGTCCTCGATATCATCGGAAAGGGATCCTACAAGCTCGGCACGATGAACGGCAAACAATTACCAAATATTTGGAACGTATCACTCCTAAAGCGATACTATTGCTAAGGTATGGCCTTATCCATTTTCATTTATATTTTAAGTTAACCAATAGCAGGTGTTCGATCGAGGACGGCGATGGATTCTTCAACACAGAGTCTTTAGGTCTGAAAGTACGCGTATTTCCCTTAGACCGATTTTTTGTCCCAAGTGGGTTTTTTCAGCGAGGTTTTTAACAAGGAAACCATTATTCGTGCTAACGTATAACAATTCAACAATATCCAAGGCTTCTCTATAATCAACCTCGAATACTTGGGGGTATCACCCCCGAATGTCAACTTTGTTGCAAGGAAATCACTTCGTGACAGCAGGGTCTCGATAGGTAAATTTTGTAAGGGCCAAATGGTCGAGTGAACCGTGCCCATATAGGTTTCTCAAGCCCTGACATCAAACATGTATGCGTGTATCTATTAAGAGAAGTAATTTTTCGTTGCCAAATATCTCATGCCTTAAATAAATATTTACTTTACAAATTCATACTTTTGATCTATTTTGTAAACAGGCTTAAGGATCGATCACAACTGAAGTTCGAACAACTAACCCCACACTCGGGGACTGTCATCTGAAGAATATACGAGATAAATAGAAGAGATCGAATTATTAAAATCTCGAGATTATAAGACCTTAAAAAGGCAAACCTCGATTTTTATAAGCCACGGCCGACCCACTCGGGGACTGATAATTCAGGCAAGCTCAAAGTAAACCAGGAAAATAAGCCCAAGGGGAAAATCTCGAATTAAAAGGCTACGAACAAATTAACACGGCTCGGAGATGTCCGAATTTCGTAACAAAACAGGCCTTCAAAATTTTTCACAACCGGTTCTAAAAGCCTACCCTCGGCGGAACCTAATACTTAAGATATTTTTGAGAAAAAACGTCGATAAATATCGAACTCCGATAACACCTTAACCCAGAAAGGCAATTAAAGCAAGAATTTGTTCGAACTCTCGAACACGACTTCATTATTTCATGCTAAGGCATTACAACCTTTGCGAACATGAATTCTTGAAAGCCAAAAAGGGGGTAAAAAGCCTTATATATGTTAAAACAATTGTTCTACAAAGGACATATCGGCCAAATACGAAAGCCTAAGGGCTATTCTCACTTCTAGTTTGAAATATCACTCTTACTCGGCTACTAACTCAAGTTCAAATAAATTCCCACTCGGGAACTGTTCTTCGAGCCTAAGGGCCACCTGATTTCGAATTCGAGATAACATTCTCACTCGAACATCAAACTCAAAGATTACCTTATTCCGAGTCCGGATAAATGATCTCACTCGCCTCCGATTTATCAAAAACTCCTAAGGTTAAGTTCGAATGTCAGATCTGGGACCGTTGAATACAACCATATAGCTGTGCGCTAAAGTACTTTAACATTTGCTTAAAATAACTAAAAGACAACATATTTGGGAACCATGGAAAGAAAAAAGTTTTCATATATAAAAAGTTTTTCTTACAAGGGCTGCATGGCCCGATCAAAAAATAAATTCTTTACAAGGGTCGATCGGCCTCGAAGGAAAAACGAAAATTACTAGGCCTAAGCAGCACGATCATTATCAGAGGAAGTTTCTTCACCCTCAGAGTCTTCTCCACCAGATCCGCTCGCATTCTCGGAACCCTCGTCAGGAAATGCTAACTTCCGAGCCTTTGCTTCCTCAGCCTTGGCGATCTCGAGTTCGGCAGATATGTCGAAACTTTGCTCAATGACCCATTCGAGAGCTTACCTTAGGGCCTGCCACTTTGAATGGTCCACCATGCTCCTGGCCTGATCGAGAGTGGCTTCGGCGTCGACTTCTTATTGGGCCTAAGTAGCCTGGGCCTTAGAATTGGCCACGGCCGCTTCAGATCTGGCAACCTCGAGCTCTTTGACCAAATTGGCTAAATTAGACTCGAACTCCTCGACCTTCTTCTCCTGAACCGAGGCATTCTCTGTTACATATCGAAGCTGTGACTTGGCCGAATCCAGCTCTGCTTGAGAGGTTTCCTTCCGTGAGGCCAGAATGTCCATGCATCCCTTGAACTCTTCGGCCTCGGCTCGCACTTCATCTATTTGCGTTTGGAAGTCCTTGATCTTTTCAAACCTTTGTCGGACCTGCAGAAATGGATCGTTAGTCGTTATCTCCAACTCAGCCTCGCTATCACAAAGAACTCAGAATACCTGCTCGGCCATCTCGGCATGCTCTTCTCGAGCCTCGACCAGGTCTACCTGAAGCTTCTCACTAAGAAGCTTGTAAGTATCACATTTCTCCGTGAGGCCCTGGACCTCGGCCTTTCGTTCCTCTCGGATTCGGAGAAAGGCCTCATGGTGCAACACCGAAGCCTATGAGAAAGGAAGAAAATTTTAGAGATATATGCAATTCAAAGTCATAAAAAGATACCGGCCCTTAAACTTGCCCGGTTCAGAGCATGCTGGGTCTCGTTGAACAAACAGGCAACGTCCACTGCATCCATTTTTTCCCGGTCCTCTTCAGTGACCAAGCATCGAAGATAGCTTGCCACCCCTACGAGGGCAGAGAAAACTTGAGTATCTTCCAGGATCGAGATTATAAGAGGCCGCTTACGATCGGGGTCAACGCTGGGGGCCACTTACGATCGAGGATGCCTCATTCGAGTTCTTCCTCGGTACGTCCAAATCGCCCAAACCGGTGACATCTTCCACGTCAGCGAAATAGCCACGGAAAAAGTCTTCCTCTCCATGGGCTCCCTCTCCGTGACAAGTCTCCGTAGCCCGAGCATCACATATCATCGAATCCGAAACTGGAGGGAATGAGCAGGAGTCCCCGATCACTATTGCCCCAAGTGGGTCTTTAGAGGCATCGTCTTCGTTCCAGGAAGCCTCGAGCTCGGTTTTTTCACCGGCCTCGATCGCCTCCTCGGTAGCCTCCCCACCTCGAAGTAAGGCATCTTCGACTCTTTCTGGATCGGGCTTGTCGAATCGGGGCAAAGCTGTTTCGGCTCCAACCTGTCCAATAGTTCTTTGAAGCTCGGTGCCAGCTTACACACGAGACATCAATTCAGATTTTTCTTCTTCTTTGTTTTCTTCTTTGGTCCCATCCATTATCCGTTTGGCGGACTCCAGAGATACATGGATGACATTCCCCTTAGGCTTACGGGGCCTCTTGACCGGCTTTTTCTTTTCCCAGCCTGGAGGACTCGGAACCTCTTTTCTCTTCTTCTCTTTGATCTGCTTCGGGGCGGATGGGGGGAGAAGTGCCTCTCCTTCAGAAGAGGGGGGCCTCATGGGCGCATCCTTCCCGAGACTTGCAAAATGACACATATAAGTAAATATAATAACAAAACCCGAATAGAAACCTTTCTAAGGAAAGAAGATTACCATGGTTACGGTCCTCTCATTGGCCCTTTGATAAATCCATCCAGGCACGCTCGGAGTAAGATTTTTGCGATACTAAACCTAGACCCATTGTCTCAGGTCGGGGATTACTTCCAGCATAACGACCATAGCTACAACACAAAAACCTTAGATAAGCGGAAGGCAAGAAGCAAAACGGCGAAATGAATATTCAAAGGAAAAACTGTACTTACATTTCATGTTCCACTTTTCGGGGAACGGCATATCTTCGGCAAGGATTAGATCCGAAGTCTTTATTCCGACAAATCTGCCCATCCAACCTCGGTCTCGGGTCTCATCTATGCTCGAGAACGAGGGTATTGTGGATCAGCGGTGAAGCTTGATCATGCCTCCACGATAAAGTCGGGGACCCTAAAGATGCATTAGGTGATCGAGGGTAAAAGGATGGCCCTTGATCTTGCTTACAAAGAATCGAAAAAGGATTACGATCCTCCAGAACAGAAGATGGATTTGGCCTAGAGTGACATCGTACCTCTTGCAGAAGGCGACGATGATGGGATCTAAGGGAGCTATCGTGAAGGCGTAAGTATAGACACTAAGATACCCCTCCACGTGAGTTGTGTTGGATTCCTCGAGGGCAGGAATTACTACATCCTTTTCTACCCAGTTGTACTCATCTTTCATCTTCTCGAGGAGACCTTCCGTAATCGTACAGACGTACCTCAACATCGGCTCACATCGACACAGAATCGGGGGTGTGTTCTCCACCTTGAAATCAGCAGCAGTAGCACACTTCGTCGGAACAAAGTCCTCAAGGGGATGTTCCGCTGCGGCTGCGGCGCCGGCGGACTTTGATGAAGAGGCAGTTTCCTTATGAGGGACAGTTTTAGAGGTCTTAGCCATTTTTATGAACAAGGAAGAATAGGGATTAGGATATTTGGTGTTTTAAAAAGAGGTTAGCAATAAAACTTGAAGATTTGCAAATGAGGAAATTGAGGAATGCAAGGAGCTTTGAAGAATAGAGCAGAAGAGATTGAAAGTAAAATTTGAAGGAGTGAAAAAAAGGCCTATCTATAGGTTCCACGACGACGGTTCAAAGTTGCTAGTGGCCGACCGATAACTGACGCACCATAAATGCCTGGGAAACTGAACCGATGGGACGTTTCGGTCACCCCTGCCACTTACGTCACGATGCTTATGACATGATAAATCGAATTCGAAGACTCAATTCATTTCTTGTCATTGCATTCCAAAAAACGAGGGGACTATCTGTATACGGTCAGAATCGGGCTTGCCTAACTTCATACGACTAATCGAAATCGGGACGGAAGACCAAGGCCCGACCTTAGTTATATCGGAACATGGTATGGAGATGGATTGGTAAGCTCGTGGATCATTGGCCGATTGGGATCGAGGTCAATTCGAGACCGAAGCGAGAAAGAGATTGAGCAAGATCGAAGGAGGCCTGCTACGCCGAATAACGGAAAGTCGAGATATCCATGATCGGGCGAGGATAGCGGCTAGAATATCGGCACATATTGAGTTAGGATCGAATATTTAGCCTATCATGAGATTTACTTCTGTAATTAGAAATATACCATAAATAGGGTTCCTCTGCTATACAAAGAGGGTCTTAATCATTATGTAACCAACATACATTCACGCACAACAAGGCAATATATCATATTTTCTCTTGCAGGTTCTGTTGTTAAAGTCCATACTTTTTAATAGCATACTTAGCTGGTTCGAGGGCGGTCTAGCTTGAGGGCCGTGGTTGTTCATCATATTGGTTAGCTTTATTTACAATAAATCCTTAGCATTAATTTTGACATTTATCAGTTTGTGCCAAGTGAAATCACATATCCTTAAAACCATTTATAAGTTTAATTGTTGTCCGATTTTAAGGCAAAACAATGTGTGTGTATGTGTGTGTGTGTGTATATATATATATATACACACACTATATAACCCAAGTATTTTATTTTTCTCAAAATGCGTCCGTCGGATTCTCAAAGAGATTAACCATCAAATTCAAACAGTGGATAAATATCCAAGTTCAAAAACCATCACACATGTGTAGTAAATTTTTGTGAATCGAAGATAAAACGAAGCCGTCTACATTTACTATATGAAGCTAGTGCTTGCAATTTGTTTTTGAGTTATATGATAGTATAACTTTAAAAAAAATACTAGGGCATTTTCACATATACTCATTTTTGGAGTTGTCATTAAAGTTATACATGCATTGCACAAACGTTTGCAAAAATTATTTACTGGGATCTGAAGTTCTTCTATCTCTTCAATGCAACTCCAGAAATCAAATCTTAAGTTCTTCTATCTTTAAATGCAACTTTAGAAAATATGAATCTTAAATAGTTCAATCTCTTCAATGCAACTTCAGAAATCAAATGTTAAGTTCTTCTATCTTTTCGAATTTTAATTAGTTCAATCTCTTCAATGCAATGTCAAATATAAAATCTTAAATTCTGAAATATAAACTTGTTTTCAAATTTAAAGAAGAAGAAGAAGAAGAAGGAGGAGGAGGAGGAGAAGAAGAAGAAAGAGGATGAGAAGGAGGAGAAGAAGGATGAGAAGAAGAAGAAGAAGAAGACGAAGAAGAAGAAGAAGAACAACAACAACAACAACAAGAAGAAGAAGAAGAAGAAGAAGAAGAAGAAGAATAATACAATAACGGCATGTATTCGTGTCATGTATTCATGAATACAGTAACGACAATCAACGTAATAATAGGTCTCTCTAGTTGTTTAATAACGAAAAGCTGCTAATTTAACGTCATACACTCCCAATATAACTTAACTAAATCAATTATAATACGTAACATTATCAATCCAATTAATGAGAAGATTTATCAGATGCTAAACACCAAAAAATAGAGTATTCTTCAGAGTTTCAGTCCCCTTTTTTTTCTGACACAGTTTGAGGTTTTGTTTTCCTGATATTGTTCGAGATTCTGCTCGGAATTGATACAAGTATCTACAGAAATATTTTGAAATTTAGTTTTCTAGATGGCAAGTTTAACAGTGTTAATTCGTCATTCTGGCAAGTGGAACATTGAAAATTGTTATGTCGATTATTCGATTGATGGAATATTGATAAAGGAGTATGCGTCGTACAATTATTTGGTTGCTTTAATTTCGAAGCAACTTGGCATAGATTTGAGCTCCAAGTCAATTAAAATTGAATACAAAGTGGAAGAAAATTGCACGCCTAGGAAAATACACAATGACATGAGTTACAAGGTATATGTAGAGTTGAAAAAGGAGAACAGAGAATTCGGGATGTATCCATTGTGTATAACTACATTGGATAAAGAAATTGTAGATGGAGGAAGTTTATTTCAAATAAACCTAATGCAACTTGACGCAACCGATGGGGTGAATAAATTTGATACAGTTGATACACTTGCACTTGTATCTTTAAACTCAGGTGAACCAATTGAGGTTTTCGAATCGAAAAGAGATTTGATTATTTCAAATACTAATCAAAAAGAAGTGATGGTTGGACAAGTATTTAAGGACAAGGCCACATTGAAGGCGTTGATGGAGGAATATGCAATTGCTAAAAGGTTTCAATTTCATGTTGATAGGTCAAATGCTATCACGTTTGAGTGTTATTACTTACAACCTCTTCACCAATATGTTGTATTCAACTGTATGTATATGTATTCGTAATAGTTTTATAGTGTATTCATGGCAGCATATTATTATACAACATATATTATGTTGTATTCATAATATATGCTTTCTTTCATGATATGTTTCTGTAATATGTAATATATGAATACATTATGTATTTATGCCGGATACAAGTTGTAATAGTAACCTACTGCCTGCAAATTTTATAATAAACCTAGTGCTTGTATTCTGTTGTATCTAATAGTTGTATTCAATGTATTCAAGTTTATTTTGTATTTACAGTATTTTATTTATTCCTAATACATGGTATTACTGCTGTATTGAGTATATTTCATTGGTTGTATTCATTAATTTTATATTTGTATTGAGAGTATATTACTGTATTTCACAAATACTGTATACTGTTTGAATTCAATGTATTTCAAATGTTTTTTTTCTTGTATTCATGTATAATATATGTAATCCATGTATTCATTGACAGATACATATTTTGTACAAATATCCAAAACTAATATTTCTCCGTTTAATGTAGGTTGTACCATCGACTGAATACTTGCACATGGTGAATGAAGAAGGAATGCATTACACCGTTTGCCTCCTAAAGAAAAATTACAGTTGTGGCAGGTTCCAAGTTGATGAGTTACCATGCCCCCATGCTTTGGCTGTCTTGAAAAGCAAGTTCCTAATGCCGGAAGATTATTGCTCGGACTATCCTCTCCCGCTCTCGACCAAATCAAAATGTAGTCTTGGGATGGTTGTGCAGTTCTTCTCAGTGGATAATATGAATGCATGTAAAAAATACAACACAACTATTTTAATGGCATCTCCATCGTTGTCAAAACCTCAATTCTTGTCATCAAAGCATTTCAACAAATCTTTCTTCTTGACATTCTTTGCACCGCTAAAGTATGTATCCACAATCCTGTTAGGCATCTTTTTGTTAAACTCAAAATCGTCAGCGTCACTAACACAATTGAGACCAGTAATTAGCGCAAACTCCCTGATTGAAAAGCATATTATTGTACCATTCACATATATTAAAAATGAATCAATAGGACTTTCTTCCAGCTACAGAACCATGAAGCACCTGAACAACTGATGTTGAACCTCACAGTGCTTCATATCGAGGAATCCTCCAAAACAAGTAGTACCAAATAGTTTGTACTGATCTGGAGTAAACTTTTCTTTAAGGTCGGAGATTATGTCAGTATAGGAACTGATATGCGGCGATAAAATAGGCGGGTGTTTAACAAAGAATTTTATTTTCTGCATACAAAAAACAACTAAAAAGATAAAATATATGGCTGAAAATACAGATGAATACAGTTAGGTTGAATACATAACTCATTCATGAATACAACATAGTAAACTGATAATTACAACAAAAACTGCGAGTTATGGCAATAACTGTTGTTTTAAATACAGATGGATATAGTTAGGTTGAATATACGGATGAATACAGTTAGATTGAATGCATAACTAATTGATAAATAACATCAAAATGATAGAACTAACAATGTATTTAAAAATGTTATTGTATGAACTCAAATACATATAAATATATCTAAATACAACAGTTAAAAATTATTGTACAAAATAAAAATCAGTGTATGCCCTTATCAAATACATATAAATACAAGAAGAGAAAATCACTGTAAAAACTAAAAATCAATGTAAGCGAACTCGAATACATATAAATACATCTACAATTACCTTATCGTTCTGTGTTTCCGAGCTACATCCTTTAGCGACCTCTTTTTCCTTGCTCCCAGAAGCATCATCCATAAGTTTTCTTCTCTTTTCCACATCAGGAAGTGTTGATTTTTTCAAAGATTTCTCATCTTGACCTTGTTTCATAGGGTCATTGCGTATTTTTGTTCTCCTTTCAGCTTCAATAGTTGTTGATGAACCTGTAAATACAGGTTCCTCTTGAGTGATTTGCAAATCGAAAGATGGCCCTTCGAAATTGAGTGCTTTAGTGGGTATACCTCGGGTAACCCTCTTCGGAGTTGTTGAATCAGCCATTGAAGAGGAAATTTAAAGTATTCTGTAAAAAACCTAACAATGGTGAATATTTTAAAATAAACTGTTGAAGAGAAAAAGAAGAAGCTTTAACCGACCAAAAACCCAAAAACTTTAACACTTACCATAACTTTTTGGAGAAAAAAAAAGTTAAAAATTGAGAGAGACAATGGTGTTGTGAGAGAACTATAAAGCTTGGGGAAGACGATGGGGAGAATCGTGGTTCAACAATGGAGAAGACAAACTTGTTGTGAGAGAGAGATCGTGGAGAGAGAAATTAGATATACTGTGCAGTGATTTTGGGAGGGAATAACTGAAAGAATGAGAGAGAAAAATATTAGACAACGTATTTAATGCCTTAACGGTAGTGTATACCATAAATACATATTTTGCTATAAAAAATAAAAGGTAGCTATAGAAAATAATATTTTAAAAGAGTTTTTATTTATAATAAATAGGGTGTAAACCTTTTCTATTGGAGGTAAAATTTCCAAATTTTTTCAACCAAAAAAAAAACATTTGGCATGTTCTAGGAAATGGGCTGGTGTAGAAATGGTGAGGCGGAACAACACCTTTCAGCCTTCTTAGATTCACTTACTGGGCTGAATTGGGCTAATTTGGACTCTCGTCCCCCATGTTTTGGGCGGGTGTAAACTAAGCAGGCTTGATTTGCAAAGGGGTTGTTGGGCCTCACCATTTCGTGGTCTATAATCCAATGGTATTCTCCAACAAAACTATGCTGTGTACCAAAATAAAAATTGAATTACAATTTTTTCAATAATAATCTACATTAATTGGAAATCTAACTGATTACCATCCAATACTTAACTATTGTTCGTTATAACATGAGATTTTAGAAGTAAATAACAGTATCATTAAAAGATACTAAAATGAAGTATTTTAGGTCTCCAATCTCCCAAAACAATTAAAACGAAAAAGGAAAATCTCCCAAAGAAAACGTTTTTATAGAAGTTACGTTGGGTTTGAAATTTATTTAAAAATGGAGTTGATACAGTTATAGAAAATTGGGGTTTAGTTTTTTTTTGGTTTGTTTAGAAGTTTAAATTGTATAAAGAAACAGTATAAATTTCTTTTATCACGTAAAAGTTTATTTTAGGTGAAATTCGTTACACGAAAAATAAGACATGTTACCTACATAATTGGTTAAAAGCAACAATACTATAAATTATTTTACATTATCTATGCATATAAGTCAAACATACACTATCATACTGTATGGCACAAAAAGTAAAAGTAAAAAATGCGTACTTGTAATGAAATGAGGGAGTTCTGAATAAGCTATGTCCATGATTTAAGAAACTGCATTTAATTTACCAAATAGGATAATACGAATGTCATACCACTTAGCTGAAAGGCTGCAAATTAATCCCATGAAGATGACATATACATATTTTGATAAGAGCATAAGATATTAAAAATGAGTGACGTTGAAGCATCAACCCAAAGACAATATTAACCACCCAAACTTGCTCACATTTGAAAGGCTCAACGAATTTTACATATTTATGGTCTTCATTAATGTATTAATGCCATCTCCTTCATTTTTTCTCAAGGAAATATGTAACAATCAAGAGGGCCAAACCCTTCATTTTGGATGTTATAAGGAAAAAGAAAAGGAAATGCATTTAATAAAAGTATAATATTATGTGTCCTTCTGTGGCTTGAATAATCTATTTCTTTTACAATACTGTTAGTCTGACTGACATTACAATTTTGTATATATACAGTTAATAAGATTGAAACTAGATTAAACTAGCATAAATGAGGAACCATAAAAACATCTACTATGTTTTTCCTAAAAGTAAATAATTAAAATAAAAGGGAACCATATGAGCCTAAAGTGAATGCTTCTTTTATGTTTTTCCGTAAAAGTATTTTTGGCGTTACTCGTATTACATTTTAAAAGGAAATTAGAGATATAGAATTGCGGAATAAGAAAGTAAATGAAAAGTTGATAGAATAGTACCACGACTCAAAGAAGAAAGAATGAAAATCCCATTTAATTAAAGAAATAACCAATATAATTGATTAGTTTTTGCCTTTTTCTTTTATTTTTTAGGGATAATTACAATGATCTTCCTCAGGTTTTGCCTCGTGTATATACAATTTTCTAATGTCAGACTAATAGAATTTTTCTGTTGGTTTGCGAGATTACGCTTGCTTCTTTTATTTTGATTTTTTTGTCATCATTATTTTAATTTATTTTTCATTGACAAAAAAATTGCCTGATTACCCATCTTCTTTAGATTTTGCTCTTTTTATTAATTTTCAAAAATCCTCTTTGGAGGTTTCACATAATATTCAAGATGACTTCCAGTACTATAATTTAGTGTAAATAATATATTTTTTTAAAGTCGTGCAATAGAAAAACTTAAATAGAAATAAAAGCATCAACCTTTGCTAATACTAGAAAACAAAGAGCTCGAGCCCAGGTGGGTACAAAAAAATACAAAGGAAAAAGTGATTACTGATAACTGGTACTAATTGAAGCTGATTGGATTAGATGAAGCATAGTACTTTTACGTAAGCAGAGCTCAAAAAGAACCTGCAGCATATATTCACCTATTGCGTACGTAAAGATTTGATCAGAACCTATTATTATTATTGCTAGCTATAATACCTATCATCGCGTTGGACTTGGAGTTTTCATATTACAGCAGAATTGTACAGTCTTTTAAGTACACTTTGTACAATACAACAAGCCAAGAGAAGCAAAAATATTAAGAGCATTAATTAATGAATAAGCTTAGCCTGTGCCAAAAATTTAATGTGGTTTGCCTTTGCCCATTGAGATTCAACTCAAGAGAGGAAGAAGAAGAAGAAGCCAAAGTTAGAAAACTATCTCTGCATATAACCGTTGCTTCAACACGCGTCTCAAAAACTCCTAGCTTTTATTGTCTTCTTAAGTACCAACTTATCTTTGTATTCATCTCTTCTTTATCTCTTTTTATTTGGCTTCTTTAGCTTTTTTTAAACTAACCCCTTTCCTCAAAGTTTACACCCATTACTAGCTACCTCCCTTCACTGTTTCTTGATTTTCCGGCGAACGTTACAGCTTGTTGAATGTGTAATCAGTCGCCGGCGGCAAGGTGAACCCATGTCTCAGAAAGCTATGGTTCCCGCCGGCGCCGGCAACAGAAATGGGGGTCAGCTGTATCCTTCACCACTGGCTTCACATGAGAACATTATTAATGACCAAAATCTGTTCAGGGAGTGTCTCAAGAATTTCCACTCTGTCATGGGTACAAAGTACACGTAAGCGCAACTTACCGTATATTTAATTTACTGGTGTATTTTTTTTTTCTTCAAGAAATTACCGTGATTGATTCAACAATGAGTTTTCGGGTTTGATAAAATCAATTTTCTGGACCAAATCCTATATATATATGTGAGAAAAATAATTAAGTATATATGTGTGCGAAAAATAAATAGAGTTAGATATACATTTTGAAATTATATCAAAAGCTACATGATTTAAATTTTGGTTCCGCCTAAATACTAACTTAAAAAAAGAAGGAAAAAGAGACGGAAGGTTCTGTTTATTTAATCTTTGAATTGGTTTTTGTTGAAGGGTTCCTGTGATTGGAGGGAAGGAGCTAGATTTGTATGTTCTCTATGTAGAGGTGACTAAAAGGGGTGGCTTTGACAAGGTTCAGCTTCTACTAAAAATATTTTGCTTTTATTTTATTCTTATATTTTACATTTCATTTAGATACACCTTTTTTTATTAATGATATATAGGTTGTGGAAGAGAAGAAATGGAGAGAAGTGAGTTCAGTATTCAAGTTTTCTCCAACCACAACTAGTGCTTCATATGCACTGAGGAAACACTATTTCACTTTGCTTCATCGGTTTGAACAAGTTTACTTTTTTAGACGTGAAACTCCCTTGCTTGACAAAACTCCAGGTTAGTAAATTTCCAATATGTGTTCATTTGTGTACTTATAATTTTTTGTCCTTATTAAGTGACTAGCATTTTTCCCATTAATGATAAAGCTCAAGGATTAATTTGATCTTTTACTACAATTAGATGCATTCAATTTCCAGTTTTCCACCTCTCCCCAAGTCATTTCCTCTCCTCTCTTCGCAATACCTCGGAGGAGTAATTACTAATTAGAGGATCTTCATTCTGCCACGTGTCATGTGTCATAGACTTCGAGACATGGGATATAAACTTTAATTTATTGCTTAAATTCTGGCGTGCATAAAGTGGAGTATTATTTTTGTTACTCATCTAGTAGTACTATTTTAATTTTTTACTAGGAGTCTTTTGAAATTCTTTTATATATTTTTTATTTTAAAATTATTACAAATACTTCTATGTCGTTTATAAAATTGCAAATTTTTATTTCAAAAATTCAAGAATGAATGTTCGAATTAAGATCGAAAATATGATATTTAACCCTTGTATTTCAAACTTTACTAAAATTTTGTAACGGAAATTCATGCCAATTGTATTTCAAAAATTTGTATATAGTCAGCTAATTCATTAGGACACGTACAGTAATAAATACTTGGGTTAAAGTAAAATGTTGTTGAATTTCATACCTCGTTATTTTTGTTTGTCTTCTCGTCTATGGCTTGTGGTGCTAAATTGTTCTCGTGGATTTGTACATTTGAGGTGCAGATTTTCTGATCGGTAATTTTCTACTTTTGAAATAGATTTTTTTCTATTTGGGATCCTACTCATTGACTCGACCTTTTTGCCTCTAAAAAATCCTATTTAACTCGAGTACCTTCCAAGTCAAATCAACCCTTCGATATTTAACTTTGTAATGGTATAAATAGGAGTTATGTTTCATAATATCTTGCATTTATCTTGGTGTATTGTATACGGTCAAAATCGAGTTTGCCATTCATATGATTAGTCAAGATTGAAAAATAATGGATCGGGGGTCGTCATTATAATATCGAGATATGATGTAAAGCCGGGTTATCGAGCTCGAGATCCAAACCGATCAATACCGAGCTCGAGTCAATATCGAGTTATGATGTGAAGTGGTGTTATCGAGCTCAAGAGCCAGAGAATGATCAATACCGAGCTCGAAATCCAGAGATCGACCAATACCAAGACCGACCAAGATCGAGCTAAAAGACAAAGAGTCGTTGTAGCCGCACTAGGGGAGAGAATCTCGGCGGGAATTAAGAAAAAGCTAATTAACTAATCTATCATGGAATTCCCATTATGTAGTTTTTAATTATATCCAAAGTAGGATTCCTCCACTATATGAAGAGTGGCTATCATTTCTATAAGGGACATTTTAACATTCAAACATCAAGACACTCTCATATTTCAAAGATAATTGAGATTTACACACATATAGTAAAGATGATCCTTTTTTGGGCTTTGGGCATTGATTCATCTTGCTCGTTTATAAATTATTCTCCACTCAATTTGAGTTTGTATTCCATTCCTTTTTTACAATCAATATTCGATATATTTCTACTTATTTTTCTAATTTGTACCAAGTTATACCACGTATCCTTAGAGCTACGTATAAATTTAACTCTATCCTTTTTTCGGGTAAACAGTTTGGCGCCCACTATGGGGCTAAGAATAACAGTAGTTATTTGGTATGAATCTCTGCAAAACACGCCATTTTTACACTTGCTTTTGGAAGTGTCTTTGATTTCAGGTTAAAAACGACGAACTCTCAATTAATGGCCCTACTTATTGACAACGAAGCTTGCCTTTAAGATGAGAACAATAACCCGACGACCGAAAATGAAAAGCCACTCGTCGATCCTATTGGAACTCGGGCCGCAGATCCAATCGACGTTAATTCACATGTGGCCATCGAGGCGAACCAAAGTTCCGACCTCGAAAACAGCATTCATGGTGGAACTCAACCTGTAGTTCGAAATACCCAAAATGTTGGAGAAGACGGGATCAGCCTACATATGATTTTTAAAATATTTCAAGTTCAACATGTAGCAATAGCTCAGTTGTAGAGCCAAACCCAGGCACCGAGCAGGGGCGAGCCCGGTCCACCCCGAGAAGTCACCCATGAAACGGGGCCAGCTGTAGTAAGATCAAATGAACAAGAATGGGGGACTAATCCTGAAATTATTAAGATGTTAGAGGAACGAATTGAGTCAGGAGAAAAGAGGATTGAAAAAACGACAAAAAAGTAAAAACTTATAACTCCAAGGTTAATCAGATCACGGGGGAACCACCAGTATTGAAGGGCTTGGATTCCAAAAAAATTTGTACAAAAGCCTTTCCCCCCGAGCGCGGCTCCTAAACCGATCCCCAAGAAATTTCGCATGCCTGAAATTCCTAAATATAATAGAACGACCGACCCCAATAAATATGTCACCTCTTACACATGTGTCATTAAAGGGAATGATCTAGAAGACGACGAGATTGAATCCGTACTATTGAAGATGTTCGGGGAAACCCTGTTAAAGGGGGAAATGATATGGTACCATAATTTACCGCCTAACTCTATAGATTCTTTGGCTATGCTTATAGATTCTTTCGTAAAAGCACACGCCGGAGCCATAAAGGTCGAGACCAGGAAGTCAAACTTTTTCAAGGTAAAGCAAAAAGATAACGAGATGCTAAGAGAGTTCGTATCTCGTTTCCAAACGGAACGAATGGATCTACCACCGGTCGCGGACGATTGGGCTGTACAAGCTTTTACTTAAGGACTGAACGAACGAAGCTCGATAGCTTCACGATAGTTGAAGCAGAATTTGGTCGAGTACCCGACTGTTACCTGGGGCGATGTGCACAATCGATGTCAATCGAAGATCAGAGTTGAAGACGACCAGTTGGGACATCGACCGAGAACCAAGGTCGAACGAAGACCGATATCGGTCGTATAACGGAGATCGTAGGGGTAGCGAACCTACATGCAACTCCGTATGAGGCAAAAGGAGAAGTGATCGAGGCCAAGGGTCTCGGGGGCTGTTGAACAAGAATGGGTTCGACAAGCATATCAGACCTAAGGAAGCACCACGGTTATCCGAATATAACTTCAACATCGATGCATCCGCCATCGTGTCAGCTATCGAACGCATCAAAGATAGTAAGTGGCCTCGACCTCTGCAGTCCGATCCAGCCCAGAGAAATCCCAATCAAATGTGCAAATATCATGATACCCATGGCCACAAAACCGAAGACTGCAGGCAGTTGAGAGAGGAGGTAGCCCGTTTATTCAATGAAGGGCACCTTCGAGAATTTTTAAGTGACCGGGCCAAAACTCATTTCAAAAATAGAGATTTCAATAGACAAAAAGAAAAATAAGGGCCACAACACATCATCCACATGATCATCGGAGGGATCGATGTCCCCCAGGGACCGGTGCTTAAACGCACTAAGATGTCTATTGTAAGAGAGAAGCAATCTCGGACTCAAGATTACATACCTAAAGGAACCTTGTCCTTTAGTGACAAAGACGCGGAAGGAATCGTGCAACCCCACACCGACGCACTGATAATATCTATACTTATGAATAAAACTCAAGTTAAGCGTGTATTAATTTATCCAGGTAGTTCGGTCAACATCATTCGATCAAGGGTCATAGAGCCACTCGGTCTACAGGACCAGGTCGTACCCACTACCCTGATACTGAACGGATTTAATATGGCATGTGAAACTACTAAGGGAGATATAATCTTGCTAGTAAACGTGGCCGGGATCATCCAAGAAACAAAGTTCCACGTAATTGAGGGCTATATGAGATATAACGCCCTGTTCGGGAGGCTATGGATCAACAACATGAGAGCAGTGTCCTCGACCCTTCACCAGGTTCTGAAATTCCCAACATCGGAGGGAATCAAAACGGTCTACGGGAAGCAACCAGATGCAAAAGAAATGTTTGCCGTGGATGAAGTGATTATGATATCTTCACTATCATTGACAAAGGGATCAGATTCGAAGGAGGAACATGATGCTAAATAGAAATTACAAATGTCAGCTTCGACCCAACTAAAAAATCGAAAGACTGACAAAGATGATGACTATGGGGTCCCTTAATCCTTTGTGGTCCCCGATGATTCTGACGCTACCCAATCAACGGTCAAAGAACTGGTGAAAATCACGCTAATCGAACATTTGCCCGAGCGAAAGGTATACCTGGGCACGGGGTTAGATCCCGAGCTCAGGAAAAAGTTTATTCAATTTCTTATAGCTAACATGAACTGTTTCGCTTGGTCCCACCTTGACATGACAGGGATCCCACCAAAAACGACCACTTATAAACTAAGCTTGGATCCGAAATTCCATCCGATAAAGCAAAAAAGAAGGCCCAAGTCCGAGGTCAAACATGCCTTCATCAAGGATGAGGTAACCAAACTTCTTAAAGTAGGATCCATTGGAGAAATAAGATACCTTGAATGGCTAGCAAATGTGGTGGTGGTCCCTAAGAAGGGAAACAAACTTAGAATGTGTATAGATTATAAAGACCTGAATAAAACATGCCCTAAGGATTCTTTTTATTTGCCCAATATCGATCGTATGATCGATGCCATTGCTTGCCACAAGACTCTCAATTTTCTCGATGCCTACTCCGGGTACAACCAAATACAGATGAATCCGGAGGATCAGTAAAAGACCTTGTTTATCACTAAGTACGGTACCTACTGTTATAACGTAATGCCATTCGGTCTAAAAAATATTGGTGCAATTTATCAACGCCTAATAAACCGAATATTCAAAAAACAAATAGGAAAATCAATGGAAGTTTATATTGATGACATGTTAGTTAAGTCCCTGGGAGCAGAGGACCAATTAAAGCATTTGCAGGAAAATTTCAACGTACTAAAGAAGTACAATATGAAGTTCAACCCCGAAAAATGTGCATTCAGGGTTGGCTCGGGCAAGTTTCTTGGTTTCATGGTGTCAAACCGAGGAATCGAGATCAACCCCGATAAAATGAGAGCTATCGAGGACATCACGGTAGTAAATAATTTGAAGGCTGTGCAAAGGTCAATAGGGAGGATAGCCACCTTAGGACGATTCATTTCGAGATCCTCAGATAGGAGCCATCGATTTTTCTTACTTCTTAAGAAGAAAAGCAACTTTGCATGAACTCCGGAATGCCAGCAGGCTTTGGAAGAATAAAGCGGTATTTATCGAGCCCACCTCTGCTTCATACCCCGAAAGTGGACGAACAGCTTTAAGTGAAGTCCACAGGTAGCGGTAAGTGGAGTCCTGGTTAGAGAAGAACGAGGTACGCAATTCCCTATCTATTATGTTAGTCGGACCTTAGGCGAGGCCGAAACTAGATATTCCCTATCTGATACATATTGTAACAACTTATCCTTTTTGAAATATTTTGCACAAACCTGAGCTTTCGGGTCGATTGGCCAAATGAGCCATAGAAATCGGTGGATACGATATTGAGTATCGACCTTGAACCGCTATCAAATCTCAAATCTTGGCTGACTTTTCATCAGCCCTGGTACCTGAGATTGAAAAAGAGCTACTGATAAAATCGGGCCCTCTTCGGAAGTTTGGACCCTTTTCACGGACGGTGCCTCGAACGCGAAGGGGTACAGATTAGGCATTGTACTAAAATCATCCACAGGTAATGTAGTCACACAGTCTATCAGAACTACAAAATTGACTAACAATGAGGCCGAGTATGAGACCATGATTGCAGGTCTCGAACTAGCTAGAATCTTGGGAGCGGAGGTCGTAGAGGCTAAGTGTGATTCCCTCCTCGTGGTAAACTAAGTTAACGGGACTTTTGAAGTTCGAGAAAATCGAATGCAGAGGTACTTGGATAAATTACAGGTGACTCTACATCAATTTAAAGAATGGACTTTGCAACATGTACCCCGAGAATAGAACAGCGAGGTCGACGCTCTTGCAAACTTAGGTTCATCGGTCGAAGATGATGAACTCAACTCGGGGACTGTCGTACAACTCATAAAATTGGTGGTCGAAGAAGGTCACGCCGAGATAAACTCCACAAGTCTAACCTGGGATTGGAGAAAAAAATATATAGAGTACTTCAAGAATGGAAAGCTTCCATCAGATCCAAAGGAATCGAGAGCTTTTCGCATAAAGGCAGCATGGTTCACCCTGTCCGAAGACGGAACGTTGTATGGAAGGACGTTCGATGGACCATTGGTAATATGTTTGGGACCATGAGATACCGATTACATCCTACGAAAAATTCATGAGACACTTGTGGAAACCATTCCAGTGCCGATTCGCTGGTCCACAAAGCAATCATAGCAGGGTATTATTAGACCGATATGGGCAAAGATGCGAGGAAGTTCGTTCGAATATTCGACAAATGCCAAAGACATGCGCCCATGATTCATCAACCCGGAGAGCTACTCCACTCGATCATATCTCCATGGCCTTTCATGAAATGGGGAATGGACATAGTCGGCCCCCTCCCATCGGTCCCAAGTAAAGCTCAGTTTATTTTGTTTATGACTAATTATTTCTCTAAATGGGTTGAAGCACAAGCTTTCGAGAAAGTCAGAGAAAAAGAAGTGATAGACTTCATTTGGGACCACATCATATGTCGATTCGGGGTGACAACTGAGATTATATGTGATAATGGAAAATAATTCATTGGCAGTAAAGTAACTAAATTTCTCGAGGATCACAAGATCAAAAGGATCTTATCAACACCATATCATCCTAGCGGGAATGGACAAGCCGAATCGACCAACAAAACCATCATCCAAAATCTTAAGAAGAGATTGACCGACGCCAATGGAAAGTGAAGAGAAATACTACCCGAAGTCCTATGGGCATATCGCACAACATCGAAATCCAATACCGGAGCAATGCCATTCTAGTTGGTCTATGGCGCCGAAGCTCTGATCCCGGTTGAGGTCGGAGAACCTAGCATCAGGTTTCGATATGCAACAAAGGAGTCGAATAACGAGACCATAAATACGAGCCTAGAATTATTGACGAAAGACGAGAGGCCACTCTCATCCGATTGGCCGCTCAAAAATAACAGATTGAAAGATACTACAATCGAAGAATCAATCTTCGACATTTTAAAATCGGGGACTTGGTACTAAGGAAAGTCACCCTCAACACCCAAAATTCGAATGAAGGGAAACTGGGTCCGAACTGGAAAGGACCATATCAGGTTCTCGAAATCGTCGGAAAAAGGATCCTACAAGTTCGGCTTGATAAACGACAAACAACTACTAAGAAATTGGAATGTGTCACACCTAAAACGATACTACTGCTAAGGTACGATCCTCCCATGTTCATATGTATTTCGAAATTAACCCTTGCAGGTTTACGACCAGAAACAAGGATGGATTATTCAACTCGAAGCCTTTAGGTCTGAAAGCACGCATTGCACTCTTTTTTCCTTAGACCGGTTTTGTCCCAAATGGGGTTTTTGGCAAGGTTTTAATGAGGCAACCATTGATTGTGCTAACGTAGAACAATTCAACAGTATCCGAGGCCTCTTTACAATCAACCTCGAATACTGGGGGCATTGTCCTCGAATATATCAAGTTCGATGCAAGAACGTTACTTCATGGCAACAAGGTCTCGATAGGAAAAATTTGTAAGGGTTAAATGGTCAAACGAACCATACCCGCGTAGTTTGCTCGAGCCCTGGCACAAAACATGAACACATGTATAATGACTTATAAAGAGAAATTTCTTCTTTACCGATATCTCATATCTCAAAAAGATTCTTCTACTTCATGTTCCCGATCTATTATGCAAATAGGCTTAAGGGTCGACCATGACCGGAGTTTGAATAATAACCCCATAAATCGGATTACCCCATAAACCGGGGACTGCCAACCGAAAAATCAATGAGATCAAGCTCCATATAGCCTAAGGGCTACATTAATTCGAGTTCGAGCAAACACTTACTCGACCATTAAGCCTAAGGTATATTCTTAATTTGAGTTCGGACAAACACTCCTAAGGGCTACTCTTTCTTAGAGTTTGAGCAAACACTCACTCGACCATTAAGCCAAAGGGCTACTCTTTTTTCGAGTTTAACCAAATACTCACTCGACCATTAAGCCTAAGGGCTACTCTTTCTTCGAGTTCGAGCAAGAACTCTCTCGACCATTAAGCCTAAGTGCTGATGACGTCCAAATCAACTACTAAAAAGTAAATGGATACGGTCGCATGCAATATAATTTACCTAACTATGAGTCGAGGTCGAATCCCACAAAGAACAATATATAGGCGATTAGGAATGTAAGAGAATTATCAGTTATTATGCAATGCCAAACACTTAGAATGGTCGTTGAGAAAATATTATAGCTAAATGCGAAAACATAAACTAACCTAGAAAGCAAGTAAAATGATCAATGGCTACGAGCATGGGTGCATCGGGATTTACACTCAAGTAACGATCCAATATATTTCACAATTTTATAAATATGAACGAGTTTATTATTTATTAGCCTCGGATAATAATTCTATATTAGCTTTTATCGAAGATTAACAAGACTTCCTAATTGAATTATCCCTAAAACAATGAAGAGATTAAGCACACCCAAATATGGCTACAAGTAGTTCATTCCTATTCCTAGGTAGAATCTATAAAGTGAGGGTTAACGCTTCAAGTTCTTGTTAATTAATCTTTCTCAACCCCGAACTATTTTTTCCAAAATTAATCCGAAGCAAATGAGCGAGTCATAGGTTTAGCTAATCTCTTTGAAAACATTTAAGAACAAGAATAATTAAAGAAATAATAGCTAGGCCGAAGATATGGGCGAAAAAGGTCCCGGGCAGAGCTGTGCAAAGTTACTTTTTTTGCCAATTTAAGGACTGCCAGTGATTGCTCTTCGCGTTTGCGAGAGAACCATCGCGTTCGCGAAGAGCAAAAGTTTTTGCCCAGATTTAGACCTTCCCGTTCGCGAGCGTACCATCGCGTTCGCGAAGGTCAAAAAATGTTTGCCCAGAATTTGGCCTTCGCGTTCGCGAAGGTAATCTTCTTCGCACAGGCTTATTTTTCGTTCAGGCATTTCGTCAAACAGTGTGTGCCATCTTTTCCTTCTCGTTTTTCAATCAACTTCAGCACACATCTTGCCCAAAATTTACACTAACAATCACACACACACTCAAGCAACCTTACTCAGCAAGCACAACGAATTTCACACACGAATTTGATATTTTAATACTCAAAATTTGAACCCTAAGGACCAAACAACCATGGTTGTTCTTCTATTCTTTTACACCAAGAAAGAGAAGAAAGAGTTAAGAGACAAGAGAGGAAATTACATACCTTGCAAATGAGCTTGAAGATTATGGACTTGAAGATTATGGTGAAGGAGTAGTGAGAGTTGTTCTTGAGCCAAAAGGGAACAAAAGGGTAAATTGTTCGTTTCCAGTGTTTAACAATTTTAAAACTTACCTGACCCTACGCGTTCGCGAGGGCACGGTCGCCTACACGAAGAGTAATTCTGGCCAACAGTCGCGAACGCGAGTGAAACCACGTGAACGAGAAGAATTAGAAAATACCACTGGACGCGAACGCGAGGTTTTGTCGTGAACGCGAAGACCCGTTTCTGCAATTTCCCAGCAGTTACTGGTTTGGACTGCTCGGACCATGCCACTTGCTCAAAACAACTCCAAAAAATGTGAAACTTGGCAGATTAGTCAAAAACAATATGCTAAGCTATTCTAAAAAAGAAAATTTCAAAAATGACCGAAAAAAATTTGAAAACGATGGGTTGCCTCCCACCAAGCGCCGCATTTAACGTCGTGGCACGACACAGATCAAATTAACCACTTTTCTCGCCACTTGGACGATATGAATTGGGTACCTAACTTGGAATCAAGCTTGCGACCACAAAAAATGGGGGGTGATGGTAAATAAATGATCAAGCCAAACTTTAATTTTATCATTTTGAACTTCTTGACTTTCATGTGAGGAGTGTCATTTTGCCTTCTTGTTCCCTCAAATTGTAAGATGTATGGTCTTTGCCTTTCCTCCTCACAATCCCTTATTGACTCGTGTAGTTCAAATCCCATATCACCGCACAAGTCCAATGTTGAAAAGTGCTTGGAATGTGACATCAAACCTCCAAATTGCAATTCTTACCGCATTTTGACATCCTCCTTTCCCCCGGACTAGAGTCAATCTCAATCATATTTTCAATTATACCGGTTGACTCTAATTTCATATTTTTCTTGGCATCATTAACACTCATGGAGTCGGTTAGCGGAAGTTCAATGCTTGATTCCTCAAAATAAATCTCACTTTCTTCCTCGATGTTAGACTCTTCTTGATATCTTTCCACACTCTCAAGGTGGTGAGCATAGTGATCCTCAACCAATATTTTTATTTGATTTTCTATGGTGCGGATATTATCATCATTTTGAGTTAGTACTTATTTTAAGTCATCGAGTGCCAAGCTTTGCTTTTCCTCATTTTCAAGAATAGCCTCCAACATGAGCATCATCCTTTCATTTTGAGCATTTGAGAGTTCTTCTTGGTTTTGATCAAGTGCCAAGAAAGAATTTTCGGCTTTCACATCTAAGGAAGGTTCTTGGCTATTATCCACTTTCGAGACTTTTTGGACCTCTAAAGCTTCAAGCATTTCTCCCATTTGTAAGTTTAACCTTTCAAGCACCAAATTATTTTGAAAACTATTTTCCAAAAGCTCCTCCAAGGCATTTTGCTCTTTGTTTCCTCCTTCAAGTAGGCATTCTAACATGAGCTTAAACTCTCCATTTTGACCATGCTCTATTTCTTCCACTTCCATATCCCTATAATTTTCATTCCAAAAAGTAGAATCATCATAGCGGGGGCTTGGGGAAGGGAAGGATAAATAAGCACAATCATCCCAATAACCATTTTGACGATCACACTTATCACAAATACTCCACTTGTGGGTTTGAGATTGTGCACACAATCCACCCCCGGGAGAATTTAAATAATTTTGCCACGAGTGTGGTCCTCCATAATAAGGACAGGGGTCATCAAAGTATGAACAACTACCATCTGACCAATTTTCATTATGTGATGCCATTTTTTTTTTAAAACTAAGAAAATAAACAAGAAACAAACAAGAAAAATAGACCAAGGTAAGAAAGATAATTACACAAATATTCACAAGTTCGGACCAAAGTACTTACGCTTATTTCTCAAACAACCTAAATTACGCCAAATTGTTCCCCGGCAACGGCGCCAATTTTGATGACGTCCAAATCCACTAATAAAAAGTAAATGGACACGGTCGCATGCAATATAATTTACCCAATTATGAGTCGGGGTCGAATCCCACAGAGAATAATATATAGGCGATTAGGAATGTAAGAAAATTATCACTTATTATGTAATGCCAAATACTTAAAATGGTTGTTGAGAAAATATTATAGCTAAATGCGAAAACGTAAACTAACCTAGAAAGCAAGTAAAATGATCAATGGCTACGAGCATGGGTGCATTGGGATTTACACTCAAGTAACGATCCAATATATTTCACAATTTTATAAATATGAACGAGTTTATTATTTATTAGCCTCGGATATTAATTCTATATTAGCTTCTCTCGAATACTAACAAGACTTCCTAATTGAATTATCCTTAAAACAATGAAGAGATTAAGCACACCCGAATATGGCTACAAGTAGTTCATTCCTATTCCTAGGTAGAATCTATAAAGTGAGGGTTAACGCCTCAAGTTCTTGTTAATTAATCTTTTCCAATCCCGAACTATTTTTTCCAAAATTAATCCGAAGTAAATGGGCGAGTCATAGGGTTAGCTAATCCCTTTGGAAACATTTAAGAACAAGAATAATTAAAAAAATAATAGCTCGCTTCATAATAAATAAAAATCGTTCAATACATAAGCACAATAAGGTATTTAATCCACACTTTAAATATGAATATTTTCATAAACAAGATTCAAGTGTTGGAAATAAATACTACACACTTAGATATACAATACAAAGCAAGGAAATGAAGAAATAAGCATAAAGGAGTAAGAAATTCTCAACCAAAAGATTCAAATCTTCAAGACCCAAGTGTGTGTGCAAGAACCCTAGCTCCCAAAACTTGTTCTCTCTAGTATATGGACTGAAAATAATCCAAAAATCCTCCAAGATATGATATGATCCTGATAAATGAGCTAGGTTGTGTATTAAAATGGTTTGGAGTCAAAATTGTGAAATTCCATAACTGCCCAATTTTTTTCGCCCAGTTTCTTCTTCGCGTTCGCGAACAATACTTCGCGTTCGTGATATCTCCTTCGCGTTCGCGAAGGTTTGTCTCCCGCTTCATCGCGTTCGCGATTATACCTTCGCATTAGCGAAGGTTGGCTTCCTCCTTCTTCGCATTCGCGTACAGCATCTCGCGTTCGCGAAGGCTTGTTGTCCTGATGCTTTGCGACGCGAAGGGTAATTCACTGGGCAGATCCCCTTTGTCCATTTTAGCTTCTTTTTGACTCGTTTTCACTTGATTTCTTCACCATCATTTCTAAATCACTTGATACCTGAAATATGCCAATAAATCTCAATAAATGCCTTAGTTTCTCAACAAAATCATACAAGAGGCTAAGTACAAGAAGAGATAAGTGGGTAAAATACCAACTTATCAAGTGCTACTCTTTCTTCGAGTTCTAGCAAACACTCACTCGACCATTAAACCTAAGGGCTACTCTTTCTTCGAGTTCGAACAAACACTCACTCGACCATTAAGCCTAAGGGCTATTCTTAATTCGAGTTCGAGCAAACACTCACTCGAGCATTAAGCCTAAGGGCTACTCTCATTTCGAGTTCAAGAAAACACTCACTCGACCATTAAGCCTAAAGGCTACTCTTACTTTGAGTTCGAGAAATCATTCTCACTCAACCACAAAGCCCAAGGGCCACATTGATTCAAGTTCGAACTATTACCCTGAACCAGAGACTACGTGTCAAGCTTAAAAAGGCTACTCTGCTTCGAGTTTGAGCAAATCATTTCATTTGACATCTATCTATCAAGCCTAAGGGTCATCTCAGTTCAAGTTCGAGTTCGAGCATTCACTCGGGGGCTACCTATAAGGAACGGTCGAATGGAGTACTTACTATCGGTTCTTACTATCTCAATCTTGGACCTTCGAATAATTATTCAATGCTAAGGCACTTTTGACCTTTGTACAAGTTAACTAAAGGCGAAAGATTCAGAAGATATGAAAGGAAGAAAGTTTTTATATTCATGTAAAAATCATTTACAAGGGAAAGACGGCCCGATCATATTTCTTTACAAAAGACCAACACGGTCTTATAAGAAGCACAAAAAATATTTAAATATTTTTTTAGTCCTCTCCGGGAGCAGCATCTTCGCCCTCGAGGCCCCCTTCACTTTCAGATCCGCTCGTACTCCCGGTATCATCATCATCGGGAAAGGCCAATACCCTGGCTTCGGCTTAAAGCTCCTTAGCTTTTTCGATCTCGGCTGTTGGATCGAAGCCACGAGCATGAATCTCTTCGAGAGTCTCCTTTCGAGACAGGCATTTAGCATGCTCAGCAACCCAGTTTGCCCGAGCTTGAGCAACCTCAGCAACCTCTTTTGCTCGAACTTGAGCAGCTTCGACATTAGATCGATAAACGACCATCATTGCATCAGCATTGGCCATCGTTTTCTCGACCTCTGTTTTGGCCGCTGCAAGTTCTATGGCCAATCTCTCTCGGTCAGAATTTACTGAGCTCAATTGAGACTAGAACTCCTCGATTTGTTTGGCTTGCACCAAGGAATCTTTTAAGCTTCGAAGTTGGGCCTCGGACGAAGCCAGTTGAGTTCGGGCAGTCTCCTTTTCTGAGGCGAGGCGGTCCATGTTCTTCCACTCCTCGGCCTCCGATGTCACTACATCCACTTTAGCACGAAGCTGCCTAATCACATCGAACTTTTGCTTGACCTGCGGGACCGGATTATTAGCCATCAATCCCGAGTCAATATCATTAAATTCAAAGATTCTTTGTACCTGCTCGGCCAGCTCAGCTTGTCCTTTCCGAGATGCTTCCAGCTCGGTCCGAAGTCCTTTTGACTTCTCCTTCTCTCTCTGCTCACTGAGAAGCTTTAAGGCATCTCTCTCCTCAGTAAGCTTTCGAACTTCGGCCTCGTACCGGCTCAGCTCCCCTCAGGATTGGAAAAATGCCTCGCGATGAAGCACAAAAGCCTGCCAAAATAAGAAGGGATTATACAAGGAAACGAAAACACAAGTATGAAATTTGGTAAAGAAAGTATGAACTTACCCGATTCAGAGCCTGTTGGGCTTCGTTAAATAGGCAAGGCACTCCCAGCTCGCTCGAGCTTTTCCGGAGCCTCCAAGTCACTCGGGCTGGTGACATCTTCTACCCCGATAAAATAACCACGGAAAGGATCCTCCCCTTCATGGGTCCCTTCCCCGTGACACATATCAACAGCTTGAGCATCACGTATCATCGATTGGAAAAAATAAGGGAAATAGGGGGAATTCCCGATCTCTATCATCCCGAGTAGGTCTTTTGGGGCACCACTTCCGTCTTCGGGGTCCCCAAGATCAGTTTGTGCACCAGCATTCACCGCCTCTTTGACGGTCTCTTTACCCCGAGGTAAAACATCCTCGGTCTCCCTCGGCTCGGTAACTTGGGTCGAAGCCCCCTCCTCGATCTCATCAAGCCTGGTCGGAGCATTTTCTTCTTCGTCATCCCTCCTCGACCTCATCAAGGCGATTTTGAGTATTGGTACTAGCCCGAGCACGGCCCAACAGCTCGGAATCATTTTCTTCTTCGTCATCCCTTTGACTCAGGACTGACTCTATGGTCAAAGGGATTACGTTCACCTTGGGTTTACGAGCCGCTCTCTTTTTGGGTTTTTGACCCTCAAAGTCCGAGGCCATTTTTCTATTAATCGCCTTCTCCGGTTTTGAGAAAGGCGGTAAAACCTTTTCATCACCTGATGGGGGTCTCACAACCGCATCTTTTCCGATACCTACGAAGAAAGAAAAGTAAGTAAAAGTTATGCTTGAAAACATATTGAACAATAAGCAAATTGGTGAGTCAAGAAGAAGGTTTACCGTGAGTACGAGCTTCCCACCGGACCTTTAACAAATTGTTCCATGCGCGCTCGGCATATGTCGACGTCGAAACCAGGCTCCTGACCCAGTTCTAGAGATGGGAACCTCTCCTAGTATCCAAGCAACGACTGTATCAAGAAAAGCACTAATAAGTAAAGATGAAGAAGTAAAAACAACAAAAGCTAAAAACGAAATCACACTCACGGTTCATATTCTATTTCTCGGGAAATGGCATACTCTCAGCCGGGATTAAGTCCGAGGTCTTCACTCAAACAAACCGGCTCATCTAACCCCGATATTTATCTTCATCTATGCTCGAGGTGAACGCCTTGGTGGCCCGGCGTTGAAGCTTTATCAGCCCACCTCGGTAAAGACGAGGGCTATATAATCTTACAAGGAGGTCGAGGGTGAAGGGGAGCTCGTCGATTTTGCTCACAAAGAAACAGAATAGTATTAAAATCCTCCAGAAAGAATAATGTATTTGGCCGAGGGTTACTTGGTACTTTCTGCAGAAGCCGATGATGATTGGATTGAGGGGACCTAGCGCGAAAGGATAAGTGTAAACACTCAAGTACCCTTCCACGTGGGTAGTGATCGCTTCCTCCGATACCGGTATCACAACCTCTTTGTTCTCCCAACCACAGTCTTTATTCACCAAATCAACAAGGCTTTGAGGTATCGAGCATATATATCTCGATACTGGCTCACATCGACTAACAACCGACGAAGGTTTCTCGACCTTAAAGTCAGAATCGATAACACATCCCCCGGGAATGAGTTCTTCGAGGCGTGGTTCCACCATCGGTTTCTCACCGGCCGACCGAGATGAGAAAGCAGCCTCTTTATGAGGAATGGTTTTAGATATCTTGGCCATCTAAATTTTCAAGAACAAAGAAGATGGGAAATTGAAATATTTTGGTGTTTGACGAAGAACAAGCAAAGAAATTCTTAAAGCTGGAAATAGAGAACTTTGGAGAAGGCGAGGAACTGTGAAGGTTGGAATGAGAAGAGTTGAAGGTAAAGGTTTAAAATAACAAAGAAGGGGGGCTATTTATATATTTGACAATGACGGTTCAAAATCAACAGTGGCCGACCATCGTCTGACGCATATTTAATGCCTTGGTAACTGAACCGACGAGACATTTGTCACATACGTCATAATCGGGCTCGACGCAGACGTCAGTGTGTATCTAGTCAGAGGTTGAAAAATCATATCGTTTCTCGCCACATTCTTTCCGAGAAACGAGGGGACTATATGTATACGGTCCTAAATCACAAACATGTCCTAAATCAAACACCCATTAAGTACTCACTTTAGGGTTGGGCCACAACCTTAGCTAGAAATTTAGCTACTCATGCAAAATGAAGAAATACAAGAAGAAATTAAGATAGAATGCATAATAATTGATTAGGGAAAGAAAATCAAATGTTTAGAAGCTAATCTAGTACAATATTACTCAAAACAGTAAAGAAAAACGGCTCAGGTGCTCTCCCAAAATAAAACTTGCCCTAAAAATGACAAAAAGTTCTATTTATACTAAGCTGAAAATATCTGACAAAAATGCCCCTGTGGAGGTTGTGCGGCCGCATAATTCTGAGTGCGCTTCGCACTCTGAGCTTGACTGGTCAACTGGGCCTTCTGCGGTTGCATAAAAGTGGGATGCGACCGCACTTTATCTAATTATGCGAACTGCACATTTCTGAGTGCGGCCGCACACTTGACTTGGGCTGGGTCTTGGGCCTTCTTCTGCGGATTGCATACTTATGAATGTGGCCACACCTTTGAATCCCGCGGTCGCACAATAATAGTGCGATCCGCATAGCTTCAATCAAGGCTCTCTGATTCTGGTCATTTGCGGGCCGCATAATAGTGAGTGCGGCCGCACAATAATGGTGCAGTCCGCATTTCTTCAGCTTGCCCAAAATTCCAACTCTCTGCATCTCTCTTCTGTAGCCGCACCAAAATTATACGGTCCGCATACTATGAAGCTAATCTGACAGGGCTTATTCATTGTGTGCAGCCGCACACAGTATTGTGAGGTCCGCACTGTAAGCATTTTTGCCTTATTTTGGTCTTTGTCCAATTTTGACTTTTTTTTGAGTTAATTTTTACTTTTTCGGCTCGTTTCCCAATATTCCTGTAAGAAAGCTCATTTCATTAGTTCTCGAGAATACCTTTAAGCATTTTTGAGCTAAAACGCAAGTGAAAGAGAATAAATAAGCGGTCAAAATCCATATTTATTAACTCCCCCAAACTTAAGCTTTTGCTTGTCCTCAAGCAATTAAGGCAATTCCCATCTCTACTAGAAAAATGGATATTTCAGCTGGCCTAAGATGAATCAATCACACATCAATTGGGACCAACAATTACCGACAACACGCATGAATTATCAACAATGCAATGATTTGACCTTTTGAGTACAATAGTTCTAATGTGACACTAGAGCATCAAGAGTTGACTTTATTCATCAAGGAAGCTCGCTCTTTCATTTAGGTCATTGTGGATTCCAAACTCCTCCTCCTCTACTCTCCATTAGCATATCTCACTTTAGAATGTAACACTCAATGCAAAAATTGTGAAAAGTTTGTTCATCTATCTCAAAAGAATGTCACAAGTCTAGTTCTAAGTACCATAAACTTGCTCCTCATGTAGATCACCACTAATGAAAGCTCGCTCGGCTTGAAATCACGTAGGGCTATTTCGACATGTAATGAAGGCTTTTGGACTAGGGAGGAAAATATCGGAATGGAATTGGTTCAGCTTCTCTTTAGCACTGCATATTCTCTTTTTGGCTCATACTTTGTCGTCTCTTTGAGTCAATTCCTTTTTCCTCAGGGGAACTAGAGAGATGTAATGTCACTCTTTCTTGGTAATGACATTCATTTTTCTCCTTTTCTATTTACTCCATGCCTTTCATCATTGTTTTCTTTGAATCCCTTCAACTTTCTACCTTATTCACTTTCTTTTTGGCATTTTTCTTTTTATTCTTTCTTTCTTTTCTTTTCCTTCTCTTTTCTTCCTTTCTCTTCTTGGTACCTTTTATTTTCACTTTCAAACTCTTCGTCTCTCCCCCAAACTTATATTTTTGACAATTATTTCTCAAGAATGCTAAGGAAAGATTGGGTGCCATAAAGGCTTGTAACGTGGTTATTGAAATAAAGAAGGCTTAGGCTCAAATGGGTTGACTAGGGATATCACATTGGTAGGCTATGGTTGATTTCAAACTTCAAATCGGATCAAGGAGAGCCTACAATCATTTCTCAAGCCAAGCTACACTTAGAATTTCGCCTAAAAAAACATTCGGGGCAAGTTCTAGACTATTAGCACGGGAACTTGGACTTGCAATTCAATACATCCCCTTTCACGCTGCTGGATTGCTAAAGAGAACGGAGTCGAGGGCCCACAACAACCCTAGTTAAGGTTGAGAATCACAAATGGCTCGGCTGAACCACTCGATGACTGTTTAAGTCAACACAAGAGTCAAAAAGTCAGAACTAGAGCTATTTTATGCTAACAACTCTGTTTTTAACAATAAGGTCGGAGGTAAATATGTTGGTACCAAGTGAAGCATGCTTGAGACTCTTTTATTCATTACTACTATATTTGCCTAAACATAAAAGAAAATGGACTCAATCCCTTAAGAAGGTTGTCACGCCATCCATCGTTTGGGAAGAGCCACCCGGTTCACACAAAATCCACCTTTGGAAAGAACCATGGCATTAAGAAAACCAAAGGCTTATTGATCACTCAGACATAAAAAAAAGCTAACAAATCAAAAAGAAATTATTAAAGTAAATAAGAAGTTATACTACTAAGAAAGACAAAGTAAAGAAGCTACGAAATAAACTACGGAAAGCAAGATAAATGAATATACAAACCGAAGTAAAATGAATATATACATAATAGAGACTGAATATATACATCAAACGAAGGGGGAGAATATATACATACCAAAGAGAAAATAAAGATAAAGGAAAAATAGTATAAGAGTTATTACAGGCCACATGTCAATGTCAATCAATCAAAATAGACCACCCCCGAATAAAAATAAGCATTGTCCCCAATGCTTAACAAAAATAAAAACAAGGAAGGCTAGAGAGTTAAGATAACTCCCTATGTGATCTCAGTCTGCATGGGATCCGCAACACCCTCTGTCTCCTCTAGCTGTATCTCATCATCACCTGGCTGAGGGACAACAGGGTTTTTGAGCATCTGGATCATCTCCTCAGCGGTGTGGGCAGTCGCAACCGGCTCCTCAGATTGGCCGACTGCTATATGTGATGCCTCTAGTGCTGCTGGTGCTGAAGGTGCTCCCTCCATAAGTAAGTCCAGTGGTAGATCTCTCGCAGATGCAATTTTGGCAACCACTTTCCTCAACTTGTCCACTGATCTCTTCGATGCCTGAGAGCATCTTCTTTGTTTGCTTTCCCAACTCCTCAATGACCTCCCCATGTGCCACTAGAGTCTCCATAATAGTCTTCTGGTTGTCCAGAATCTTCTTCAATGTTTCCTTCACTGACAGAGGTACCTTTGGTGCTGCTGGGGCTGCTGACTGAACAACACTGGATATGTCAGGCAGCTTTGAAGTAGCTGCCTGCATCCAGTTGTTGAGACTCGCAGCGCAGTCTGTGGATAAGTGGATAAAGCTGGCACTGATAATGGCACTGAGAATGAAGCTGGTGGTATAGAAGACGACAGTGGTGGCATGGGTGTTATCCCGATGGAAGGACCGACCATCATACACCGTTGAAAAGTCGCTGGTGCATTACATAACCCAAATGGCATCCTCAAGAATGTAAAGGTACCATATGGACAAGTGAAATTAGTCTTCTCTTGGTCCTCAGGAGCAATAAGAATCTGGTTGTAGCCGGAGTATCCATCCAGGAAGCAATAAAAAGCACGTCCGGCCAATCTATCCAACATTTGATCAAGAAATGGAAGCGGAAAATGATCTTTCCGAGTGACTTTGTTGAGCTTCCTATAGTCCATGCACACTCTCCACCCGGTAACAGATCTTGTGGGGATCAATTCATTCTTGTCATTTGTTATCACAGTCATGCTCCCTTTCTTTGGGACACATTGCACCGGAGAAGTCCATGAGCTATCGGAAATTGGCTAAACAACCTCGGCATCCAACCACTTTATGATCTCATTATTGACCACCTCTTGTATTACTTCATTTAGCCTCCTTTGATGTTCAACGGAGGGTTTGGCACCCTCCTCCAATATAATCTTGTGCATGCAAAAGGCGTGGCTTATGCCCCAGATATCCGCCAAGGTCTATCTGATTACTCTTTTCCTCCTTTGTAGCACCTCCAATGTGGACTCTACCTGCATGCTAGTCAAACAAGAAGAAAGGATAACCGGTAAAGTAGAAGAAGGGCCAAGTAATTCATATCTAAGATGCGGAGGCAATGACTTTAACTCCAAAGTGGGAGGCTCCTCGATTGAGGGCTTTGTTGGAGAATTCTTCCGGTTGTCAATATCCAAAGATAGCTTGCGGGCCTCATAAGTGTACGACCCCATTCCTTGCAATGCATTGACACACTCCACATAGCCTTCTTTCTCCTCATCATCATCAAAGTTGAGCAATACGGCTTTCAAATTATCCTTAACATTCATTGTGGCATTAGCATCATCAACAATTACTTCGGTCACTAAACCCACGAATGAACAAACTTCGTTGCTATTTGGCTGCCTCATCGATTTGCACACACGGAAAATTACCTTTTCGTCACCCACTTGGAAAGTGAGCTCACCGGCTTCCACATCAACAAGAGCCTTCCCCGTAGCAAGGAAATGTCTACCCAAGATAATAGGCACCTCGTAGTCAACCTCACAATCAAGGATCACAAAGTCTGCTGGAATGGAGTGCTTGTTAAAACAACTAAGCAAAACAAAGACTTTTAACCGAAGGGGTCGTTTGGTATGATGGATAAGCAAAAATAATCCTGATATAAAAATTTAGTATCTCCTTATCCCTTATTTGGTTACTAATTTTAGGATAAGATATCCCAGGATTAAAAATAGTACATGAATAACTTATAACTGTCAGATGATGGAATACTAATCCCAGGACAAGTTATCCCAGGATAAAAAAATAATATCAGGATAACTAAAGCATAACTAATGATAGTATAACTAATTCCAGCATAAATAATCTCAACATAACTTGTCTACAGTCCAAAGGACCCCTAATAGTATTTGCGGGTGTAGATTCAAAATTTTACAATCACCTTCCTTGGTCTTTCAAATTAATAGAATATCTTGTTTTTTGGGGGGTAAAATGTTACTATTACAATATTCAATGGTTGATCACATTGGATATCCTGAATTTTCTTGTGTATTTAGTTTCACAGAGTTTCCAAGCCGAAGGGACAATTGATGGCAAATTTGACTGTGGTTATTTGGTGTCCATCAAAATGGGATCTGAGGTTCTCAATGGAGTACTTTACCATCCAAACCAACCTGCTGCTCCCTCTTCTTCTAAATCAACTGCACAAAATTGCAGTGCAATTGTACCTTACAATCCACCACCTCACCACCACTCGGGACGGAGGAACAGGAGGAGGAAGGGAGGAGATCCAAATCGCCCGAAACCTAATAGGAGTGGATACAACTTCTTCTTTGCTGAAAAACATTCCATGCTCAAATCTCTCTATCCAAGTAGAGAGAGGGAATTCACAAAGATGATAGGAGAATCTTGGAACAATCTCTCTCCCGAAGAAAAAAGGGTAAGCATACTCAAACTCGATCATTAGAGAAACTAAAATTTTATAATATTGGACTCAAACGTGCTTAAATGAAGTGACATGGACAATGAGAATTCATATAGCCGACTCCAATTTCCTTGGAATTTTCACTACCTAGGAGCATTGAGAGAGTTTGATGCTGATTGTTAGTTTATACAGGTATATCAAGACTATGGGGTGAAAGACAAGGAGAGGTACCAGAAGGAGATGAAAGAGTATAAGGAAAGAATGCAGATTACATCTTGCTACTAAAGGTAGAAAAGAAGCAAGGTATACTTCATTTTGCATGAAGAGATCAACATGTAAATTTTGCATTCCAACGTAGTTCAAAAGTGCAGCTTTTCCGTGGATCAAACATTGTTATAGCTGTGATGTAAACTAGTCCAGTACTATTTTGAAAAATGCAGCTTTTTGCATGTGTTTTCCTAGACTAACCTCATGCTTATAAGATGATCTTGTTTATCAAACTTGAGGCATCATAAAATTCTAAAGTTCTACAACTTATAGCAAAAATAGATCTTTTTTAGCATTAGGATGCCACCTGATGTCCACATTTTGACACTTATATAAAAGAAAATGGAGTCTTTTATATATCCACAAAAGATTATTAAACTCACAAATGACAAATGTAGCTGTAGGTAGTCTAAACTATTAATCATTATTCAACCCATAGATGGGGATGTAGTTAGTCTAATTGGAGAAAATAAAACTCTCAACATCACAAACAACAGAACAATACAATCCATGAAAACAAACGATTTCAACAAGCCTTAGGAGGGAGGGGGTGAGGTCTGCATATCAACTACCTTCTTCCACGATTCTCGGCTAGATATCTCATCCCACCACCTTCCCACGTTCTTTCTTGCAGTGAAGAGCTCTGCTCTGTCTGTCCCGTTCACCAAATATTGGATGTTTGGAAGGTGAGAGAGATCAGCCAATGTGAATGCATCTCCGGCCAAGTACTGACTCTCTCCGAGCCTCTTTTCATACACATCAAGCACTTTTTTGAGCTTCTCTTCATTCTGTCTGATCAAGTTCTCGTCTTGTTTGATCTTCATTCGCGGTGCAAAAGCCAATTGGAATACGAGAATTGAACTTGGCGGATTGAAGCTTTGTCCTTCTGCTTCTATCCATTGATCTATAGATGCTTTCTCTAACGGGTTTGTTCCGTACAGCCCCTTATTTCCTTGATGTCCATATTTGTCACATATGTACCTATTTATAGATCTGGATTCTGGGTTTACCAAACACAAGACAGAAAACAATGTAAAAAATAAACTCCATAACATTATAATCATCGTCAATACTTTATAAGACCTTAATTCTATATTAATAAACATCATGAACAGCAATTAAGACCCAAATTCCACACTAGCATAAGCATCGTGAGCAACAACGAAAGAACTAAATTCCATATATAAGCGTTATAAAACAGTGTAAATACCCAAATTTGCATACTAGTATGTGTAAGCATCATGAACAACAATGGAAGACTGGGCCATTCATACTAGTATAAGCTATATAGGATAACCATCATCAAGTAGTATCATGTTTTGGAAAGTAAACCCAAATTTCTTGTTGACTTGGGCATTATAGGTTTTGATGATCTGACAAAGGAACACATGCATGAACCCCAGTATACAGATTATAGTTGTAAACAAGCAAAAGGTATGCACGTGAAAGGGAGAAGTATAAGTGGTTATTTCTGATAAACCCTAAACCAAAAGATTGCATATGTGATAAGGAGCAAGACTTCTTATTTGAAGAGAACTTTACCCAAAATAAGGAAAGGGTAAAAGGTTAAAGTTAACTAGAACTCTTCCACCAAGGAAGTGTAAGACAATAGGCTTTTATTTACTAACTCCATATACATAAGTGATGTTCTCTTTTACGAACACATACGAAAGCAAACCAAGAATTGAAAGCAACAGAAGTGGTGTTATCTTTTACGATCACATACTGAAGCAAACCAAGAATTGAAAGCAAAATAGCAAGGCATTTTGTGATCAATTCTTGTGAGATTCTAGGGTGCGATCCTTAAGCTACACGAACCAGATTGAAGAACCAGTTTCGTAAAGAGTTGTGTCTGTCTTTATTTCTAGTTCAAAGTGTAGTAGGTGTTTCAAGTTGTACCTTTCAGCTTTCTTTAGAAGCAAGTGTACTAGGTACTTGAGTTGTTACATTCGAGTTAGAATTAACTTGAAGTAGACGCAACAACCTCCGGTGTGTTGCTACAAGGTTAGAGTTTAATCCTTGGGTTTGCAAGAGTTTTATAAACTTTGTTTTAGCTTAGTGTTTAGTGAGTTTAATGAAGTGTTTGGGAAAAATCCTACAGGGTAATAGATAGTGATTTTTTCACCTTTTGAGCGGGGTATTTTTCACGTAAAAATCATTGTGTTCTTTACTTTCTGCATTACTTTATTCCGCAATTGTAGTATAAGAAATACATAGAAAAATCAGGTTCTTCAATGCGAAAATTGGATACAACACAAATCACCACTCTTGTGTCGTACTGAAGTATAAAACATTATTGCTTATTAGCAGGGCCGGCTCTAATGTGACGAGGGGTAAGGCATGTGCCTTAGGCCCCCAAATTTGGGGGGGGGCATTTTTTAAAAAGAATAGGTTTATAGGTATTTAAAAAATAATATTTAGTACTTTTTAATACAAAATTAGAGTTTTTAATATAAAAGAAAATAGAGCTCTTTAGGTACGTAAATAAAGTAATAATTTGACATATTTAAAAATGGATAGATGAATAGTTTTCGCAACGTTTCAGTTTTACTCCTTCATTAGATAATGTATACAAAAATTCACTCTCCCTTTCTTAATATGTCCAAGTCAATCTTTCTTTTCTCCAATCTCTTTATATTTCAGAAACCCCTATATATTTTCTGTCTTTCTCTTTAATATTCTTACTCACCTTCTTTCTCCAATATTTTACTACTCACTTTCTTTCTACAAGATTTCATTAGCTCCACTGTTCAACAATACTTTTAAGCTTCCAATAATTCTATACTTCTATTGTTCTATAAAATATTATCTAATATCAATAATATCTCAAGAAAAATTAAATGAGCTGACTATATTATCAATTGAATAAAGATAATTAGAGAAAATCGATTATAAAAAAGATTATTAACAACTTTGTATTTCAAAAAGTTAGAAGAATATATTTCAAATAAAACGTATATTATAATTATCTTTTAAAAATTTAGGTCACATATTAAACTTTGGCCTTAAGCCCGCATATCCTTGAGCCGCCCCTGCTTGTTAGAATAAGCATCATCAACAACAGTGTAAGACCCAAATTCCTTCTTAGTATAACCATACAAAAAGAACAAGACCCAAATTGTGCACCAGTACATACTACCATATAATCGAAGAATTCTTGGCAAATGCAGTTTAAAAATCCAAATTTTAGACTGGAACTACCAAAAGAATTTTCCACCCCTACTTCCAGGAGTGTATGCTGCAAGTTTGGGAGGACATGGGTATTTTAGAAAATGGGGAAGATAAAGGACTAGAAGTGTAATTACCAAACAGAGTGATGTTCTCGTCTTGAAAAGCTGGGACTTGTCCAAAGGGCTGTTTAAAATTAGGATAAAATAAGAGATAAATAGAGTAGACAAATTGTTTTAAGAAAAAAATGAGTCTAAACACTTACCTGAATTTTGAGATAGTCAGGTTTCTTGTGTTCCCCTTTGGCCATATTAACTGGGAGAAGCTGAAACTGGACATCTTTTTCAAGAAGACAAGCTAGAACTCTTGAAACTGCAGTTGACAAGGTCGGTCCATATACTTTCACTGGACTAGCCATCTGAAAAAGCTATAAAATCAAGAAAGTAGTGAGTTTTGTGAATTATGTTATGCTCTTATACTCTTCAGTGGGCTACATTCCTTGCACTTTATCCTTTTCTTTACGAGCGGGGACCACCAATTTTAATTTTTTAAAGCGATATAGGTGATAGGTCTGGTTACGCTAAAATATTAAGGTGATACCAGCGTTTTTATGCGTGGCCGTAAGGCGACCCGTTTTACATATGTCTCAGCGGGGCGTAAGCCCCAATTAATATTTATAAATATGTAAAATTATATAAAAATTGAAGAAAACTATATATATGTGTGCTCCATCCCCACACAAAACTAATCAAAATAATTTATTATACGTTATTTACAAGCACAAGTAATTTGAGTCTAAAAGAATAAAGTTTTCTATATGGAGGAACAAAAAAGATGATTAACCTGCAATTTGAACTTTGAATTTGCTGCTATGAAAAAAAATGTAGTTCTCTTTCTATTTGTAAAAAAAATTAAATATTCGTTGCTTTTGGGAGATATTAGCAGACTAGTGGACAAGATAAAAATTTGGGAAAATCATGAATTAGTGCTTAAATCAATAAAAAAGGTCTTTAATTTTAAATTTATTACTTTTGAGTTCCTTTTTAAACCTTTTGAGTAATTATTAAAATGACTTTTGAGAATTTGGGTATTATATGAAGGACTAATTAACCAAATTTTATTTTAATTTGAAAAAGTCTCTGGGGCTTACTCCTTACTAAAACAATGCGCCCCGAACGTAAGGGCGTATGCCCCGAATGCCCGGACATACGCCTCTTGAGACTTTCGCCCCGGAGCGTTTTTGGTACGCCTCGTCCCAAAAACGCCTTTTAAAACAGAGGGTGATACAACTAACATTGTGGATTGTAAGTGCTCCTCGTGTCCATTTTGTCAAAGAAAGCTATAGTTAAACTTTGTGGCTCTGAGCTCACCACGGTAATTGTAATTTCGTATGCTAAAATCGACCAAGTCAATCGCTTAATATTTAGTAAAGGAATACCATCAACAACCTTTGTTAATTTTACCAACATTGTGAGGGAATGAATGAGATTTTTTCGTCTTTAATTAAAGGTATTGAATTGAGTCATGATTTCTTATTAGAAGGATTCCCCTTAAGTTAGCCTTGCGGCACAAATTTTAATTAATTAGGACAGTGAATACTCGCCCCAACAATATCTTATTACGATGATCTTATGGCCTTATAACATCTACTACTTACAATCAACTAGTGACAATGAGCTTGTGGCCTCTTGAACATCTAATTACAGTTCGGACTTATAAATTAGTAAAGGGTCTCAGGTTCATATTACAACATTTTCAACAGAAAAAAGACATCAAATTAACTATGTACACAACCATTGGCTATTAGTATTAGATTAGAAACAAAAATACTGGATCATTCACAGTTGGATTAATACTTTTCGGCCTACACCCTTCTTGAGCATTTGTGGAAAATTGCTCCGGCAACAAACCATCACAACCCTCTTGAATGATCTATAATGATTCTCAAATGTGTGACCTTTTCGATCAATTAAGCACAAAGTGTCCAGTTAGAGGGAGCTCTGCTTGATGACAATGGTGGCACGGTACGAATGTTGACATCAAGAGGTAGCATACGGTATTGGATATCCAGCTCCCTGAATATTTTTACCATTTCTTCAAGCAGAAGAGCTCTCCTCGCCCATCTCTCTCCCATATCTTGGTGATTCATTGTGTGTGAGGGCCACACTGACCATTTTATTCCGTTCAAGTTCTCCACGTCCCTCATTACAATCAATGGAGCTGGGTGCCAATGATCACTCCTGTTCTCAATATACCTGCCAGTGCAGAAGCCATAACCATAACTAATCAAAACTTCAAGAATATTAACAACTCCTCGTGATCAAGCTTAAGAAGAAAGTCAAAAGTACTATCGCTTAGTTATTTTACCATTAGCATGCCAAGCCAATTATATTATTACTAGTTATAACAGCAATCTTGGATTTCATATATCCACCTATAAGAGTAAGAATTCTATGGACGAATATGACGAATCAGAGTCCTTTCCACACTATTATGATGAGCATGTTTTTCTAATGCTTAGCTAAGTGAAAAAGCAAGTGAGACTACAATAGCTCGAAGTTCCACACATATCTGTAGATATACCTTGTTATTCTGTCTTTCATCATAGCAATCTTTTCCATGGGAGTTGAGATATGAATGCAGAAATCAACTGAATCTCCCATGTCTGGACTACGGTAATAATTACTTATGGGCTTTGTCGATAGGACACTGTTTGGATATATGATCTTCTGGTTATCGTATCTTAGGAAAACTGTTGTCAGTATATTCATCTCTTCAACTACCAACTGAAACACAAGCATTAAAGAAATTCTTTAGTATACAAGTTAGAACACAATCAAACATATGCTTTGAAACGCAAGAATTTCTTGCCTGAACTCCATCAACTTCAACACGATCGCCTACATCAAATGGGTGCATCACAAATAAAAAGATGATTGCCTCGAATGTTGTCTTGGCTGAGTTACCGAAGATGAATACTACCAGAAGAAACTGGGAACTCAAAAAGACCAAGAAATGTGTAGTGGCAACTCTGAGAATAAGGAGCCAGATGACCAATATGATAATTGCAACAAGGACGTTCAAGATTTGATGAAGTTTGTTTACAGCAGTCTTAGTGTCATTCAAAGACAGAGCAAGAGCCCTTCGTTCTCTAAATGCATTAACCTGGAAGGGAAATATAAAGTAAAACATTATAATCCTATAAATCTTGTGCTAATTTAGGATATCCAAAAATAAAAAATTGCAAGAAAGGCCAAATTCCGCCTCAAGTCTAGGTTTTCGATTAAAGCTCGCATTCTCATCGGATATCAATATTTCAAAGTCTTTCATTTACTTTTGCTTTAAATTCGTTGGGCTACATTCAGCTAGAACACATCTTTTCATACCCGGGCACTCTTACTTCACATGCTAATCTCCATGTGAAAGTGAAATGTGAAAGTGAAAAAAGAATGTTTTCTTGAAACTAGCCATCTTTCTTCATTTTGTAGCTATGATTTGAAATGAATACCAAAATTTTTTGTTTGCTACATTTTAAGATGGGTTCGTACTAATTTATCCAAGAAAAAAGGTTGACTATTCAAGGACAACTTGCATATTCTGCATCAGCAAAAAACTGAGTACAGAAAATGTAGGAAAGAAGAGGCAAATTGGCCTTACATACTCACCACCCAGTTTTTTAAAGCCCCTTTACTTATGCCGCTGGTTTCAGTTCCACCTTCAATAAGGCGCATTGTTTTCACAGCCTCATCTTCTCTCATAAAGCGCATCAAGTCCTCCAGATAGATGAACCTGATGGCAGTCACAGATCACTAGTTAAGTAAACCAATGAGCTTGGAAAACAATAGATTATAGAACAACACAAGATCTAAGAATATAAAAGAATTGTGGACTATAAATGCTGGTCCAGCTTTCGGTGAAGCGGGCACTTAATATTATCCTATTGTATTTTACTAACACGATAAGTTTCAGAAATAGTAGCAGAGATATCAGATATCAACTAGAGAGCTATGATAACATAGGAATTTAAAGGCAACAACTAATTGTTGTTAACATCAGCAGTCCAAAGAGATAGGTAAGGTACAATAAGGAAACTGAACTTGTCTTTTTAAGGAAATTAACTTACTTGGAGCCAGGTTTGGCCACATTGTTAAATATCTTCTTGGCTGCAGCTTTAGCCTTTTTTTCACTAGTGATCTGCACAGCCGATTCATCCTCATGAGTCGACTGTGGTAGCTTCTCATCCAAAGTTGACAGCACACCATTTCGAACCATATTCATCAGCCTTTTCATATTCCAAGCAGAAATGTTCTTCTGATTCAGTTTATGCAAATGATCTATAGTGATTCCTCCCTCCTCTTCTTTCACCTTCTCAGAAATAACCCTCGAAAATGCAGAACTCCTCGGAGTAGCAGACGTAGGTGTCTTGCGTGGTGTTCGAATCGGTCTCTTTGCAAATATGCTCGCCTTTAGATCAGCAGGCAATGTAGCCCCAGCACTCTGAAGTTTCTGCACTTCAGCCATAACCTTCTCTCCCTCCTCTTGCTCCTGCTGATCAATCTCAATCAACGGCGGCCCAGACAACGTCTCAATCACATATTGATTGAACAAAGATTCTTGAATCCGGTCAAAGAATGTACTAACATGAAATGACATGGCCAGCACCTTCACAAGAAGTGTTTTCAGTAACCAAATGTATGCACCAACCAAAAGACAAACCCAAATACTTGATACATAAGGTAGAACCTTCCCACCAGTCATTTTATCAACCTTCTTGTCAAAAATACATTGCCAAGCAATCAAAACCAGACTCAACCAAATGCAATTCTGCACTGAATTTCTCAACCCATACACAAAATACAAAACCCTTTTCCTCAACAAAAAGTTACACTCAATCAAGAAAACCACTAACCTTATCCCCCAACCAGAAACCAATCTTCCACAAATCAACACCAAAATCATTACTTCCCATTTCCACAATTCAAGCCCAAAACCCTTTTTTCCCCTCAATACTTTAAATATAACACCACAAACTAAAGCTGCAATAATTACAATCAAACTCACCAGCTGAAGTACAGTTAATGGACTAAATTTCAGTTTCTTGTACTCCTCGGGCAAATCCTCATCTGAAAAAGCGTCATCATCTTCAATTTCACTATCTCTTAATAAAGCTCCAGATTTCATTACAACATTCTGAGACCTCTGATCTTGCTCAGGTGGGTGTGGGTCCAATAGCCTTGATTTGGTCCTACTCACCAAAAGACTAGATTTTTTCCTTAAAGAAGAGCTGGAACTGCAGTGTAAAGCTTCTTCCTGGGCAATGTGTAATGGTGAATGTTGTGAAACTGGTGACTCATTCACTATGTTTAAATCTTTATTACTGTTGTTGCTGTCATTCTTGTTGAAATGGGGTTTTGAAGAAAAGGACAATTCAGTTTCTTTAGGTGTTTTGGGGGATTCTCTGCTATTTATTTTCAGAATAGAGTCCTCTGGTTCGGATGTACCCATGGCAAGAATGGGTATTTTGAGTTTGGTGTAAGGTAATTTGGTGTTATTCTTCAGGGTATGAAGTAGGATTACAACTGTATTGTACTTAAGAGAAGTGGGGTTAGTTTTTTTTTTCCATTTAGAGAAGTGGTGTTTAGTTTCAAGAAGTTAATAAAAAGGGGAAGGTGATTCTTGGCTTGTTCTGGATGATTCACTACTTATGACCAGAAAGAATAATTACAAAAGTTAAAGAAGAAGGAATAGTACTTTAAAGGGGGTGATAACTGATAAAAGAACAAGCTAATGACATGTTGAAAAGTTGGCTGTGAATAAAGCGGGATTTTTGTACAGAAACAGTGAGGCAAATGTTCTCTTTGTAGTGTTTGAACGAAATGTACTACTACTATTATTTCGTCATTTTTTTTGTGGTTACGAACATGGAGGAAGATTCTCGAAGAAAAGAAAAAAGCAAAAGATCAGGGAAGACTCCTGCTGTTCAATGACATATCCGGCATCGGTTGCTTCCCTTTTCTCGGACTAACAGACTGTTTGACCAAGCTTGTTTTTGGTCAAAAATATTTTTCAAAATTTAGATATTTGGCAAGCTTTTAGAATAAAAAACTTTTGAATACAATTATGAGTAGTTTTTGAGAAGTAGAAAAAAGTAATTAATATTTAGAAGTATTTTTTAAAAGTTTGGCCAAATGCTAATTGCTACTAAAAAATATTTTTTAAATTAATTAACCAAACACAAATTGCTTTTCATAAAAAATACTTTTTTGAAAAATATTTTTAAAAATAGCACATTTCAAAATAAGCTGATTTTAGAAGCTTGATCAAACAAGTTATAGAGCTTTGTTATTTACTGTTTCATTTTCATGATAGTATATTTTTTTGGGTAATTAACTTTCTTTTGTATTAATCACCAAAGAGAAACTGTACAAACTATAGTCATGCTAACTCAGCTGACTATCTCAAAGCTGAAAGACAAAACAAAGGATACCTATTTACAAACAAAACTAATGAATCTACTCTGTTGTATGTAGCTCCTAGCTCGAGTAGCTACTCTAACATTGCATATGTATGCTATCTCCCGCACAAGGACATCACTCCCTCGGTACCTTTGCTCAAATATACGTGTGTTTCTTTCAATCCATATTGCATGTGAAATCTCAGCATAGATCATTTTGAAGATGCTAGCCTTCTTGGATTTTTCTTTTCCCTGCTTGATGATCCACTGAAGATGTTGATCCCAACAAGTGGTAGACATATGTGATCTTTGAACCCAAGTCATTACTTTTTTTCACATTTCTCTAGTGTATGGGCATGTAACAAAGAGGTGCTACCTTAATTCATCTTGATCTTGACACATAACACATTGAGGGATAATAGTTATACCCCAGCTGGCTAGCCTATCTTTAGTTGGCAATCGTTCATGGAGCAACAACCACATAGTAAAGACTGCCTTTGGCCTAGCAGTATTCTAGAAAATCAGGCATTTCCAGCTTACTCTTGATAAATCACCTAGGAGCTGCAAGTATATTTGTCTAATAATGCTTTTGTTGTTATCATTTATACTCTGTGTCTGCAGCAGAGTTGCTCTAGATCCAATTATTTGTCTCACCATCCAACTTCCTTGCCGTGGTATTGACATTTGTTATAGCTATTGTTTTTTGATATAATATGCATTGATCCACCTTATCCATAGCATGTCTTGTTTGTTTTCTAAATCCCAACAAGTTTTGGCAATTGCTGCTTTGTTCCACAAAGGAAGGTTAATGAGGTTAAGTCCGCCAGCTGACTTGGGAGAACAGATTTTTTCCCATGCTACTAAGGACTTCTTGGTTATTGTGTTAGTTCCAGACCAGATGTAGCTTCTACAGAATGTTTCTATCATTTTCAGTACCTTAGCAGGTAAGATAAACAATTGAGCCTAGTATACTTGTATGCCAAATATTACAGACGTGACCAGCGCTGCACACGGCCAGCATAAGAAAGAATTTTAGCAGTCCACGAAGAAATCTTGGCTGTGATCTTTTCAATAAATGGTTACCACTATATGAGAGCTATTTTCTTTGTAGACAAAGGAATGCCTAGGTACTTGAAGGGTAATGTTCCACTTTCAAAACCCAGGTGTGTCAATATCTGGACCTTCATAGCCTGCTTCACCCCACCACAATATACATAGCTTTTTCCTAGATTAGTCTGTAAGCCTGATGCCTGAGAGAATTGAGAAAAGCATTTATAGAATGTGGCCACTGAGGATAGATTACCCTTAGTAAATAACAGAAGATCATCAGCAAAACTCATATAAATAATGCCCAGCTTCCTACATCTGGGATGATATTGGAAGTGAGGCTCCTTCTTAAGTTGATGCAGTGATCTACTCAAGTACTCCATCTTTATTGCAAAGAGAAAAGGGGATATGAGATCTCCTTGTCGAAGACCCTTGGCAGCATTGAAAGGTTATGTGGTTTCTCCATTCGCAAGAATAGTATAGTTGACAGTCTTAATACATTCCATTATCCATCTGATAAATCTGTCAGGGAATCTAAGCTCCTCCATCACCTGTTGTAAGAAGATCCATTCTACTGAGTCATAAGCTTTCTGGAGATCAACCTTTATCATACATCTAGGGGATATCTAGGCTCTAGTGTAAGATTTGACTAGCTCATGAGCTAGAATGACATTATTAGCAATCTTTCTACCAAGAATGAAGCCTGCTTGAGCCTAAAGTGAATAATGATACCTAAAGTGAATAAACCCACCATAGTCAAAGAGTACAGACCAATAGGATCGAACATCAGGCTATTGGTCTGTACTCTTTGACTATGATGGGTTTATTCACTTTAGGTATCAATGTAACAGTAGTGCAATTTATAGCCTTATAGAGTTTTCCAGTCGAGAAGAACTCTTTCACAACATCTATGATCTAAATATTGATAATGTCCCAGGCTTTCTTGAAGAAAACTGCATTAAAGCCATCAATACCTGGAGCTTTATCATCACCAATTGCTTTGAGGCTCTCAACAATCTCTTGGTTGGTTACTTCTGCACAAAGATCAACCCTTTGTTGGTGAGATAGTGTAGGATCATTCTTCATGTACATTCTGTTGATGGTAGGCAAGGTATTGACAGTTGTTCCCATTAAGCTTTTATAGAAATCAACAATCTCTCTTTTGATAGCATCAGGGTCAATCTCCTTGTCTCCTAGCAAAGTTATAATTTCTGTGATTTGCTTCTTTTGAATTATATCCTTCATCACTGCTGTGAAATACTTAGAGTTTGAATCTCCAAGTTGTATCCATTTTGCTTTAGCTTTCTTCTAAAAGACACTCTCTTCAATTAAAGACTACTTCTCAAGGTTCAGTAGTACTTTTTTCTCCATATCATGTAAAGCATCAGTGCAGCCCTGTGAAATTTTCCCTTGGATGCTTTATTCTAGCCTTCTTAATTTTCTGAGTAATGCCCCTGAATTCCTTAGAGTTTAGAGCTTTCAAAGCAGGTTTCAAATCTTTCAATCTTGCCCAAACTGATTTCAGAGTACCCTGTGGACTATGTGAACTCCATATGCTATCAACTATTTGTGAAAACTCATCATGTTCTTCCCATATGCTAAAGAATCTGAAAGGCACTCTACCTTTCCATGTGGATAATAGCATAGGAGCATGGTCTGAAATTTGAGGCAATCCATAGTTTGTCTCTACATGACCCCACAACATCATCCATTCATAATTGCCAAATTTGATAAAGGATAAATTTAAGTTATTACATTATTATCATCAATCATCATTTATCATATTCCAACTTATGATAACATGTTACTAATCAATTTTTTTTCAGGTTTTTTATAATACGTAATTTTTATCATAAAATTGACATATAATTACCATATTTAAAAGTGATAATTTTATATGTGGTTGTTAACCATGTCATCTAGTTTTTATAAGGTGTTATTATCCATATATATATATATATATATATATATATATATATATATATATATATATATATAGCACGAAGTCACTTAAATATTGTTCGTCTTTTTTGCTTTTAAAAAATAAACTTCACATTAGAAAAAATCGTAATTTAATTATTTTTCTAATATTTAGTACTTTGAATCAACTAAAATTTTAGTTATTAAATCATTCCTTATTGAATTAGGAAGAAAATCCTAATATTTAGTACTTGAAGTCATTTTTTTAATTATTTAATCTTTACTTATATGAATTACGTAAAAAATCATAATATTTAGGATTTTAAAATTAATAATATTATTTGGGAGAAGTAGGAGTACTACTTTGTTTCCTTATATTTGTTCACGATAATTTCTATTTGGAATATGTTACATTTAGGGGTGTTAATGGTTCAGTTCGATCGGTTATTTTATTAAATTTATACCATATCAATTTTTCGGTTATCACATTTTGTATAATCAAAATTAGATTTTTTAAAATTGTGCCAATCATTTTGATTTTTCTTCAATATCAGTATGGATCAGTTAATTTTTTGGTAATTTTTTCAAAACGACAATCAAGAGTCGCAAGTCGAAGTTAGTATGCAATAAATGTGTACTTGCATAGGATTTTAGAAAAACTCTCTAGATATTTTTACTATATTAAAAGTGATGATCAAATGAACATAAAAGATGTCCAGAATAGAGATTCATTCCACTATTCTATGATAGCGTAATACAAATTAAGCAAAGACAAGAGAAATATAAATTATAGGAGTGGATACTAATCAAGTTGGGACTCAAGAATAGAGCTTATTAGAAGATTAATATCCAACAAGAGAAACTCAAATCATACGAGAGGAAAGATATACAATATTTTGTGGTTTCCTATTGAAGATCGCTAGAATACCTAGTGTCTTGCTACTCAAGATATTAGAACTAATTTAGTTTCGATATGGATAGTAGAATAGGTATGGAAGTTGGAACTTTGAATATTAATTATCTAGTCACTTGTAGCCATTTCCATAATCCCAAGACCTAAGAAAAAAAAAACTTAATACTTTGTTAGTTTTAAACTTAGTACTATATAAAATATATTTTTCATATATAAATTTGTTCGGTACGGTTCAGTATTTTTTTAATTTTTTTTATAAATTTAAAAACCTATCTATTATTCGGTACAATTATAAATTTATATGAAAACTTACAGTTTTATTAAAAGAAACCTAATAATCGATTCGGTACAGTTCGATTCAATCATTTTAATCGGTTTTAAAAGATCCGTTGACACTCCTAGTTACATTCGTTCTTCTTGTATAGCGTTTATAGCTCTAAAAGTAAGCTTCTAAATGTTACTAACAAAGGTGAGATGTTTGTACTTAATTAAATATTTATTTAAATTAAAACATGTACTTTTCAAATATTACATAAAAAGTCGATAAAAAGAAAAATATTATTGGAACAAAGGAGTATAAAAATTATCTATTTCTACATTATTATATAATCATTAAGCCCTAACAGTGAAAGAATAGATTATTTTCTTTATTGTTGAGAAAAACTAATTAAACTTCTAATTAGAAAATAATTCAATTCAATTCTTTTCAAAATTATCACATGTAAATAAATTTTGTATACGGGTAAAACCGAGCCCGCTACATAACTCGACTTCCCGGTGAGCCAAGCGGAGAAGGAAGGTGACCGTAATGTATCGGAGTCAGAATGAAGAACGCGTCATATCAGGGCTCGGGCAAACACCTACCCTTGGGGATATCGGGGCCATATCCTCGAGGTCCGATTTAAGGATTGAGACTTCGGAGAGCATTACGAAGCAGCTGCACATGACTAACAAAGGGACGTGATATCCATACCTAACCGGATATCACGACGTGAATCTCGACTCGTATCGGCAGAAAATTAGTGATCATCGAAACAGAAGATTTTTATCTTTTTTTTAGAATTGTACTTAGGGTATAACTCTCCTACTATATAAAGGGGAAAGATTATTATTCATAAAGGATATTGTTATACGCATATCAAGACAATATACTATTATTCTCTCTATTGTCCAAAATTCTTACTTTTGTTCATCAGTTCTTCATTAGTGTGAGCCCGGGATCGAAGGCAAGCACTTTGTTGAGCCGTTACTGAGTTCGGGACCATTCTCTATATTGGTTTGACAATTTATTACGTCTTTTACTTGTTTAATCTAACGCCATTTATCATTTATATTGAATTAATCTGCATATCCTTAAAACTACATATAAATTCAATTGTTATTCTTTTTTTAGGGTAAACAGTTTGGCGCCCATAATAGGGCTAGGGATAATAGTGGTAATTTGATATAAATTTTCATAACACACTCAATTTTACACTTATTTTTTGAGATTTTAATTTCAGGTCAAATTAAAATTGTCGAACTCTCAATCTGCTCCTTTGAACGCTGGTGTTGAGTCTGGCCACCAGTACGAGAACAATAATGTAGTACCCAGCAACAAGGTCCCCCTATTGACCCCAACAGGGTTCCAGTCGCGAACCCGATCGATGTTAACTCACATGTAGCTATCGATGCAAACTTGCCTACCGACCCCGAAAACAACATTCGTTGGGAAGACCGATCGATGACTCGGAGTACACATTGACGACGAAGGTGATGGGATCAATTTGCGGGTGATCTTCGAAATGTTACAGGCTCAACATGAAACGATAGCCCAGTTACAGAACCAAAGCCGTGCCCCCAGTAGAGTCGAGCTTGAACCATCCCGGGAAAATACTTGCAGAAATGAATCGGCCATAGAAAGCCCGGGTGAAGTTGAACCCGGAACCAACCCTGAGATAATAAATATGCTTGAGGAACTGACAAAATGGGTGGAATCAGGAGAAAATAAAATCTAAGCCAATGACAAAAAAGTGGAGACCTATAACTCCAGGTTGATTAAATCCGAGGAGCACCCCCAATATTGAAAGGCTTGGATTCCAAGAAGTTCGTCCAAAAATCTTTCCCTCCGAGTGCAGCTCCGAAACTGATCCCGAAGAAGTTACGTATGCTCGAAATTCCAAAGTATAACTGGACCACGGATCCGAATGAACACGTGACCTCATACACGTGTGCCATTAAGGGAAATGATGTGGAAGATGACGAAATTAAATCGGTTCTCCTGAAAAAGTTCGGGGAAACCCTGTCTAAAAGAGCAATGATATGGTATCACAACCTACCCCCTAATTCCATTGATTTGTTTGCCATGCTTGCGGATGACTTCGTAAAAGCGCTGAGGCCATCAAAGTTGAGACCAGAAAATTAGACCTCTTCAAAGTCAAGCAAAGAGATAACAAAATGCTCAGGGAGTTCGTGTCGAGGTTTCAAATGGAAAAGATGGATTTTCCCCCGGTTGCGGACGATTGGGTTGTTCAAGCATTCACTCAAGGACTCAACCCCCGAAGCTATTTTGCTTCACATCAACTGAAACAGAATTTGATAGAGTACCCGGTGGTAACTTGGGCTGACGTCCATAACAGGTACCAATCAAAAATCAGAGTAGAGGATGATCAGTTTGGGGCCCCCTTTGGGTCCGTATATCCCATCAGAACTAATGATACGTCTAAAAGAGCCATCGATCATGATCCAAGACCGAGCAGAGATCAGTACCAACCATATAGCGAAGATTGAAGGGGCAGTGGATCCAGACGTAACTCATCGAGGAATGAAAAAAAAAAAAGCGATCGAGGTCATAATAACCAGGGACCCATGACCAAAAACTGTTTCGACAGACCAATCGGGTCTAGGGAGGAACCGAGGTTATCAAAGTACAACTTCAGCGTCGATGCTGCCAGCATCGTATCAGCCATCGGACGTATCAAAGATACTAAGTGGCCTCGGCCGTTGCAGTCTGATCCTGCCCAAAGAGACCCCAACCTAATATGTAAGTATCATGTCTCCCATGGTCACAGGACCAAAGACTGCCGACAGTTGAGAGGAGAAGTGGCCTGATTATTCATTAACGGACACCTCTGGGAGTTTCTGAGTGATCGAGCTAAAAATCACTTCAGGAAAAGGGACTTCAACAAGCAGACCGAGCAAGAGGAACCTCAACACGTCATCAATATGATCATCGGTGGAGTCGACATCCCATAGGGGCCAATGCTGAAGCGCAATAAGGTGTCCATTACACGGGAAAAGCGAACCCGAAATTACATGTCGGAGGGCACTATCTCTTTCAATGATGAAGACACCGAAGGCATCGTGCAACCACATAACGATTCCTTGGTAATTTCTGCACTCATAAATAAATCTCGAGTTAAGCGTGTGTTGATTGATCCAGGTAGCTCAGCCAATATCATCAGATCGAGGGTCGTGGAATAGCTGGGTTTACAAGACCAAATAGTGCATGCAGTCCGAGTTTTAAACAGATTTAACATGGTGTGTGAAACTACTAAAGGGAGATAACCCTACCGGTGAACACCGCCGGAACCATTCAGGAAACAAAGTTCTACGTCCTCGAGGGGGATATGAGGTACACCGCTCTGTTCAGAAGGCCATGGATTCACAACATGAGGGCAATACCCTCGGCTTTGCATCAAGCGTTGAAGTTCCCCACACCATGAGGGATTAAAAGAGTTTATGGAGAACAGTCGGCCGTAAAAGAAAGGTTCGAGGTCAATGATGTGATCTCGGTGTCTGCCCTCTCGATATCAAAGAACCCAGATTCAGTTAGGAAAGAAGAAACTAAATAACAATCCCCGACACCAGCCCTAACCGAACCAGAAAAGCAAAAAGTAGGCGAGGATTATGATTATGGAGTTCTCAGGTCGTTCATTGCCCCTGACGATTCTGATGCCACCAAGTCAATGGTTGAGGAGCTGGAGCAAGTCATATTTATCGAACACTTACCCGATCGAAGGTATACCTGGGCACGAGATTAACTCCCGACCTCAGAAAAAACTCATTGAATTCCTTATGGCTAACATAGATTGTTTCGCTTGGTCCCATCTTAATATGATAGGGATCCCGCCAGAAATAACTACTCACAAGCTGAGCTTGGATCTGAAGTTCCACCCGGTTAAATAAAAGAGGAGGCCTCAGTCCGAAGTCAAGCATGCGCTCATCAAAGACGAGGTATCCAAACTCCTTAAAATAGGTTCCATTCAGGAAGTTAAGTAGCCGGATTGGTTATCTAAGATAGCGGTAGTGCCTAAAAAGGGAAATAAATTAAGAATGTTTATAGACTACAAAGACTTGAACAAGGCATGCCCTAAGGACTCTTTTCCTTTGCTGAACATCGATCGCATGATCGATGCGACGACCGACCACGAGATACTCAGCTTTCTCGATGCCTATTCCGGGTACAACAAAATCTGGATGGACCTGGGCGATAAAGAAAAAATTCCTTCATCACTAAATACGATACCTATTGTTATAACGTTGCGGAAGATTGCCTCGTGGCTGCAGTTCATAAATGTGCGGCCATAAAAGATTGCCTCGCGCATGCAGTTCAGAAATGTATGGCCGCAAAACTCCACTTTTTGCCAGCTGAAGAAATCTGCGGACCGCATATAGAATTGTGTGGCCGCAGAACCTCTCAGGGGCGTTTTTTACCGTAATTTTCAGCCCTGTATAAATAGACGAGTTTCACAAAATTAGGTCAAGTTTGAACATCTGAAGCTGTTGTAGCTGTTTTTCTTTACTATTTTAGGAAGGTTTACATTATTTTGGAGTTTTAACATAAAATTGCATCATTTTAATCTTCCATTATGAGTTTAATTAGCTTTTCTTCTCTATTTTCTGCAATTTCCATTATGAGTAGCTAGACTTTTACTAGGATTGTGACCCAACCCTAGTGTGTAAACTTTATGGGTATCTAATTTAGTGCTTGTTTATGATTGAGTGTTCAAACTAGAGATAGTAATAATCAGACTTGAGCTCTTATCAACTGTTTTGGTTGATACCCATTTGGATTTAAGAAAGCCAAATTGGGAAAAATCACTCTCTGACCGAGAGGTATTGAGTGAGTAACATAGAGTTGAGAGCTATAAGATACCCCAATCAACAAAATAAGAATTAACGTCTTTATCCCATTAGGAAAATACCTAGGTTATGGTCACATCCCTAGGCCTTTAATCCAATTGAAAAAACCTCAAAAATATTTATTTATGATATATTTTTTTTATCTTGTATTCATTAGAGTAACAGTAGAAATAGAAAACAAAACCTTGTTGTGGAAGTGCAATCTTAGATAACCCATTTTCTTGCTTCAAATATATAGTCCTAACTCCCATCATAACTCTCAGTGGATTCGACCCCGACTCCTAGTTGGGTAGTTATTATTGCATACGACCGTGTCAAATCTCTTATTGAGGTGTGTTGTGGATGTGATCAATTTTTGGCACTGTTGCCGGGGAGTTAAAATGGTGTTAGCTATATATTTGAGTGTGTTTTTGGAATATCTTCTTTTCCTTCAGTGTTACTAACTTATTTGAGAAATCGTAGGTACAACCATGGCAAATAATGAGTTCAAAAATTTACCTTTGGGGGATGTGGATGTCGAGGATGATCAAGTTGATGAGGTTCCTCTTGAACTTCAAGACAATAGAAGAGGTCGAGTGCCTCATGACAATGTCCCCGCTCTACCCCCACCTCTACCACAAGTGGCTCCACACCGGATATTACTCAATGAAGGATATACAAGTGCAATAGTCCCTCCCCATATTAGGGCGGACAACTTTCAAATCACCAATATGATGCTCACTTTGCTTGAGCAACGAGGTTTCTTCACCGGTGCTCCAACTCAAAATGCGTACAAACATTTGAAGGGGTTTGTGGACATTTGTTAGGAGAGTAAACAAACAAATGTCTTCGAGGATAGATTGAGGCTAAGGCTTTTTCCCTTCTATTTACGGGGAAAAGCTTTAGATTGGTTAGAACGATTGCCAAACCATTCCATTCACACTTGGGATGAGTTGGCAGAAAAGTTTATTTCTAAGTTCTTCTCTCCAAGGCACATGGCTACACTTCGGGATGAAATTTTGGCATTCAAGCAAGTGGCAAATGAACCACTACACGAGATATGGGAACACTATAGAATAATGGTTAAGCAATGTCCCAATAATGATATGACGGAGAATTTAATTCAACAAATTTTCTGTTTTGGGATTAACACAACCAACCAATGTGTAGTAAATCAACTTGCCAGTGAGAATTTCATGACTACACCTTATGCGGAAGCGTGTGAGATGGCAGAAACATTATCGGCTTGGCAATCATGTGCAAATGTTCCACAAGGTGACCCAAATATGATTCACCTTCACAAAGAATTGCAAGACCATGGGCAAGCCATTGCCGAGTTGACAACCATCATGACGTAACTAGCAAAGGCCCAACTAAATCAAGTGCAAAATACCAAGAAAGTCAATTCCATGGAGGGAGTGAACATGATGGTGAACAAGAGGAGGTCCAAAGGTATACAAGTGCAAAATCGAGTGGAGAATTATGTGCAAGAAGATAGTGGTTTTGATCAAGATGATTCTTATAATGAACAATAAGAGGAGGTGCAATATGTGAACAACTTACAAGGGCAAAGAAACAACTTCCAAGGCCCAAACCAACAACAATGGTGACCTCAAAACAATCAAGGCAATTGGAATTCTAACAACCAAGGATATTGGAGTGGTGGCAACAATCAAGGAAATTGGAATAACAACGATAATCAAGGAAATTTGAGTGGAAATAATCAAGAAAATTGGGGGGGGGGGGGTAACAATCAAGGCATATGGAACAATAATCAAGGAAACCGGGGGTCGGGTTTTCAAAGGCCCCCGATGTATTAACAACCGAGCAACCAGCCTCTTTATCCTTCCCATGGTCCAAGTTCTTCAAGCAATAAGATGAGGCATATTGAAAATATGTTCAAGCAAATGTTGGAAAAGAATGCCGATTCGGATGACCAACTTGCCTCTCACACCACATCAATCTGCAACTTAGAAGTTCAAATGGGGAAAATCTCTCAAGATCTAAATTCTTGTCCTTAGGGGCCACTACTAAGTGACATAGTATTAAACCCAAAGGGTGAAAAAAAACATGGGGCATGCCATGGCCTTTACTATAAGAACTGGAAGATGTGGAAATGCACCCACCTGAAGTCAAAGGCAACTTGTGGATGATGAGCAAGTCGTACAAGAAGAAGAGGTCCCGAACAATGTGGTGCAATCAAAGGATGAAGTTCGGATTGATATTGATGATAATGTGGAAGAGACTCAAGAGGAGGTGAACCCGTTTAGGGATCACATTATTGGCATACCGGAGCCGGTAGTGCAAAAGGATAAGGAACCATTGCCTATGCCTCCACCTCCATACCCTCAAAGACTTGCCAAGCAAAATGGCGAGAATCAATTCAAGGAGTTCATTCAAATGATGAAGAGTCTCTCAATAAATGTACCATTAGTTAAAGCTTTGGAATAAATGCCCGGCTATGCAAAGTTTTTGAAGGATCTCGTGACAAAGAAGCGGTCAATGAATTTTGAAACAATCAAAGTCACTCATCAAGTGAGTGCAATTGTGCATTCAATGGCTTCTAAGTTGGAGGATCTCAGTGCTTTCACAATTCCTTGTACAATTGAAAGTGCTGAGTTTGCAAAAGCTCTTTGTGATCTTGGGGAAAGTATCAATTTGATGCCCTATTCGATCTTCAAGACCTTGGGAATTAGGAAACCAAGAAACACCTCTATGAGATTTGCAAATGACCGATTGTACTATGAAGAGACCTTTGGGAGTGATTGAAGATGTCTTGGTTCGTGTTGATAAATTCTTTCTTCCAGCGGATGTTGTCATTCTAGATTGTGAAGTTGATTATGAGGTGCCAATTATTCTTGGGAGACCTTTACTTGCTACGGGGAAGGCTCTTCGTGATGTTGAAGCCGATGAACTTATATTCCAAGTTGGTGATGAA